>NW_009259976.1:2359719-2481833 GCF_000687185.1 Egretta garzetta
GCGGTGGTTTGGTCAGGTGCCGCTTCGCTTCGGGAGCGAGCGGGACAGCCTTAATGCTCTGGAAAAGCCGCAGGAGAACGCGGCTTGTATTTCACGCCAGGGTGAGGTCGGAATAGCTTGGAATCCTTGACGAGGAAGTTTTGTTCCAAGGTTTGGCTAATGCTCTGCTGTTCTCAGGCGAGCAGTAAAGCACCCCCGTGAAGCTGCTGCCTTTGTAAAAATCGCAAAACCGCGTTTGACTCTGCAGGGCGGCATTCTTGTGATCTTCCCACGTGAGACTGCAGGAGGAGAATAATAAAAATATTTAATTATGGCAAAGCGAAAAGGTAAATGAGAGCAATAACAGCAACACATTTTTGTAGAGAATGTAATGGCCAAAAGAATCAGGTAAAAAGCTTAGAAGAAAGGTAGCTAAAGGCGTTTTTGCAAAAATACATGAATTGGATGTAACTTGAAAATAATAATTTTAGGCTATAAAATGGAGGTGCTGCGTTTCTAGTAGCGATGTGCAGATGTATATAATATTACACATAAATACATATATATCTCTTGTCCTGTAGCATTTGGGAAATTCAAGCCTTTGTGTTTGCATTGTTTTAAAATATTTCCTTTTCCAATGCTAGTGTGGTAAATCAGTACGTATTATGGGTAGTAGCAACAAGTGCACCAGCATTTAGAAATCATATTTTTGAGGATATTTATTAAGTGACAAACGCCAAAGAGAAAATGTGTGCTTGAAGTTGACTTTAAAAAAAAAAAAAAAAACAAAAACAAAAAATTTTGAACCCACCCAAACCTTATTCAAAAATAGCTGTTTCTGAAAAAGGGGGTTAGTGATCGCTGAGGAAAATACTGCGCCTATCTTGAGAGGTTCCAGTGCTTCTTGGTTTGGGTTTCCTCTGTCTGGGTTGAGGGATTTCACATTTACCAAACAGTTGTGCTCTTTTACAACAATAGGGATGGTGCTTTTCACTCTCACCATGATAGAAGTAATTTCCCCAATAACTCAAGTAACTAAATCCAAGCTTGCACATGGTCGGCTGTGATTTCCTAGCTTCCTGTAAGTAAATTCTCAAGGTATGTTGTCTGTAATGAACTTTACTATTACAGATACAAGCAGAGTGATTACTTGTCTATGATGTTATTTGTTCCCAACTACTGCTAGGTGGGAAATGGGTATTAAGAGGGAGTGCAGAGCTCCCAACTTTGATTAGTTTGAAGGCAAGTTAAAATACATAGGAGGCAGGATTTGGAGTAGAGTGTGTGAAGTGACTCAATGCAAGCAGGCGGATAGGAGAGAAAATCAAACTGTACCACTAAATGGGACTGGCTAAATAACCTGTGACTGGAGCGAGGAAACTGGGGGCATGCAGCTTTTGACTAGGGAGGGCGTTGAGAAGAGACACACTGGCCAATGTGATTCTAATACTCCCTAGTATTTGAGACTTTGCAGTCTTGTTGCTGTCTTATTGCAACTTTTTTTTTTTATTCAGAAATGTAGAAATTAGACTGCTCAATTTTGTCTCACAAGGTTTCCTGCCTATTTGTAAAGAACATGCATTTTGCCATTTGCAATGTGTTTTTCTGTTATTCCATCATTCAAACGGGAGAAAGTGGAGAGTGGGTTGTATGCTGGAGAATGTTCTCTTTAAATAAAGCAGAAGAATGAACCATGAGTAGAATGTTTATTATTGATCTCACAGATATTTTTGCAGTCTGCAATATGAACACGTATGGATTACTGGTAAAGCTGGAAAGCAAATTACATTTTCTTTTATCGTTTTTAAAAATGAAGTTAGGGCTTATGAAAGGTACTGGATTCAGACTCTGGGGACTTAACTTCTCTGTTTATCCAGGAAATAGATATTGTACATCACAAACAGAGGCAGTGGAAGTATTAAAGATCTCAAAGTTCTCAAGCTGCCTGTCGGTGCTGCTCCTCCTTGATCAACCCAAGTTGCCAATAGGAAAGCTTACTCTGTGAAAACTTAATCCTATGTCTTTCTGTTGGAATACGTAAGTGAAGATACACAGTAATGCTGTTGGCTGTAATTTTATTGACAAGAACTTCTGTTTACTACAATCTAACTTAGAAATGGCAGCTTCATAGTATTGTCATCTAGCCTAGATTGTTTTTCAGCTCTTTGAATATGAGCATTTCTAATTTTTCCAACTGCAAAATGGTATGCCTATACCCATGCACTATATAGTAGGCTAGGAATTAACCAGAACAAAGGTGTTACGCATTTTTTGTTTGTGGAAGGGAACACAAATAGGGAATATTTTTAACAGGAGCACATCTTGCTTTGTGCTAGTGTATTATGGACAGTAATACCTTTGTGGCGTAGCCTGTGTTCCTATTTAAAGGGTAAAATATATTTCGTCTGTGTGCAAAAATTACCCAATACCGGAAAGTTTCCCCATGAAACATGTAAATATGTATACAATTAATCACACAAGTATCCACAAACATTTTCACCTGGCTGATAAATAAAATGGAGTTAACGAAGGAAAACAATGAGGGAGTTTTGTTCTATTTCAGCATGAAAGGCAAATTAATACCACTTTCAAGAGAATGAACCCATCTCTGAGAGCTGTGTGTTTTTTAGCTTTGTATAAATAATTTTAGAATCTGGTATGCTGACTAAAAGGTGATATATGCCAGTGAGGATGCAGTTTGTGAGTCTTAATACAGCTGAAACCAATATAATTTACTCTTTTATTTTCTTTACCAAAAATGGTGGGGAATTACATGCGAAGCCGCCTATTTTTCTATGAATTCTACTTTCGGGTTTGCATTCAAGACAACTAAATATTATGCAAAAGTATTTTGCTTAGATGGAAATGCATTTTGGCTGTTGTAACTTGTCACCCGCCAAGTGTGTGGGAGTTAGGTGAACCTAGAAACTTGATTGACAAAAAGAAGAGAAGCTTTTTATCTGTGTGTCATAGGGAAAAGGGGGAAAGAGCAATAGTTCTTTTTTCCTGTTGACAAATATAATGGTGTTACTGATAATTTAATACCATGTGTTTCACAGTAACATTTTCCTGCCAGCTCTGTACAGGTTTTTATTGCTGTTACTCTGAGATGCTGTGGAATGAGAACAAAATAAATAAGGCACGTGCAGAAGAAAGATTTGATTGGCTTTTTGCTAGGGATATTTTTCAAATTACGAATAAGTGCCCACTCAAACTGGGGATGGCTAGTTAAGTATCACAATATCAATGCAATTAAAAAAGCACATATTTACCTGAAAATCTGCATGTCATTTAGGCTTCTCTAGTAAATGTTTCCTGAATCTTTTCCTATAATTTTCTGTACTTAAATTCCAGCTGCAATGATTTTTCTTAGCCTAATTTTTAAAACCTTTTCTAATGTATTCCTTGTACTACTGCATTTTACATCAGAAACTGAACTGCGATTTTAACAGTAACAAAAAGCTATGATTATAGAATACCCAGTTTGAAATGTGTGACACATCACTTCATATTCAAGGGAAAGCTATTGTATCTAGGATTATAAAGTTAAATTAAGGTTCTGCCTCTGACATTACAAAGTACTGTAATACTGATTTTTAAATTTTTAAATTGCACTTAAACCATGGAACATATGATAAGAGATAATCTATCAAGTGTTGATAACTGTCTAGATACAACTTCATTATTTCTGTCTTGTCACTAGTGCGTATACATGCTAGTACTTGGAAATGCAAACAGTAATTTTTTCAGAGAGAGTGGGTGTGCAGATGTATGTTCTACCACTTGTTTGGAATAACATCTTAGGGAATTTTGCAGTCATAACTGATACTCGGTTGATATCAGAAAAATTGTGCTTAAGCCAGGATGCATTTACATTATTTTGTACTTTGTGATCTGAAGGGGTTAAAGTAACTTTACCAGTCAGTTTAGGTCACAAGCAGTCTTCTTTAGAATAACTTCTTTTCATTCATAAGCAGTCCCGAACAGGAGTTATGACCTGAAATCGACGGTGTTACGCTGACAACGCTCCATAGCATGCAAATAAAAGCTGTCTCACTTGTGCCTGCAGGTCTTTTGTTACACTGGAGACAATGGCAGAGTAACTACCAGTGAGGCAGGTCGATTGGTAGAATATTTTCTATATAAAAAATTGTTACTGTGCTATCAAATTATTTTTGCAATTGTTTAGGTCCTTTTAGACTGTAAATAATAGGGTGTATCATGGCTGAGCAAAGTCTGAATTCATGCTCTGCTTGTGAGAAGTGAAGATGTGACAGATGTTCTTTCTCGAAGTGTAAGATTTGGGAGGTTTGCTGTTACTCAGCAGGTGTGGCTTTTTATACGTCCTGAAGATATGCGATGTGCGCTTTGATGAAATGTTGAGGGATATCTGGGCTTGAGAGTTAACCTAAGAACAAATACTGGGTCAGATCAAAGGTATAGAATCATAGAATCATAGAATCATAGAATGTTTAGGGTTGGAAGGGACCACTAGTGGTCATCTAGTCCAACCCCCCTGCAGTGAGCAGGGACACTGCTAACTAGATCAGGTTGCTCAGAGCCCCATCCAACCTGGCCTTGAATGTTTCCAGGGATGGGGCCTCCACTACCTCTCTGGGCAACCTGTTCCAGTGTTTTACCACCCTCATTGTAAAAAATTTCTTCCTTACCTCTAGCCTGAACCTACCCTGTTCTAGTTTAAAACCATTTCCCCTTGTCCTAACACAGCTGGCCCTACTAAAAAGACGTTCCCCATCTTTCCTATAGGCCCCCTTTAGGTACTGGAAGGCCGCAATCAGGTCTCCCCGTAGCCTCCTTTTCTCCAGACTGAACAAGCCCAATATGTTTAGTCACTCTCTCTGATGGAAGTCTAGGGAGGAGCATAGAAGCTGGGGATGCATTAAGCAGTCCTTCTCCTAGCATAGACCCCTGGCTTGTGCGAGTAACTTGTGTGGAGGTTGTGTTTAGTTTGTTTAATGGCCACTAGTAAACATCTCCTCCATCGCTTTGTCTTGCTTTGAAGCGTTTAAATTCTTGGCCTCTGCAATGTTCAGCTAAGGAGCTGCTGTAGGGAATTGTTTAATGGCCACTAGTAAACATCTCCATCGCTTTGTCTTGCTTTGAAGCGTTCAGATTCTTGGCTTCTGCAATGTTCAGCTAAGGAGCTGCTGTAGGGAGCTTTAACAGATTCTCTACTTGATTATATCTGGGACAGAAGAGTGCTGTAAAGGTCGTGGAATGGGTAAGTGGAGACGTTATACAGTATTTTGAGATACATGAACTTGGAAGGTTGGTGTTTGACAAGCAAGCTATATTCCTGAAAAACAAAGCAAATAGTTTTGTTGCTGTCAAGTGGGTACTGGAAGGGAAGGATTGATATCTCTCAGAAGAAGGAAAGGAGAATGTGAGCTCTATTTTGTGCTTTTGATTGGTGGCTTTAGGGAGAGAATAGGTTTGGGCAGGCTTATCTGGAGAATGATAGTTTTAAATAAGCATCAAAATATTTTTAATTGTGTTGAAATCAATTGGAATGAAAGTTCTTAAGTTTCTGAAGTTCATTCATCATTACATCTTAATTCCTCTTAAAAGAGGGTTGAAGTAATGTTTACATTTCAGTGGTTTCTTCTGCTGAAATAGTTAATGATATTAGTTAATAACTTCAGATAAAGAACTCTATATACTTTGCTAGAAAAATAAAGTCAGCTGGGAATTAGCCGCAATTGCAGTTAAAAGCAATATACTGTCTTTATTACTAAAGATCTGGTACAAAAAATAATGTTTTTGATATGTATTCTCAAATTTTCTGAAGGCAAGAAGGATTGTGAAAAACTCCGTGACATAATGTAATCTGAAGAAACTAACATGTTATGCATGGAAAGGTTTTGAAATGAATTCTCGCATCACTTGTTTTGTTCTCATGGGTATTTTTTTGATATTTTATAGCATCTTGGAAACATGAATTGAGAAAACAGGACTCCTGTGAAGTAGTTTTGTCACTGGTTTCTGGGCATCAGAACTGGTATGCTACAAGAGACATGTGATGTGTCCAGGTTTACATGGACTTCAGTGGGAATGAAGAAGGGAATGCAGATCTCCCTCTTGTGTTAACTCCTCTTGTTTTACAAGGGTTGAGAAGTTGCCATCTATGTGCCAAACCATTTTTATGAAAATTTCTATTAAGCTATCCTAATCTCTAACCTGCAGATATCTGAGAATGGATCCGTATGGCACACTATGGCAAAGAGTATCCACTGAAAATGTTTATGATTAAGCCTGTTTATCCCTGCCCCAAATCAACAGAAAGTTCTGTTTTCCATGCAGGAAGATATATTTTGGAGACTACAGAGAGTTTATTAGAGTAGTCAGACTCTCATTGTCAAAGATATTCTCTACCTGCTATTGGATGGAGTCTCTTTTGAAGTGATGTGTGCCAGGTTCAGCTTCCTGTGGTCCTGTTGCTGAGAAAATGTAGTTCAATTTCTGCAACAGGCAGGTGCTCAAAGCTGTCAAAGCCAGAGACTTCTGTAACTGCCAGCTTAAGCCTCTGTTATCTCCTTTGCTATAAATTTGCATTCTGGTTTAGTTTGTAGCGTTTGGTGTAATCACTACTGTTTTCTGTTATAGGACATGTCAAATCTCTGGTTTCGTACAGTGTGGAACTGATAAGAGTGAGTTATTGAGCAAATCCTTCCTTCCTTCTTCAATCTCACCATTGTTTACCATATGTTAACAGGCCATAGGAAAAATTTGTGTAGGCTGGTGATTTTTGTGTAGTTAGAGGTGGAGACCAGTGGTGCTGGGCCTGCAAGAGCATTGCTTTGCTTTTAAGTATTTGTCTTACTGTAAGACAAATTCTGTCCCCCATCCTACTGAGAGAGGGGGGGAGCGAGCAAGTGGCTGCGTGGTGCTTAGTTGCCAGCCGGGTTAAACCACGACACCTAGTTTTCAAGATCTTACCCGCTCTCTAATACTAAAATGTCATGAAGACAATTAAAATGACTAAAACACCTTTAGAAATGGGACTTGTTCAAGTTTTGGAGCTGTACAGAAGAGAAGGACTGGTAACTGCAGACACCCCACTCCTGAAAAGTATCGTTATTTCCCTCAAAAAAGTTGTACTTCGTCTCCCACGTGATGTATCGGCTTTTGATTTTGTCTGTGTGATTTCAGTGTTACTGTGACGTACAGAGACAATAAGCAGAGTTGGGTGATGCTTTTCAGTGTTATGTTGTCACTGCACATTTACTGGCATGGCCTTCTTTCTGCTACAGTGAACAGGACCTCTGATTTCTTGCACTGATGGTCTGGTCAAGCCAGCTGGCGATACTCTTGTAAGGCAGCAGGGTGCTGCATGCTTTCAGACATGCACATTGTCATCATGAAGCTACTGGCTGCTGTAGCCTCCTGAAGAACCATCTTTTTCCCATCTGACAGCAAACAGCTGTCTGACTAGGTGAAACCCTGTGCATTGGAATAAATAATCAGCAATACTATTGGAGATTGCTACCTTAAGAAAGTTGTGACTGGAGAGACAGGTTTTGATTTAAAAAAAAAAACAAAAACCAAACAAACAAATGCCGCCCCCTCCAAAACCTTAATTTTAGCAACAATAGACGTATGAAATGTTTATTATGTAGATATTTCAATGTATGAAGAATGTATGTCAGAAAAGACCTGTAAGCATTTTATTTCCATAGTATTGCCCTTATATCAATATTTTTTTAAATTGTGCACATTTGCATAACAAGCATCTCCTTTTTCCTATTAATGAGAAAGTCTAATCACGCTTGAATCTTCTTTATTAGTAGTACTGTAGCATCTAGATTCTTCAAGCAAGACAGGGCTTGAGTTGTGCATGAGTTTGTATAAACTTAGAGTAAATAAACTTCTCTAACCAGGGGAGTTTATAGTGTGGAATAACTTAGCGAAAAATAGAAATAAATACTAATTCATATGATGTACAGTCCATTTGGTATAATACACCTGTGGGGTCACTTTTTATTTGGGCATTTTTTACTGTGCATGGAGAGAGTGTAAGCATATCATATATAACTTCCCAGTATATAGCAATTATCAACTGCTAATGCATGTGTTGGATAGGTAGGGCTTAGATGCCAAGTGGTGAAAGATTAATATTTCACTGCTTTCAATGCAGACATCTGATGAGCTTTCTGGAAGGTGTGGAACAGGGTGATCTTCAGTATATCAAGTGTCTCTTCTGACTCTTCAGGTTTTTTTGTTAGCCTTTTGTACTGTGTCGTGTTGGTGTTTTTCACTTCAGGTCTTGGGTTATTTTTACTGTTTCAGCAGTTTCACTTTAGTTTGTATTTTCCCTTTTCTTTTCCTGCATGGCTTTAGCTTACATAGTCTTTCACAACTTTGTAAAGCTGAATAGACGTTGCACAGTGTGCTGCTTAAAACCTTGCCTTGGACTCACAGATATCTGAGCCTCTGGGCTTTGGATTACACTGGGAATTTTATTGCTTCAGGAAATACCCAGTTAAGAAGTGTGGTGACAAACTTTACAGCTCTCAGCTTGTAAATATGTGATTTTAAAAAACAACCAAATAGAAATCAACCCTTCCACATATTTTGGCAAATAACTGGTAGGAAAAAATTTGTGTGTATACCTTCAGGCAAAAAGTACAGTTGTCTCTTTGAAGGTTGAGCTTTATCAGCATTATTGGTATTATGCTGATTTCTTTTTATTAGGATTAAGTGTATTGGTAAACTTTCTTTTCTCCTTCTAAAACATTGTATATTGGCTTTTGAAATAGGGTAAGATACAGTGTATCCAGAGTCCATCTAAAATGCTTGAACTGAAAAATATTTTGTGACATAATTACTGCAGCTGACAAAGGTAAGTTGATATCTAGAAAGTTAACTTCAATGTGCTAAAAATTGTCTCATGTGACTTCATTGCCTTCATTGGAAATCCCTATGGATGCATCCAACATCTAACTACACAGGCATGTTGCCAAACTTTGGCCTCAACTCATTACATAAACTATCCGGAGAGGACAGTATAAAAACCGGTTTAAGTTCTAGAAGGTAGCAAGAAATTGGAAAAAACCTACTAGAGTCATAAAAATGTTTGGATATTACTTATATGACATTCTGAATGTTCTACTTTGTAATTTCATTTGCATTATTTTTATAGCAACTAAGTTACTCCTGTAGACATTAAGTAATTAAAAAAGCATTACATTCCTTTGAGTGCTTATTGAGTCATCATAGGTACTTCATTATTTATTTCATTTTTATTAACAACTCATGCACTAAATAGAAGGGAAAAGTTTACTGATTTTGCATGAAATTGCTAATTCCACAGTCGGTGAGTACCCATTACACCATGAAGCAAAGAATACAATTCTTTTCAACCTTCTACAAAAACGAATACATTATTTTTTTGAAAAATTGCCACAATTTTTGCCCCTTAATTTTTTGCTGGAAATAGTAATTGCAATAAAATAGCATACAGTCTCCAAATATGCTGAAATGTCAGACTATTTACTGCCATAGTAGAGATGTATAAAGAAACTAGTTTTGCCTTACTGAGTAAACAACCAAGAACATTTTGATTATGAATATGTAAGAATCATTTATATGTGGGGTGACTGACTTTTTCCTATATGTCAAATCTATACAGATTAAGAGTCTGATGTAAATGTCAATATGAACCCAGGTATGACAGCTCTATTTATTTCTAAACATGATGTACAGTGCGGTGCCTGTTTCTGTAACCAAGTCTGCCTGAAAATTAAGTGTGTCATATGCATTCATTTAAAGAAACAGCCTACAGTCTGCTAAAGACATCATATAAAGAAAAATATCCTTTTCAAGAAGGGAATTTGTTACTCAGCTATTTTAATGTGAATTGTTTCTTCTTTGCAGCATGTCTACTATGTCTTTGGTAGCCAACCTGATTACCCCATATCATAAAAATTTAGTACCTTTCTACTGCAGTAGTTACTGGGTTATTGTTCATTTTGAAGGTATAATCAAGTCCATAAATTGCTAAGTCTGCTGCTGAACTTAGGCCAATAATCTAAAGTCTTTTTTTCCCCATGGTCCATCTTGCAAGCTTTTTTCCTTTGCTAAGCAGTTTAAACTGATACTTACAAATAAGTAGCATTATAACATGATCATTATTCTCAGTTTATTACAGTTGTATTCCAATTGCTTGATTATGTTGAAGGTGGTGTGTTTTTTGTGGTGTGTTTTTTGTTTGTTTGTTTTTCCCCTGAATCTACACAGCATTATTATTTGGGATAATCCAGCCAATTCTTCCAAGTCCTTCAGCTTGTTCTTTATAGACACAAATCACATCGCAACATGGTAAGGTTGCAGTGTAGTTGGGCTCCATTAATTATATTGTTTAGTGATATCTGGAGCAGTAGCATTATTAATGGTGTGTGAGAAAGATGAAAATTACTTGGGGCACAAAAGCTGGTGACAGAAAATCCTTCCATGAGCAAGAACCAGCGGGGTTCACTGTAAAGGATTAAAGGTAGTGTTGAACAATTTTTGTTTAGATAGAAACTAGTAGCCTTTAGTTCCTGTGTACCCAATGCATTTAATTTTGAGGATTTATCAATTCTTTCTTCATATTTACTACTGTAGAGAAAAAGAAATTAAAGGGAAAAATAAATTCTATAGATTTACTAGAATGACTAAACTGTTCTTATGGTATTGGCTGTGGTAAACGCCTTGACTGGTAAGCGTGGTTAGCATTATTCTATTTGTTTGTCTGAGCACTAATTGCAGTCGGCCAGTCTGACAACATGCTACACTACAGTTGTATTAGAAGAGCACCCTGGTTATATGAAAATACTCATTTCATGGTCCTTTGCTTGTTAAGACATTATGCTTCAGCTATCTTAAAGGCCATTCCTTATGGGAAGTAGTTAGAGTCCTGCTAGTTTTTAACTTCCCTATTAGGAACTCTTTGAGAGTTTACTCACCAGCACAGTTCTTCCAGGGCTCACTAACCAGAATCATTGCTTTTGGCTGAGGTATCTGGATATATTTTAGTGACTCTCCCACAACCAACAGATTTTATTTTTTTTTTTAGATTGAAACGAAGTTCTTTTGTGTAATATTCCCTAGGATTCTTCTTGATGTTTAGTGTTTTACATGGCTGAAGTGCCCATGTAGATGTTTAAATTCCTTGACTACAAATCTGAACTGAGTAGGGGTTCAGTTTAAAGTGATTGAGTATGGTGGTAGACATGACCTTAAGCAATGAACGGTGATGTTTCATGACTTACACTGTCCATTTATAACATTTTCCATTACAAAAGAATGAAAACCGTTCTGTTTGCTTGTTTCCTGAAGTGAAAAGTCATCTGCATAGAAATGTGGTCTTTTAGTCCAGCCATTTATCTATAAGACTTTGAACTAGTACAGTGTTTGATAATTTCTGAAGATGATGTAAGCTCTCACAAGTAGTCATTCAACACCATGCTGTTTTTATTCTAGCTCCTGTTTATAGGTGAGAAAACTGAAGAAGTGAGTGAAGCATTTATAACACAGTGGGCAGTAGTAGTTGTACTATTAGAACTCATTAATTCCTTTCACAGCCCAGTGATCATTGTCCCAGAATGCTTCAGCTTGGAGGACAGTTTGCCTCTTATTTATTTATTTATTTATTGTTGAAGACAGGCAGATTTGTCTTTGTTCTCAAAATTTTACTGGCTCAATGGATTTGTCACTTTTTATTTACTTATATATGTGTATTTCTGTTCTGTGAAAGTTTTTATTGAAATCTTAAGGCACGTAGGATTCTCATGGAAAAGGTTTCATCCCACCTGATTTTAGCTGGATGAGATTCAAGAGTTAATCAGAATTAGGAAGGCTTCTCTGTTCATTAATGTGTACCTGAACAGTACTAGGGGTTAAGTAGATTTTCCTCGTAGTAGTTTGTGGCTTGAAGTGCCAGTTTCATAAATGGAAGATCAAACCCATGGATTAAGTCATAAATTTTAAGGAATGAAAATGCATCCAAACTACTAAACAAGCTTTTCATATAGGTGTCAATTTTTGTAATGTTTGTTGAGGAGCAAAGTGTCTGTTTCCCACCAAACTGAAAGAGAGTCTGAAAAATTGATCTTTGGTCTTGCTCTTTTTTTGTGGCCATGTGCTCAAATGCCATTAGGCTCAGCAAATATTGCCTGAATTTAATATTCCTTGGCAAAACTATTTTTCATTTCAAGCAATTGGATTATCAGCGTGAGGTTACTAAAAATGATGAGGTGTTTTCACCTGATACTGAACTGGAAGTCAGGGAGTAGGATGAATGTTTTCTGTATCCGTGCTGCACACAATGCTTGGCAGTCTGTGCCTGGACTTCTGCTAGATTTAATTTTGCTGTACTTGAGCCTTGCTTGGCACTCACTGCTGCTCTGCAGACCTGGAGAAAGACTTTTTCGTTCAGCTGTTTTGTTGCAAATACTTTTTTTTTTTTTTTGGCGGAAGTGCTTTTTAAATCTGCTCAGTGCTGCACAGTTTGATTCCATGTTTTCTTGGGTAATAGATTTGGATACATTATTTGTTGTTCTTCAGTCGGGAAGTGACTAACCTAATTTCAGCTTTGAATGTATTCTCCAGTATTGCTTGTTCACTTAAGTGCTTTGGATATTTGGCTGGTTGAACAAAAGGGACAGAAAGATTAGGGATGCATTTTTCCATGCCCTGGAGAGATGGTCCTAGAGGCAGCTTTTGTATGTTTTCTGGTGGTGACTAAAAGTGGATATAATACTGACTGACACGAGGTATTTTGCTGTATGTTTGTCATGAATGTGTAGGAGTGTGGACAATCTTGAAGGAGCGGAGAAGGGTAACTCAACAGTTTATTCATAATGTAATCTCTTTGCTAAAGGCACATCTGAAGCTTTCTAAAGTCATTCAACTCCTGCTGTTGTTGACCTGCTGAATAGAATTTGAGGAAGAGAATATAGTCACCAAAAGTAGTAAATACTTTCTGTTTATGAAATTAATTATTTCATTTTATATCCCTTTCTACTGTTAGTAAATCCTCTGCATAAATATAAACACTCAGTTTCCCAAAAGCTTGTCTAAGAAGTGGTGTTTACAGAAGTGTCAGTTGCATTGTTTGTTTTTTTTTCTTAGTGTCAGTTTGTTAGAGGAAAGGGTGGACTGCGAGAACTGCAATAGTACTTACCCTATGCCCTCTGAAAATGAGATACAACAGTAGTTCTTAATTAACCTTCTTGGTTAAACCAAAACTGTTCAGATTTTGAGTGTCAGCAGTGCTAGGGTCTGGATTGGGGAGAATTGTAAGCCAAAAGTGAGTGGTACCCCCAGGATGGTGGCTGAACATGACTGTTGAGGCTTATACCAGAAGTCCTGTGCCCTTCCTCTTAGGGCAGTGCCTGGCTAGGAAACATACTTTTTTTGGCAAATTCTGTTGGCAGCAACAAGGACACCTTGCATGCTTGCATTTCTCAGCCTGATTTTGATTGCTAGATGGACTAAACTATGTTGGAATGGATGATAACTAAATTTTCCTCACTAAAGAAAGAATACTTAGACAGCCATAGTACACTTTTTACAATCGTTGTTAAACTTGCATATTGGTTTTGTAGTTCTAGGTACTTCTAATAGTCAGGGTAAGGATTTGTTAGACCTTCTTTATAGGCTGCTTTTCTTGAGCTCAATTCATATGGTGATATTGCAACCAATTGCTTAGATGGTGTTTAGCTCTCATTGCACTGTTAGATGTTCTGCTTTGAGGTAATAGTGAATTTTTTTTAGGAGGAAGGCAGCCTTAAATAATAATAGAAAATACTTTTAAACATAAAAAACATCAAATGTGAGCCCACTTCTGCATGTAATTTATCTGTGTCTTTGTGGGTCACTTTAAGTGTGTGTGTCTGTGCATGATTTTTTTCATGCTAGGCTTCACTGGTGTCACATCTGATTGTGAGTGATGTGTATGTAAGAGGCTTGTGCCCAGTAAACATAATCTACTCCTAGACTGTGCCCATCGCTTCCATAAAGAGTGGCAAGACAAATTTTTGTCTTATGTAAGGAGGAAAAAAAATTGCATCCTCCTAGGTGACAGAAGTATACTGTATGACTTTCACTGCCTCTTGCTTGCCTAGCATGTTACTAAAGGCATTTAGGTCAAAGCAACCTTTTTAGACTTGGTATGGATTATTTCCTCCTTGGTATAGTCCTCCCATATGGTTGTGTCAATTCCAACACTGTAAATTTCTGCAGCTTGTTATTTACTAGACATGCCAGCATAGGTTCGTAGGGAATTGACACCAAGGAAACAAGATTAAACAGTATGGTGTGATGCAGACATATGTATAAATGTAATGCAGTGTATAAGTCTTCCATCCCTTTTTGAGTATTAATTGCCCCAGAAGAC
The DNA here is from genome assembly GCF_000687185.1 of Egretta garzetta. Classification (NCBI taxonomy): domain Eukaryota; kingdom Metazoa; phylum Chordata; class Aves; order Pelecaniformes; family Ardeidae; genus Egretta; species Egretta garzetta. The sequence continues at coordinate 2,374,097 of NW_009259976.1, forward strand.
TGTCCGTGTTCTATCACAAGGATGGAAACAGAGAACATTTATAGAAATTAATGCTGTGTGGTTAGCCAGCACCAGGACTCTAAGAACTTAAAAAGTATGAATAAATGTATTCCAATTACAGACTAATGCAGGTAATGGGTTTATGGTACTTAGAGGGCTGGATCTGTTCCCTGACAGCCTGCAGACATTAGGGGCCCCTCATGACCAGCCTGCAATGTAGGCATTATGGAGTGATTTTTACTTTACTGCCTTTTCCATCAGATCATCCCCTTTCTTTCACACACAAGGTTAATTCACTTCTTGATCACATTATTTCCTCGCTGCTCTTTGACAATATAAAAATTCTGAGTGGACAGCTCAATCCCTCTTCCATCTCAGATTTGATTGTTATGGTATTGCCTGGCGTCCCTCAGAGGCCTCCAGCAGCCTTTGCTGCACTTTATGACACTTAAATGGCTGGGCTACAATTTCTCCATCTATTCACGAAATGCTGTTAATAACTCATTTCCAAAGAGGCCCTTCTTTATGTCTTGGCATTAAAGGATTTTTTATTAGGTGCCAGGATAGGTGACACACAGCCCCAGTAACCAAAGAGTTAATTAATCTGTTGAAATTTATTGCCTTTTATACTGCACTCAGTGTGACAGTCCCTAAGAGAAACAGATACTATATTTACAACCGAGCTGAAATATTCAGTAATATAGTCTGCATACTGACCCACTCCATCAGTGTATGCCTTTTGCTGGAGTACCCATTAATCAACTAAAATGGATTTGTGTAATCTGTCTTCTTTCTTATTCTGAGATTCCAATAAATATTGAAATAATAATTTATTGATTACTCTGCAATATAAATGTGTAGTAAAGGCACCCAAGATATTTGCATAGTAATGCATTTCAAAGCTCTTGGCATTCTGTAGGTATAAGGAAGAGAAAGATTGTAACGGTGGTTAAGAGTGATGGAATTTCTCCAGAATGCAGAACACCAAGTTCAGTGTTAGCAGGATGTGGTGGTCCTCTAAGGTAATTTTTGAGATTGGTGAAGTATAAACAGTAACAGGGTTATATAGTTCTCTAAAATCTGTATATTAAGGGTAAGCCTATGTTGTGTTACTAGCCTCTCATTTGGGTAACAGTAAATACAGGGGTGTTTGACTGGTTTGTTTTGTAAACAAAACCAGTTTCAAGTCTTTTCAGGTGAGGTTATTGGAAGATACTGGCTTCATTCTTTCCAAAGACAACAGCATGGGCTGCCCACTGTATTGAAGTCCTGCTGTAAAACGTGTATTCCTATAATGTACATGACCCAGTGGGGCAGATTATTTGATGCTACTCTCCTGCGAGGTGAAATACAGAAGGCTATGTCAAGAGAGGGATTCTGACAGCTTCTGGCATAAATTAGAGAATTTCTTGGGACTTCTAAACAGCCTTTCTTTAGCCAGTGGGATGCAGTATACCTATATTTTCCATAGCAGAGATCCAAGGTTTCCACACAGCTAACCATGTTCTGTACTAGGGCCTGGCACAGAGTATTAAGCAGTTTTTGTTGATTCTATGCTGCCTTCCTGTGGTAATTTCTCCCTACCTCCTTGTGATTTACTCATTTGTCTTGCTTATCACTTTAATGGTGGATAAAGGCCATGGCAGAACCCTAAAGCAGCTCTGCATAGCTATTGAAATGTCATATACAAGTAGAACAGTTTGCATTCATTTGCAGAGCAAACCTCTTTGTAGTTTATGACTTTGTATCATACATGGAACTAAATAAGAATAAAACTGTGATCAGGTTGAATTCTGTTTTTAAAAACTGCTGCATCAAAAAGTTAAGGATGGGCAATCTACTTGGAATTTTACCTGTTGAATACTGAATGACCCTTGGAGGTAATTACAGTTTACCTCTTTATGCTTTCTCTTCTCTAGAGCTTCAAGCAGCCTTACAATAGACAGTAAGACTGTGGTATTTTTGTGAGAGAAAGCTGGAAGAGAAAAGCTAAGCAGGTTGGTTTGGATCACTCTTGGAGAGGTATTCTTTTACGAACTCCAATTAGGATATTTGCCTCTACTTCATAAAGGCTTCTGCCTTTGCAGGCAGTGGAGCAATAATTAGATAAGAGGATTTCCTGGCTGCCATTTAGGAAAAAACAGATCATTGTCTTTTTTTTGAGAATGCCTACACGAAAAAAATCTTCTTTGGCAAATCTTTTTCCCTGAGGAATTAGAAGAGCCAGTCAGTATGGCTGATGTCTTGCACTTCACTTTCAAGTTCAGAGATTACTAATGGTTAGCAGCATGACTCTGTTGTGTAGTGTATGAGATATGTCTTTTTGCTTATTTTTTGTGCTGTAAATACAAGGTTCTTATCTCTCATATGTATATGGATAACCACCGTGTGAGACTTCCAATGTAACTGTTATTCTGTAGGATAAACATTTATATTTTGCCCTGAAGATTTAAATGCAAAATGTCATTGCTGCTTATTTTTCCTGGATGCCAAATAAGTTACCAAGACTGGAATATTTGGGATTTTTTGCTTATGAAGAATTTTAACGTGCTTCTGGGTGCTCTGAGTTCTGTTCTCCCAATACCTTGGTACCAACGAGTTTTACCTATCTGTCTAGTATCTAATGTAGCATATTCTCACTCATGAAAACCATGATCGTGAGTGGAGTTTTGGGGGATATTTTTTTCCTTGAAAAGTGCAGAAGCCCTTAGTTGAATTCAGTCACAAGTGGTTTATTCAGCACACTTCAAGTCTCCATAACAATTTTTCATAGTTTTGGGTAACTGCTTGTGATCAGAATAACTGAAGTATAGATAAAATTGTACTGCACAGGATTTGTTTTCTAGTGCCTTGCTGATAAGGTTAACCAGATGGTGAAGTATAATCATCTAGGCAGTACCATAGATCATCACACCAAAAAAAGGACAAAAATGGAGGAGGATGATGAATTTTCTGTTAGTTTTCTTTGTATATAAATTCAAAAAGACTCAAAATGTACAGAAAGCCAACCTTTAAAAACTAAACAAAACCAGTGCCATTCTTTTCTGTAGTTCTGTCTGTAGCACAATATCCCAAGGAAGCCTAAACCTGTTCGTTGCACTATTTTTTTCTTTAATGAAATTTCACCTATTATGAATTTGATATCAGTTTTCAGGAGTGCATATTCTATTCCATAATTCATGACATTAAGTATCTTTTGATCAAACACAGGGGTTTAAAATGTAAGCTACTTAATATGATTTTTTTTTTTGTACCACATTGTTTTGAGTGATCTGAAGTCAGCTATTGTAGGAAGATCACAGTTAAGCTGCTTTGCAGCATGATCTGGCTGTTAACCCACAATAGTATAATTTATAAATACACAATGCTTTTTTTTTTTTTTCCTTTAATTTATTTGATCCCTATTGTCAGGAACAGGGGCTTCCGTGACCGAGATTCTTGTGATAACAAAAATGCCAGCATGGTCCTAAGGTATCTAGTGAGACCTCTCATTTTGAATATTAAGTTACCAGTTGTTTCTTTAGTCAATAGTGTTCCCCAGGGCTGTCTAGTGATTACATAGGTTTGATATAAAAATGATTGCAGCATGCAGCATTGCAAGATGCACATCACTCAGTAACTGTGCTTCTTCAGTCACAAATTAAGTTGTATATCACTTGCCTTTACTGATTGGATATGATAGACTTTGGATGCTATGTTGCTGCTGCCACTCAGTATAGTGGGAATTTTGGTTCAATGAAGCACTTTTTGGAGTGCAAGATCAGGTCTGGTATCACATATTTGTAATTATATTAAATGTTGTGAGGCTGGGGTTTGCAAGATTTTCAGGGTTATGAACTTGGTTTTTACTGTGAGTTTGCACAGGAATTAAAACACAGCCTGGCTGCTGTTCTGGCACAAATGATAAAATGAATGGAAACCAACTATAGCAAAGTATTGACTAGAGGAGGGGAGTTGGAACAGAGGAGTGTTGCAGGGGTAGGTGTGAGAATTGTGCAGCTGCAGATTTTTTGCCATTAGCATACTGATAATTTAGATTGTCAAAGAATTTATACAGGTTTTAGGTTTGGTGATTTTGAGACTGTTAGTGTAGATGAAGGACTACTTATGCTTCTAGTCTTTCTTTGTGTTTAGTTTGCTGTTGGGTCAGAATCATAGCTATTAGAATGACTAGAAAGTTCTTTCAACATTATGAGGACATTGCAGGCAGGCCATTACTATGAGCAAACTGATGGTTTGAACAAAATATAAGCCTCCTCTTTTATCAGGTATACTAGAAAAGTCGCGTATTTGAGCTCTCTGTATGTCGCAGATGCTCAGAAGTTGAATAAGAATACAAGTGTAAAAATCTGGGAGGAAACATGAGAAAGTACTGATTGATATACTACTGTTTCTAGGGGGAGACCAATTATTTAAATTTTATAGATGATTGTATTTCTGGAAATATTTACCTGGTTTTATGTGGAACTTTTTTCATTGTCATCCCTACTCAGATTAAAAATATTATCCATTATAACTTCAGAAGTTTGTATCTCTAGTATTTTCAGCAGTTGCTATCTGTTATTCAACTTGTGGCTGAAGAATCATTTTCTAGCCAATTATTTTTGCAGAAAATTTACTATTTCTATTTCCAGATGTGTGTCTGTATGTGACATTTTTATTTTTATTTACCTTTAGAGAAATTACAGTGTAGTAAGAACTGTTGTGGGTGATTGAACCCATCATTTAGGCACTGAAATAGTGTATATGTTCTGAGTGAAGATATTCAGGAAAAAAGCCATTCAATAGCTTAAGGTGATTTCTGCTTCACTCTACTTCAAATGCTTTCGTAATAACCCTGAAAGAAATGGTTATTTTTATATATAATTATATATATTATATATGTATAAAAATATATATATCTTTACTGTTATGCCTGTGCATGAAGTTATTTTAAATTGATAGTCATTTGAGAGACCACGTACAGCTATGGTGTAAGGAAGTGTTATACCATCCAAAGTCAATGGTAGATGTGCCCTTATATGCCAGGCCTGACTCTGCTCTCTGTCTGTTTAGCCATACTATATTAATATCATTTGGATATTCCCAGAGGTTATGGTTTCTTACAAGCTACATATTATGGTTGGCAACTTGTGACAGGTGCATTCTGGTTCTCATATGTCTTATGCAAAACTGCAGGAAAATACATCCATGCTTTTCACATCAATATGCCAAAATGTCAAGAGTCACCTCTCAGCATAAAGACCCTCAGAAATACAAAAGAAAAGCGCTTGGCATCATCCCTTGTAAATGCAGGCCTGTTTGAGAAGCTGTCTGTAGAAATCCATTTGTCAGTCATTGCAGAGTATTGTGTGTGAGGGAACTCCACGTAATGTTGCTGCAGCTTAAACATTGCACCTTCCTTCCATGTAATGGTGCATCTGGCATGAATACCAGTTGACTGCAAAACTGAATGACACTCAAGGGGAGTCTGTCATTTGCTTGTTGGCTTTTATTAAGCCACCATCTAAAGGCATAGAAATAATGCTGGGCAAATTGTAATGAATCATCTCTTAGCCTATAGATGATATCCCAACAGATCTTTACCTTGCTTAGGTTTACCTCTTTTAATTGTTGTAAATTTTAATATATGCATCTGAACTGCTTTTTCTGGTCTTTGTTCATGACACAACCTTATAAGTTGGTGCTATGTAGAGTTACATTAGACCTCCTTTGGAAAAAGAAAAAAAACCACCCCTAAGCTGTGTGGTAGTTGATCTCTGTATCTTGCTCAGCTGAGTTATTGTATTTTTATTATGTTTCTCCATGGTTGCTACTACTTAAGAATACTTTATATTGCATTAAGTTTAGAAAGCAAAACTGAAAGGCAACATGATAATATGGATAATACTTAATTTAGATGTGTGCCTGAAGAAATTAAACTAGTGGAATCAAATTATAGTTTACGTTGATATCATCAGGAATTAGAAGTTGAATTATACCAAACTATAACATCCATGAACTTGACAGAAAGGTGAACTGTCTTTTAAATGTTGCGGACAAACCTCTTAATGTTATCTGTAGGTCTGGGGTTTGTTGGTTTTGGTTTTTTTTCTTTTTGGGGGGGGAGGGAGGCTCTGAAGGTATGGTTTAATTTTTTCTTGAAAACTATGAGAAACTGACGTAAGGAACATATAAGGGACAAGTAGTGTCATGGCTCTTTAACAGAATTATTAGTAACTTGTGTCAGAGTAGATATTGATTAGTAGAGCCATTTCTTTAGAAGCTGCTTTTTTAAGTTACAGAGGCCAATCTAAATACCAAGTTTTTATCTTTCTCAGAAATTTGCTACTCATGTGACTGAAGTTTTGAGCCTTCTGCTCATATCTGCCTCAAAAAAAATGCTAAAATCCTCACATGCTAAAAACTGACTGTTACTTAAAAAAAATATTTAAAAAAAATGGAAATATTGCTTGAAGGTAGCATGTGAAGATTTCAGCTCAAGTGTGAAATTTTATCTTTTGGATTTGTTGTTCTTATTTCAGTTATGGTAATAAAAAATATTTGGGGAAATGGCAATATCAACACCAATACATTCTGGTTAACTATTTTTCCTGTGCCAAAAAAATTCTAGAAACTAGGTACAGGGGGGTATAAAACAACTGATAGTAATTTATGTAAAGTTTCTCATAGATTTAGAAATTTAGAAATTTGGGGTTCAGTTTAGTCATAGTTAATTTTGCTAACTATCACCTTCTTACCTTTATTTTTGTCAAGTAAATGCCTTGCTTCGAAGTACTGCTTATCATCGTTGAAGTTGGCAGAAATTTTCTCTTAATTCCTCTTTATTCAGCTGGACTTCATTTTTGGGGAAAGATTGTATGTCATCTAGTAATGTTAGCATTATTAATGTGAGCATTGTTGGGGCAGTTAAGATTCAGTAAGAAAGTAATCTGAGGCAAAGGAAATTTACAAAAGCTTCTTTTAATATTCAAAACATTCTGATTGTGCTCTGTAAAAACTTTCTCTGTCATTCTTATATATATCAATAGCAAGTGCTGAAGTCAGGCTTACACAAAAAGGAAAGTAGTGTTTTATTTACAGATTTATTCCAAAAAGTCGTATTTTGAAAAGCTGTGCCATCATAAGAAAATCTTGGCACTGTATAAATAGTATATGTTTAAGGAAAACCTTTTAATATTAGATCATACATTCCCCCACCATCACCAGTGGGCTAGGAGGGGGCAAGATCTTGGGAGGGGACATAGCCAAGACACCTGACACCAACTGACCAAAGGGATATTCCATACCGTATGACATCGGCTCAGATATAAAAAGCTAAGGGGAAGGAGGAGGAAGAGAGGGGGCATTCATTTTTATGACATTTTGTTTTCCGGAGCAACTGCTATGGGTACTGAAGCCCTGCTTCCTGGAAAGTGGCTAGACATCTCCTGCTAATGGGAAGTAGAGAATAAAATCTTGTTTTCCTTTTGCTACTGTGTGCAGCTTTTGCTTTTATTAAACCGCCTTTATCTTGACCCAAGAGTTGTTTTTTTCCCCCATCTCATTTTTTCCCCACATGTCCTGCTGCAGCCAAGGTGAACCCATCACAGCGTAGTCGTCCTCTTTACGGATTACCTTACTCCAAGGTTCAGCATTGATAAGGCAGTGTAACTTTGGCTCAGACCCTAGAGAAAATTTGAGCTGTGAGAAAGTGCCTAAACTAGACCTGCACAAGACAGGAAAGGTAAAATTGCAGAGAGGTAAGATGGCTGAACTGGGATTAGTTAAAACTCCTCAGATTCAAGAGGAGAGCCTCTAATATGGAAAAATAGAAAGAAAATATTGAGTTGGCAGGTGGGAACTAACAACATCAAGGAGCAGCCATTCCAAAAAGCGATAGAGACTAACCTTTTCCCCTCCTGGCTGATGCCTGCCTAGCTGGAAAATGCTCATTATTATTGAGGTACATTACTAAGGATGGTGACCATATTAATGCTTACTGTAGTAGCTCATCTGTCCTAGCTGTCTTTTGTGTGTGTGAGCCAATAAATAGGTCTTTTACACTTGCGACTTGCATGTAAAAGGTGCCCAAGCAAAGTGATGCAGAGAAGGGAGAGTTACAGAGGCAAATTAATAGTTTGTGTCCATAAAGCTAAACTCATGCTCACAGAATAGGCTGCCCTTGTCTGCACTGTGTACTGAAAACAACCCCTGTCCTATGTTGGCCCTCAGACCAAGCCTGGGCATTGTCTGGGAGAATGCTACTTGGCATGGCATGAAGCCCTAGCGGACAACGTGCAGCAGCTAGATACTGTGGATGATCATAGGTTAGTACTCAGTCCTGTGCCTTGGCTGTGCATTATTTGCTACTGTAGCTGTAGCTTGTCATTCTAAGCCAGACTTGCTCTTTTATACCATAGTTCCTTATGCAAGTATTTCAGTGGCAACTTATTTTTTTTCAAGCTGCACACTCACAAGGCTTCACCTTGTTCAGAATCTTCCTTTTCTCCATCCATTTTCTTGCTTCCCAATTCTCTGTGGGGTGCTGCAGAGCCAAAATGGTATGCTTTGTTTGCTTTTAGCTCTGTTGTTACTGTTTTAACACTAAGCTTTGATTGACTTGCTATGATTTTTCCTGAACAAAAAAAAAAAGCAGGATTTCAACCAGAGGTAGCAGGCTCAGTGTCTGAATAATAAATGAAGCAGGATGAGTGAAGGAAAAAGAAAAGATATTAAAGGAATTCAGAATTATTTGGCCATGTAACCTTGGGGGAGGGGGAAAGGATCCTTTTATGAAGAACTTTGGTGCACTGAGTTCATACCAAAATCTAACAGAGTAGAAGTCCTAAAGCACAAGAGAACAGAATTAAGTATTCTATCATGTCCTTCCCCAACTTATCATCATTAACCATGTAACTCTTTGGCTTGAGTGACGTGTACTGCACAGTGAAATATCAATTCTTTTTTATTGTTGCAGTTAGGGCCGATAGGATTTTCAGTGAATGAGCAGTTGCAAGTCTCCTAGGAGAGGCAATATAATGTCCCAGGAAAGTATCAGTTTGGAAAGCACATTGTCTCAGCTCCAAAACTTAATGTTAGCTTTTGTCAGGAATGTATTACAGTAATTGGGATTGGAAAAAGGAAAAAAAAAAATTGGATTTTGGGGAATTTCTCCAGGGTGCAATTCAAAAAGAGGGATGAATGTGGGAGAAATGGTGCCCAGAGACAAATAGATGGTGTTCAAACTAGGCAAGTGGCTGATCTTAGTCTGCTTACAACAAACTAACATGAAGCACCAAATACACTGTTTTATGCCTATCCTTATTTCTGCATGCATTTTAATAGAAGAACCTGACTTAGCATCATCCTCAAATTCTTCATTATCTGTCAGAGCTTTAGAATCAGAATAAAACTTCGAGTCATGTAGAAGTCCCATCATTTGCATTTTCTCTTCATTTGATGGGCATTAACTATGAAGTGTTTGTTGCAGCTTTCCAGCTGCTGCTTTGTTGTTTCTTTGTCCACTCTTTTGCCAGATGGGTGTAGATGTCCTTGTGCATTGCGTTCCTGTGGTTAATTATTACCAGTCGTGCTCTGAGTGATTTCTCAATCAGCCTTAACACTGTTGTAAGATACCGTGATGGTTCTTAAGATGAGTTCGTTTCTTTGGTATTTTGTAACAAATGACTATCTATAGTTCTTGCACCTTCTCTGGTTTCTATATTGTTTATCTTGCTGATCTTATTTCCTTGGATGAGGCCCAAAATAGCCTCAGACAAAAAACCCCAGACAATTATGTATTCAACTCTAAAATTATATTATGAATTTAAAGATTTTTTTTTTTTACTGATTGCCGTAGGAGTTGCTCTTTCAGTTCAGACTGGTATTTTTTGACTTCTCAATAAATATTCATATATTAAATTATTTTTGTATTTATCTTGTGGTAAAAAGAGAATATATGCTCTTGAATGAGCAGTAGCACTGTTAGTGGCGTAGCTAGGTTCTCAGGTGCAATATGTAGAAAGGAGATACTCTGGTTTGGTTTTTTTTTTTGTTTGTTTTGTTTTTTTAAAGTTTATCATTGAGCTTGCATTGCTGTAGATACCAGCAGGTGTTTGGATTGGAGCATTGGTGGAAATTACAAGGTTAGTCAGTGTCAATAAGGGAATGACTTTTTAAAAATATGCTATTAAATAATCTTTTCAGTTTAGCCTTAACTGTTTTTTACAGTTTCTTTCTTTTGAAGAATGCATATTCATTACAAGCACAGTGAGTTGGACACGTTTCTGAGACCTATGCTAATATTTGCTTATAAGTAAGGTAATCTAAACATGAAGTTCCACAGACGAGATATATGACCTTCACTAAAGAGTTTTCTGAAAATTACCTCATCTCTGGACTAATTTCTGAAATATATTTTAAAAATGTTGACATGAATTTGCTGTAAGGTAGACTCATGTTTTTATTTTTAATTATACAGATTATCCAATTTCAATTAAAACAATAAAACAAGAGTTTAGTCTCCTCCAGCTTTGGCCAGAAGAGGGAACCATCTCACTGTATCAGCCACTTTTGTGACTTCACTTTAAAAACTTTTTTTTGCTTTTGTTTATATTCCAGCATTGCAACTAGCTATGAATCTAAGACTGTCTAGCCACCTCAGGACTCCTTCAGAATCATAAAGAAATTTATTTACCTTAGGGTTTATTAACACCTTGTAAATCACATTGAGCTTATTGTGTTCTGCATTAACTACCAGAAAAAAAAAAAAAGAAAAAAAAAAGTTGCTTAATACTGGCTTGTTAACTTGATTGCTTTGCATGTTAAGAGCTTACATTTACACTGTTTATGCACCGCTAAAATAATATAATTTTCAGTAGTAGTGTCTTTCAGAAGTGCAGTGAATGGGAAAAAAAAGTTAGTATGATAGGTTGAGTGATTCAGGGTGTGTATTAATGCAGTTTTTGTTGCACTACTAGTCCACACATCCAGAGGATTTCCAGATTGCAGAGAATGGAAAGTACTCAGGAATGACTGATGCAGCTAGGGGCTCTAAGCATGGGAATCTTGCTGCCAGAAAGGAGTAATTCCTCTTCACTGCATGGAACCCTCCTTGTAGATAACTGCAGATACTTGGTTTCATTAACTGGAAAGGGACAAGAATGATATTTTCTCTCAGCACACAAACATTATTTTTAAAAGATACTGGGATCTCGTTTACTTTGCTTAGGTTTCGGCACAGGGAACCTGCATCCCATTCCTGCAGTTATGAGGTTGGCAGGCAGGACGCCAGGTATGGTTCTTCCATCAGCTGCCTGAGACTTACAGCCCCTTCTGTGCAAGTAGGCAGGTGGAGGGAGAATGAATTCACAGGTCAGTTTTTCCCCATGTGTGACAGCGGGATGTGGCATGCAGATAGGCAGAGGGATACAGCATTGTTTCCTTACTCTTTTTCCCAATACCCCAAGACTCTCTGTGCAAAGTGATTCTGGCACCTGGGAAGTGAAATGTGCCATGGTGGAGTATTTTGCAAGCTTTCTAGCTTTAATCTGCAGCTGAAGTAATGCTAGTGCCTAAATACCAAGGTAACTGTTAAAAAAAATAATCAGCTTTGAACTGGTCTTTACTTGTTGAGTTTAATTGTATTCCTGAGATTATTCACCTGTCAGGATGCCACTTTGGTCTGAGATGAGTTGCAGAAGCCCTTGTACATTGCACCCTCAGGACAGCAAGGCTTTACGTTTTGGATGACACTGGAATGCATTACTGTGTTATGTCAAGGTGTCTTTTGTTTTTTGTTTTGTTTTCAGGCTTCTGTTTACTAGTTTGCCTCAGCTAATTTGAAACTGCTGCTAATGATAGGAAGTGATCAACACGGAAATGTATAATTTGACTGATCTACTGTTTTGTAGGGTCAGTGGCTCAGAACTGAAAGCAGATAGAGCAGATTGATGGTTGATAAAGTTCTGCCATTGCATCAAAACATCCAAAATTCCATGAATAAGTAGTCTTTGGACAGAGGTTTTGTCATTCAAAGTCAGATATTGTTCATAGTATACCAAAATTATCAAACTTATTTTAAGAGAAATTCAATTTTTCAGTTGTACTGGCTAGATCTCCCATGTATGTTTACTGGGGCCAACTAGAGCTGCAATCCCTGGCATTCAGGAGAATAAAATTACTCTTAGGTTCTTAAATGTGGCTGTAGAAGTATACCTTTAAGCACCTAGTTGTAAAAATGTTAAACATACTGATGTAATGTTATGAAGTGACATAGAAACACTCTTAGGAGGACCATCCACTTTAAGAAAATGGAGTCAAGGAAAGGTTATGACCAATTGAAGATGCTGTACTGAGCATATGCAGGAGAAAATTTAATTGTCTGAGATGTACATTTCCTAGGGCACATGATTAATTGTAGTGGAAATGTTCAATTGCTTGTAATTTTGCAGAAAATTCCCTCCTGGGCTCTGAAACTTTACATGCTTAGTCATAGCCTAATGGAGCATTTTCTTAGAAAGTTCAGCTAATTTTTTTTTAGTTATACATATGGGAATAACAAGTTTTGGGAGACTCAACTAAAAATTGCTCAAACTGACAATAAAAACATTGGGTTTACATGAGACTAGTAGAGATCAGAATTAGGTTTTTGTGTTTTGGTGGTTTGTGGTGGTGTGTGTTTGGTTTTTTTTTTTTTTTTAGATGTGTGATATGTTCTGGTGCAGGAATACAATTTTTGGGGAAAACTTTAAGCAAGAAGTAATAACTATATTTGTCTAAATAAACACATAGTACGTACTGTAGCAGCTCATAGCTACAGCAACTTCTCACAGTGTTAATATGGCACACGTTCAGCTGTAGGCTGACATGTATTCAGTGTCTCCTAGAACAACTTAAAATATTTAGAATATTTGTGTATTAGCAGTATGAGCATGTAGCGCGCACTAAATGTTCCTTTCTTTAAGAAAGCATTGAGAAGTTTTGCTTGAATAAAGGTAGTGGCTGGAACAGCACACCTTTTGTGCAATAGGCAGCTCATTGGACTGTTCAAATGGTGTTATTTGTTTGAGAATACCCCAAATGATGACCTTGGGTTGAGGTATGGTCTCTGTCCCTTCACTGATGTATGTTCTATTTTCAGTTCATATTACCTTGGAATTAAAGTTGCAGTTACTTAATGATTAATCTTATTTTGTAGTTATTTTCTTTTCTTGGAGATTCACATATTTAACAAACATTCCTTTCTAGCATTTCTTTCTCACAGAATTATGCAGTCTTTTAAAAAGTATTAAGATTGTATAAGTGATTGTGAGAAAACTGATCGAGTTGAGGCGTACTTGTTTGCATGTTATATTTGGATTTGGCAGGATATTTTCCGCATCTAAATTGAAATGTTTCTTATCTTCTAATGCTATATTTAATTCACATTTTTACTCTTCTGTTACATTTGTAGTATTTTACAGTGTTTTTGATTGTTCATTGAAGAGCATCCACAGTAGGCTTGCAGATAAGTTGTGTACTTTTAATGGTGAGCTAATATTTTATTTTATTAGCTGGATATTATGAAAGTAGAGAGCATGATAGGATGTAGAAGTCCCTCTATTTGTGGTGTATTATATCAGAGTTTATTATTTGGTATTATATAATTCTTCTCTTCCTCAGAGAATATGCCCATCTGGAATAGTTTTTATTATCTGCTTTGGAAGTTTTCACAGTAATTTTGCTACAACTTAGTTAAAAATGACCTTGGATGAAGCTAGTGGATTTTTTTGGTCCTCCTGTGGTTACCTAAGGCAAGTTTCATTGTGTATCCTGCATAAAATCTTGGTGGCAAATCTCTAGTTAATGGAAGAGAGAATTTTGCTCTAAATGCCTGTAATTGTAGTGTTGTTAAATACACATATGTTCATATATAGTTAGTTCTGTATTTCTCCATTCTGCTTGTAGAACTCTAGTTGCAACTCTTTTATCTGACACTTTTGAAAATTCAGGTAATGTATGATTTAGAGTCAAAGTTGTCAGTATTTATTGGAGAAGTTAAAAGCAGCTGGATTTGCACAGAGATTAAGGATGGAGAGAGTAGCTATGTTCACAGTGGGGGTTATTTTCCTTCTCTTTTTCAAGTTGTTTTTTTCCCAAGTGGGGAGCTGTAGAATAAATTTTGACCCAATGAAACACCATGATTCATGAAGCCTCTGTAAGCATCACCTCCCTTCACCATCTTGTTTGTGCCTTTGCAGCACATATAGCCATGTGCTATACACATGTACACAGTACACTCAATATCAGACTGGCTTAAAATAATATTTGCTCAGGTTCTGAAAATGCAGGAAACATTTTTCAGCTGTTGCTAACATTTGTGGAAGTATTATCTAGTTTGGACTTAATTTCTTTCTATACTTTGCAAAAGTAGTTTTGCTGGTTAGAAAGAAGGCTCAATACCTAGATGTACATAAAACTGTGTACACTCTGCTTCATCTGGGTTTAAATGGCTATTAAAAGTTTCATTAGCACAAAACAAACCTCTTTCCTCATAGAATGTTTGTTATATGCTAGCCACTCCTGAGAATGGAATAAATACAGAGGGGGGAAAAAAGCAAGTAAACCAGAGTATTTACAGTTGTGTGAGATTTGCTCTTCTGTTTAAAACAAGGAACTGTGATTAATAATGGAATTGGAGAATAACATGCATAAGTAGTTATGCAACATGCAGATATATGATTTACATGCTCAAACATAGTATTTGCTTGTCTTTCTGGTGGTGTTAATTAATGATAGAGTGTCTAGCATATTTTATTTTAATAAGCCAGTAATTCAGGAAAACATGTTCAAAAGGGCCCAGTACTTTGTGTGCTCTGCTTCTTGAGTGCCCGTGTTGAAAGGTCTTCAGTGTGACTTTCACAGGAGGTGAATGATCTCAGCTCTTATTGAGGTCAGAGCAGTGGGTACTGATTACCTTTCAAAGTTATGCTTTGGGAGTCCCAAAATGAGAATCCAGATACTGAATTACTCAAATTTAGCAAATGGTTTTAAATGCATAGACTGTGATATCTGTCTTTCAATTCCTTCATTTATGAAGGCAGAACAGCAATTCCCCTGTCTCGTTAGGGTGTTAAAAGGTTTAGTTGGAAGTCTCTAGGATACTTGAAAATGTAGAACGTCATCAAAGAACAATTTAATATAAGCCAGAATCAATTGTGTCCTGTTTGCTGGCGCCAGACAATAAAGAGGGTCTTCTTCCTCTTTCATGTAGGAGGTAGCAGTTTTGCAATCTCAGAGGAGGATGGGAGTGTGTAATAGTGTGTTTCAATTCAGATGCCCAGGATAGGCACTGAGTTAGGGGATATGTCTGCAATGACTTCTGGTTTGCTTCCCTCCTTCCTTGGAGTAACAGAGACCTTGCAGACACTATTACCTCCAATTATTCGGTATAACAAACTCATCATATAGCTTCTATAGTCTTTATTAATTCACATTAAGATTGAGTGGAAGAAAGTATTGACCAAAGTCTAAACTCTTTGTCTTAAGAGCTCAGGATAGCAACCAAGCTGGTGAGGGGTCTGGAGCACAAGTCATACGAGGAACGGCTGAGGGAACTGGGGTTGTTTAGTCTGGAGAAGAGGAGGCTGAGGGGAGACCTGACCGCCCTCTACAGCTACCTGAAAGGAGGCTGTAGTGAGGAGGGGGTCGGCCTCTTCTCTCTGGTAACAGATGATAGGACGAGGGGGAATGGTTTGAAGCTGCGCCAGGGCAGGTTTAGGTTAGATATTAGGAAAAACTTCTTCACTGAAAGGGTTGTCAGGCTCTGGAATGGGCTGCCCAGGGAGGTGGTAGAGTCCTCATCCCTGGAGGTATTTAAAAGAAGGATAGATGAGGTGCTTAGGGATATGGTTTAGTGGTGGGATGGCAGGGTTAGGTTAAAGGTTGGACTTGATGATCTTAAAGGTCTTTTCCAACCAAAGCGATTCTATGATTCTATGATAGAATTAATCTTCTATTTAGACTACAGTGTAGAACTCTGAACCTAACCCTGTAGTTTCTGCTCTTAGTCAATGTAAAGAAATGGACATCTTTAGGGTATGAGTCATCTTGACTTTCATCTTAAATGTGAGTTAGATAGAACCTAGAACTACCATTGGGTGGCTCATGAGCAGACATCTGCACTGTGAATGTTTAAAATTAGAAAAGATACACCCTATCCCTTCTGGCAATCCCGTGAAGTTGGTAAGTGGAGAACTGCCTGATCTGTGCATCTCGTCTGGGCTCAGGTATAACATGAATGCTGCCTTGCTCAGACTGACCTGTCCATCTGCAGAAGGAGAACTACAGTTGTCTGGGGAACTTCAAAGCCAAACAGGATGGCTTTACTGGGTTTAGCTAGTTGACTGGTTAAGTGGGAAGGTGTTTTGACTTAATTTTATAGTTGAGCACCTTTGTTCTGTCTGGGGTTTGTGCTAGCTGTTTACATCTTGTACTGGATTTGGACCACTTTGCTTTTCCTTTATGTTTATAAGCCAGTAGTTGCATATCAAAACCTAGAGTCACTTGAACACTTTCAGCGGGGCTCTGAGCTCTCTGCTGGATTGGGAGTGTCAAACAGGAGCAGGATTCAGTCTGTAGTAATCTTGGCGAGATATACACTAAGAAAAATGTGGTCATTTTTGTGTCTACTAAATAAAATTGTCCATCAAGTGTGCTTGCATTCTGTTCAATCTTTTTTTCATTGACTGATGTAAGAAAAACTACTCACTTGAATACCTAAAAACTCAGCAGCGTGAGTAAGGTCTCTATGACCTGACCTAAGTTCTTATTACTTTTGTGAATGGTTCTTGAGAAATCCACACACTGAAATTCTGAAAATATGAGCCCAACATCTTTGAATAGTACACAGATTCTTGAAAAAATTAATCTAGTCAAGAGCAATTTATAAGCAGGACTAAGACTGAGGAAAGTAGGAAAAAAAACCCCAAAACATAGGAAGAATTGTTTGTTGTTGGATTCTGAGTTTTTTCCAAGGATAGAGTCCTATTCAAAATTTCTGTGAAAATACCCTTATACTGTGAAAGTTGCCTAAAAGGGTCTTTTATTTAAAAGCCTTTTGTTTATTACTAAATTAAAAAAAAACAGACAAAAACCCCTACAAACTCTTCTGAGAAAAAGAAATGTGAACATGGGAGGATACTCTGTGTAGGGTCAGTGGGTGCTGCAACAGAATGTGACTGTGTGAGAGGATACCTATCACTGAATTAATAATATAAGTTCTTAAAGATGTGATACTAAGTCTCTGTTTTTCACATTGTCTTTTACAAGTAGTCCAGCTAATATTAGTCGATATTTTAAGTCCATATGCAATATTGCATGCTGCTTGTCTATTTAAGGGCTAGATCCTGCTACCTTTGCATGCCTTGCCAGGAATATGTAGCTGATGGAAGCTATCACTCACAGCAAGGTCACAGTGGTGGTCTCTGCCTCAGCAGAATTCTGTTCCTGAAAGTGGCACCGTGTCCCACATAAAATCCCATTTAGTTCAATGCAAAAATCATTGAATATGTTATTTAGTGTCAGAGAGAAAGACAGAATCTTGCCGTTCGAGGGTGAAACAAAAGTAATTTTGATAAATCAGATGAGAGTTGATGACAGTGAGCTGTGAAATGCAAAGATAGCAGTTAAATGTTTAAATTAAATCAAAAGAGAGGAGTAAAAAGTTTGAAATCATAAAGAATTTTTTTCACTCCTCTGATACCTTATGTTGAATAGCCAGATCATTTTATTATTGGGAATACTGTGGCAGTAATCTTTTACTGCTTGCAGTATAGGCCTACAGCATTAAGTTAGTATAAAATTACATATAGTTTAATATATCTGTACAACACCTTTAAACAAGCTTCTCTAGGCAGGAAGGTTATCCGTCTTATAAATCTATTATTTCATTGTACATCTTGATAGCCTAGCATTGCTCCTAGCCATGTTTAAGCATTAAATAGTGCATTATTATTTCACATAAATCAACCAGAGATGTGTGAATTCATAAATTTTGCATTTGCACAGACAGTATTTTAAACGTTTTATGGCTTGGTGGGAACTTGGTATAAGAGCCTGTACACAAATCAGTGCCCAGGAAATTTCAATAAAATTTAATATCACAATTACTGCTTTTCAAAGTCATTGCTTGCATATTTTAAAAATGTTTTAACAGGGTCTAAAAATAAAAGCAAAACTTGGAAACAAGGTCTTGGGTCAGATTTTGCTGGATAGCTCCTTTGCTGCAGTGGAGTGGATGATTTTTTTTTCTGATGTTCCCTCTGTTGTCATCTGTGTTGTTTCTTCCACTTTATTTGTACTTTTTTTTAATGCTCCAACTTTTTGTTTCTTCTTGTCTTTCATCTCAATTATTCTAGGCCACTAAACTGAAAGAATCATGCACAAGCCTGATTGTATTAATTCAAGAATCTTCACTGATGGGAACTTAAATATGTATGTGAGGTTTTTCAGTTTTGGATTCTTTTGATTAAAGACCTTGAAAATACCTTCTCAAGAGATTTTATTTTCATACAATATGTTATTTATTAAATGCAATGTAAATATTTTGGTGTTAAAAATGACAATGTTGAGAAAGGGGGGAAAAAAAGAAAAGAACTATGTGTCATGTATTATGCCATTTGTATCACATGATCAGATAACTTTATGTTTTACAGAGGAAAAACAAGCATATAGGGGCAAGACGTCCACGAAACAGCTGAATTATTGTTGCTTCTGGAGCCTATTATGTTTTCTATCTCAAGTTTTCAAAATTTTACCGTTGTTTTATTTATCTGTAGTTAAGCTTAATTTTGTGAATTCTCCATTGTAGTCCATTATAATTTGGTATCCCCTCTTTAACAGATGGGAAATGGGGACAGGAAAGTTAGAAGCCACGTGGTCCCATGCCCATTACTGCCATGGGAATTACCCTTACTTCCCTTACCAAAGAGCACCAGGAAGTGCTTTGTAGGGAAGGAAGCCCAGCTGTGTTGGATCTCCAAATGAATGGAGATGAGAGGAACATGGGGAATCACAGTTCTTTTGCACTTTACAGAGAAATACGGATCTCTGTTTCTTCCACCATTCAGCATCTTCCTCCTGACACTTGCATGTAGGTAGAAGGGGACTCCTTACAAACCTCAACTCCAGAGTGTACACCAGCAGGCTGAATCAGGCTCTGAGTATTTTACTTACAGATCGCACAAATAACCTGTTGCAGAGCCAGCAGTGGAATCTGCATTTAGAAAGACTGAATTCTGTTCTCTATTCAGGGATCCATTTTCTTTTTCTTCCTTAACACTGTCTCATGTTAAAGTGACTGGTAATTTTGCCATAAAATTTAATGTGAGTAGACAAGATCCCATTATTATCCTTTGTGTCTATACAGAAATTGGGTGTAATTATTGAACTGGAGAACTAGAGCAGTTTTGACTTCTTTTGTTGGTTGTTTTGTTTGTCTTGCGCTCTTCCTTAAAGCTTGGAATTCTTCGTGTTCCTTGCAAATTGTTGTAATTGAGGTGGAAATGCCTAGGCATATGTAAATTCTACCTTCATGCAGTTAGTTTAAACACTCTCAGCTTCGATCATTTTTAGCTGTCGTCAAAAATTTGGTTAGATTTTTCTCTTACTGATTTGGAATGCTTTTTATATAACTTTCTCACAAATAATAAATATCTGAAGGGAATTTAATCAAATGTTAAAGTAGTTCAACTTTGGGTAAAGGCTGAGCATGGAAACTTTTACCCCAAAAGACAGATGATTTAGAGCATGGGAAACTGGGTTTTGGTGTTCATTAGAGCAGATGTAACTGAACACATGGTAGGCTATTGGCTTGTCTTGGAGCTACACATACAGTACAGAATTAACTTTCTCTAGAGGATGGTGATTGTGGGGCAAATTTGGTACAGATTCTGGGCAACTCTTCTATGTTGTACTGATTAAATGGGCAATAAGAGTGAAAAAGAGAAGACTTTGCTCTAAGATTTTATCCAGTCTGCCTAATCTGGGGAGCACAAGTCTTCATTTACAGTATCTGGGAGAAGTCAAGACTTCTCTAAATGTTTTCTCCTGAGTACATTGGTCTTTCCTTTTCAATTTCCTCAGCAGGTATATGGTTGCTGGTGAGGAGAGAGAGGAAGAAAAAGTCATCTGCATACATGCATTTGAATGCGATTGACTTTACTCATAAGAAAAAGCATGCGATACCTGTGTGGGTGGCACAGTATGAGACCTTATTGGATCCATTCTTCCACATTCAGATAAGGAAGTTATAAGGGGGAATTCACACTGTTTGGGGAGAGGGGTTGTGAAGGGTATTCTGAAATTGAATAGTGAAAATGGTAATACTTCCCCCAACCATAAGTTTTGAAAGTTTTGTTTGTTGCCATTAAACATTCATTACCTTAGTATCTTTTTTTAAAAAAAATTTGTGTTGTAGTAAACGTACTGACAATGATCTCTGCCTATCTGACATACAGGTTGTTACATTCAGTTCTCCATTGCCTGGAACACTAAGGAGCCAAGATATACTGCATAGAAGAAAACTACCTTTAATAGTTTTGTCATGCACCAACTTAAATGTATTAACACTGCATCACCAGCAGTTCTGAGGAGCAGCACTATTCTAGCTCATGGAAAAAGCTTGGATTCAGGAACAAAATAGTTTTTTCTCTCCGAGTGTATAGTCAAACAGGGTGGAACAGCACTGTTATCTGGAGAACTGGATTTTCCACTGAATTTTGATTTTAATGAAAAATGTTCTATATGAAAAAAAAGTTATGCTTGAAAATGAAACTTTAATAGTGGGTTTATATTTTTTTCTAGAAAATGCAGACAAAAATTATTTGTCAATATTTTTGTGGAGCAAGGAATATTTTTTCTTATTTCTAGCAAAGATTATTTCAAAACAAGGGAAATGAAAGGGTAGGAGTGACAGAAATTTCAGAGAGGTGAGTTCTGCAGTTTTTATTGAGGGGGAAATATATGAGCAGCTGAACATTTGAGTAGTGATTCTAGAAAAATGTATTAGCCCTTGTCAGAGAAAGATTCTCTCTTTTTCTGTAATACAAAGAAGATGAAAACTTCTGTACTATTTTCTGATACACTGTTCACCTGCACAACCATCTGTGTCATGGAGTGCATATGAAACACTGACATTGTAGTTTTCTACTCTGGCAGCAGCTATAATTGTATTAACATAAATGGAGTTGGCTTGGTATAAAAATGGGGCAATGATGTAGAGAATAAGGCTGTCTCACCTAGGTTGCCATTTTACATCTACATTGTGCTGCAGTGAAAAATTACTCAAAGTGGAGAGTCCCAACAAATCAGGTCCCTGTTGTTTTTGAAGGCAAGGCATATTTTGTTCATTACTGGGCAAGAACAACAAAAGAAGTTCAAGACTAAGATTAATGGTATCAGCAGATCATTGTCTAAAGATTAATCTTTTTAAAATGGTGAGAAAGGGATAGACATAGTGAGCCTCTAGCTGCCTACAGCTACAAAGAGTAATAATAAACATTACTATGGCAGGGCTAGCTCTAGAATACTA
Organism: Egretta garzetta; assembly: GCF_000687185.1. NCBI lineage: Eukaryota > Metazoa > Chordata > Aves > Pelecaniformes > Ardeidae > Egretta > Egretta garzetta. The sequence continues at coordinate 2,395,650 of NW_009259976.1, forward strand.
ACAGAAGCATATCTAGTTATCATCAATAAACACTAATGGTGGTTTTGTGTTGTTTTTTGGCTACAGATGACTATTGAAAATGGTGTGGCTTTTTTTCCCCCCTTCCTAAAGCAACAATTGTGTGCTTTCTTTTGATGTCTGACTCTTTAATATTCATTTGTTTGGGATCAATTCTCTCTTTTGTTGTATTGCCACTGTACTACTTTCTCTTACGAAAACTTCTACATTATTGCCTGGGTCTAAAACTATCAGGGATTAAAAAAAAGGTTCATTATAGAAATTACATTTACTCAGTAAACCCAGGAGGCATTGTCTTTCTGTTAGCTCGTCTATAACTAATCCTTGGTGCATGTACACTTTTGTGTGTGCTGTTTTTATATTTAGCAGAATATGTATTTATACTGCACAGGAGGTCCATGTAACAATTGCATAAATCTGTTTATTTTTCAAAGGCTATACGTCAACAACTGATGGTATAGAAATGCTATGTATAAGCTAAAACACACAAATATTCTTTCTTTTTAATCTCAGCACTGTTTATGCATCTCTTGTCAATATTACAAAGTTTGTGGTTTGAAACGGAATTGGGAATTTCTGTTCAGAATGATTGGAGCTGAAAAGTCTGAAAATTCTGCAATTCATTTATGCCAAACAGTTCTTATTTCTCATAAGCTTAAGAAGGCAATTAATGATAGAAGCAGTCCACTTTCATATCTGACAACAGCAATGACAGTGATGATCTGAATGTCAGTGAGGATCAGATTCTGCCAGCCTCACTCAGGCTGAGCAGTATATTACTGCAGGAGCAGCTCCACTAACTTCAGTTGAGCTCCTGGGGTAGTAAAATGTTAGTATAATTTAATAGTGATTGCAGTGGGTGCCTATATAATACTGTGACATGACCAAGCTTAGGTTATTTTGCTAATCTGCTTCCATGAAAGCAGGCTTCTGTTCTTGCATTAAGGCACAATTTTGACACAGGTTTAAAATCTGAGCTTGATGCAACCAGATGTTTATGTATTATGAAGTTTGAGTGTTAACTACATGATGTCCGGGGGGCTGAATAGTGTTTGCTATCTTTCAGAATTGGGCATAATGTTAGACTACACAAAGTTGTAGCATGTTGATCAACTTCAAGCCAAGTATGGGAATATGTGAACACAATATGGTCAGGTGAAAGCAATTAGTGTGTTGTACCTATAATAATATATAGGCACATATAATGTATCATGTGTATTATTTATTAGGGTTTACAGTGTTTCCCCATTACAGGAGTACTACTGATAAGGACGACAAAGTAGGAAAATTTCAGTACTTGGTCCAGAGGGCCAGTGTTGCAAAACCATCTTTTCTTCAGGGCTGGATGAAGGTTGTTGCTTGCTTTGAAATAACCTGGAGGCTAATTGCTCTGCTTTTGAACAAGGAAAGCTTAAATTTCAATTGTTATAGCATGCTGAATGCTTAGCTATACATGACTAACTCAAAGGATTTACCTGATAGGAAACTATTTCCTTTAAAAAGTCTGTAAACTTATTTAGGATGGAGATTGCGCAATGTGTTTCTCTTGTAGCTAAAATTTGATTCAGCATTTCATTGTGAGTATGTGTGGTAGTGAATTCAGTATAGGGAATTGCTTCAATGAGGAGCAAGTAAAATTGGCTTGGGAGTCTTACCTAGCTTTATTGCAGGTAATCTTAAAACTGAAATGCATGTTTCATTTTGTCATTGATGTGGAGTTAGGCAAATTTGGTATGCGGCTTATGTCCTGTGAAGATCTAGAATTTGTTTTAAAAGCCATCAAGGTGGCGATACTAGCTAGAATAAAGGTAATATTGGGAAGGTATGTCCAGACCATTCCAAAGCTAATGTAGTGGTCCCTTTGATTAGTAGGTCTTTAAAAATTTGTGCTTAGGTACTTTCAGTGATTTCAGTAAAGTTGCATGATATAAAAAATGGAATGATGCAGTTCTTAAGCAGGTCTTCTGCTTAAGAAACCTTTTCTAACTAGAAGAAAAAAAAAACAAAGAAAGTTTACCAGAAGCACACAAGAGTGTTTGAAGAGGTCTTATCAGTTTTGTTTGCCTTCTGTCTAACTTGGTTTATAACGTTTTGACTGTTACCCTGTTTCAAATTCATATAGTCCGCTACAGCTCAATGTATAGCTCTCTTAAAATGCGTCGCTAGCTTAATGGCAACAGTGTAATGTACCCATAATTTTTGTCCTGTGCTGAGAATTGGACAGATTGGGTTGGACAGTGTTAAATTGTCCAACAGTGTCCTTGTGGTAAAACCTTGTCAAAATTTGGGATTAGGAGTTATTCTTTGGGCTAGAATTTCTTCAGATGATCCTGCTATCAGCTGTGAAAGCCACTTCAGTGTGTAAATGTTCATTGCCTGAGACATTGTGTATCACTTTTAAAAAATAGTGAGCTTTTATATTTGGAAAATATCTTCCTAATTGTATATATTGTTCTGGGTCATTATTTTCTCATTGTTTAAATTACAGCTCATTTATTTAAAAGAAGAGTTGTCAAAGGAAAGCTTTAAGTACTGATTTAAGAAAGCAGTGTTAAATAATTGAAATGACTGTGATAAAATTGCCTTAGTTTAAACAGACCAGTTTTATCAGTCTGTTTAATGAATTGTGCTTTTATAGGGTGAGATAAATCTAATGTGAATTCAAGTGGTTGCACTAGAAATACAGCTCTAGGTTGGATCTCTTGGTGGATGTGGCTAGCAGAATTAAAGAAAAAAAGGGAGTTGTGCTCCTGTGTTTTTCAGAAACACTTCATGTGCTATAAGCAATGCTGATACCTTAGAGTGTTGCAATACCTATGTATCTGTAATGCTTGGGTATTTATATATGGATTGCACAAAGCATCTTGGTCATTATTTGGAAAATATTTATGCCTCTGGATGTAGAAATCAACTTGGAGATGCGTCCAGTCCTGGAATTGTTAATTTTCATGTACTAAAATAGTGACACAATCAATTTCTTTGTAGGCTGAGAAGACTTGTCAGGTTGGCCTTGCTACTTATTGATAATTTAGAAGGGCTTTTCTCTTGTTGCAAGTAAAACAGCATATCTGCTTTGGAGCCAGACTCTAAAACCATTGGTTGGAGACAACCATTGGTCAGTCAGTGGCTGATGCAGGAGAATCCTAGGATATTTTGGATTCTGTGTTTATGCCTCTATGCATTATTAGAACACAGCTTGCATACAAGAAGAGAAAGAGTCTTTAAGAATACATGCTAAATCTGTTGTCATTAGGGTGAAGGGACATAGTGCTCTTCTCTTGGCTAATCCACTTAAATAACCTATGTAGCAGGATCAGTACCTAATTTGGGGGGATAAATAAGGATTTCCTGTAGGACCCAGTCTCACTGCAGTTTAAGGGAAGTCCGTGTATGCCTATTCATGTTGACTAGCATGCACGGTGCCATGAATTTCAATGGAAGTTGTAGGAAGTTAGTATTCAATGTGTGAGACTGACACATGCTGGTCCCAAAATGATGGTGAAATTCTTGTTGTCTAGTAAGTGAAAGAATATGCACTTGGTGTTGTATAACTCTAAGAAGATCACTGAACCAGTAACTAGCATTCTTTCTGGATTGACATACCCACATTAAGTGTTTATTAAATGCTGTAAAGCTGATTTTGGGAACAGTTTATCCCATCAGCAATCATTGTGCAAGTAGGCGATATCTTAGGGTACAGGGCAGTGGTCTGAGTGGGGCATATACATGTCCCTTCAATGGCTTTCAGTCCTTTATAGTCAGTTTAAGGAAAGAAATACAAACTTCCAGTGTGAGTAGAATTTGTCAGACAGTATGTGGCTGACTTCCCAAGAAGTTTCACTCCAGCTGCAGCTGAATCCATGGAAATTTTTCTTGTTCTCAACAAGGCTTTCACCCCTCATCTTCTGTAACCAGTCTCTACTGTCAGTTCTGCAACCTCTCTTTCAGCATTGAGAATTATAATTATGCCTTTTAAAAAAAAAAAAAAAGTTGAACTGGAGTCTCACTGGTTTATACAAAACACTTTCTAGGGGAAGGCAGTGTCACAAGACACTTGTGTATGATGTCACTTTGCTCTAATCAAACAGGCATGTAGATTTCAAAAATGATGCTTGTCTTCATGCCATGTATTTTTAGTTTATTATCCTTAGGTTAGCCATTCCTACTCAGCTTGTTTTCTGTAGCATGGCTGTGTCTACTTGACTGATACCAGTATGTTGGCAAAAGCCTCAGTGCACCTGAAGGAAACTTCTTGAGATTTCAATTGTTTTGTTGCCCTGAAAGGGGATGGGGGAAGATGCTCTCTTGCAGAAGTTGTGAAACAAGGTATTTCATAATTGAAGCTGGCTATTGCTGCTCCTTTTCTTCCTCCCCAAAATGGTCTGTCTCCAAGCTCTATGCTTTCCTGTTCTGTGTCCGCTGCTGGCTGAAACTGGTCTTGCAGTTTTTACTACAGACTATCAGCTTGTCCATCTGTATTAAAACCAACAAGATTCTCGTTTCACTTAGCAGGTGTCTAAGGAAGTAAGCCTAAGTTTTAAGTTTGTTGAAATCAAGCTGCTTTGAAGAACAACTTGATTCTAATGGATTCAAAGAAGGGAAAAAAATCAGGTCTACATAGCTGCCTTTCGTAGTGGTTTTATGATATGAGAGTGAATCAGAAAACAAGACAAAGTCTGAAAAATTAAGGAGGCATCTGAAGTGGAAGACATTAACATTTTTACTGTTCAGAAAGTACTTATATTTTTATTAGACAATAGACTTTTCTGTCTTTGTTTTCTGGCCATTTCGTCTTTCGACTACAAACTTTTAAATAGTGGAAGGATATATTAAATACCAAGGAAAATTATTTTTAAAAGCTATTTAAAAAATTAATTTAAATGTAGACAGCCATAGTATTAAGGCATTAAAACACCCCAGGGTCTTTTTTTTATTGGTCCATTAATACTTGCCTCGAGTGGTAGAACACACCTGAGGCAAGATTTAATGAACCAATAAAACATGCCCTAGAGTGCCCTAATGCTATATTACTAACCATTCCTATTACATAAATGCACTGTTTGCATACTTCCTTCATACATTTCAGAAAAATCTTCAATTAAGTGAAGACCTTATGACAATTCTTATCCAGAGTTTCCATCAGCATATTTTGGAGTGATTAAAATGATTATATGAGATATTCTTAATCAGCCAATACAGTATATTGTGCCTAGAACTTTATGGACTGTCCGGATGGTGAATCCTCTAAGTCTGGTTATGTGTTAAGTCAGTGTGTTTCCTCTCAGTTACTGAGGATTTTTTAAAGTCTTCCTAAATAGTTTGAATGTAGTACTGTTCTGTTTCTGTTCTTTTCTTGAAACTACCCCACTTGTTGTTTGCCTAGAATCCACCCCAAAGCAGAAATCTGGCAGAGGCACTTGTAACTTCAGTCCCATTAAAATGCTCAAGGATGTTACAAACATGATGTTGTCCAAAATCCTTGACATGGTTCAGTCAAAGAATAATTTTAGTCCCTTTTAAGGGGGTAGATTTTTAGAGGTATAAATCAATTTTAATGGAGCTAAGCTGATTTACATCAGCTAGTAGTCCAGCTCTTTGCTTTCTGGCACATTCAGAAGGATCAGAAACATCATACTTCTGTTAAATCAGACAGCTCAGATGGAAGAAAGTATGAATGCTTATTCTATTTTGCAATTGTTAATTTAAAGCCTTTGACCGGAGTTAGCTTTTGCAGTAATGATTTAGAATGTTCATAACCATGAGCAAAAATTGATAAACATACCTAAGTTGATCTGTACTTAGTAACAGGAAAAAGAAGCAGAAGATTAGTTTTGAATGTCATTGCATGCAGAATAATAACCCTTCATCAGAGAATGAGAGTGAGCTTTGTACATTATTAGTTTTGCTCTCCAGCATTGTTGTGAGGCAGGATGATATTCTCTTAAAGAAAGAAGACAAAGATTTATAGATCTAAATTGCAAAAATGGCTTATGACTTTTACATATTTGAGAATCTAACATGAAGTAATTTTTGCATTAATGTGACTTTGTGATAGTCAGAGCCAAACTAAATATGACTCAAGAGTATGAATTTGGCAGAATCCTTACTTGAAAGCTCAGGAGAGGAGAAAGAGAATCCCATGTTGTTAAACTGATACATAAGAAGCGAAGAAATTGCCACTTGGGCTTTTTTTCAGGGAGGAAGGTTTGTAGGCCAGACTTGATCTTTGCAAGAATATTTGAGAAGCTGCACATATATGAGGGTATGAACCACATATACTTGTTAGGGCAAAAGAAACTTCACTTACTTGTAAGTCTAGATCGTCAGCTATTGTGAGTTGGCATAATTCCAGGGAAGCCAATGAAATTATACCAGCTTATACCAGAGGAGGATCTGGCCCCTAATCTTTCAAGTAAGAGACTCATTAAATGCTTAGGGCCAAATTCTTTCCTGGCATGACTCCATTGAGCTTAATGGAATTAAGCCAGCAGAGCATTTGGCCATTATTTAATACAGATAACAATCTAAGGGGAACCAGATTTCTGTATTTGTTTTTCTTTTGATATGTAGCATTAGCAAAACGTATGTGATTTTTATAAGACACAATATATGAAGTACTGGCTAAAAGAGTCTGCACAGATATCTCACAGGTAGAGCACCAGACCTTCTTGATGTGCTACCTTATTTGTAACAAACAATACTGACTTGATCACTGGTTTAAACCTTTTACTGTCTTCTGGGAAGATACTGCTCAAACTGTCATCTCTTTTCCCTATTTCTTCTTTCCTCATCATTTCACAGTACAATCCTCTCAGAAACTTAAGCAGGCTTAAGCTTATTGCCGAAGTTAAGACTATCTGAAAAATTATGCTCTGGTTATCCTATGACCAAATAGCTGATGTAAGTTTTCCGAAGTCATTACTGGCATTTTTTCCTTTCAAACAGCATGGTGGGCACATTGTGTTTAAGAATTTTCACTGCATCATCTAGCAGCTAAAAGGCTCAAATGAGTAAGTACAGCATTGCTATTATCAGAAATTGTTTCCTGGAGCCTTTTTCATTTTTTAAAAGCTCAAGGTATTTGTCTAAGTTTTGCCTTAATTCCATTTCTTCAGCCTTGTTGATGGTAGCTGGGCCTTAGTCTTTTGGCTTAGTGTGTGGATGACTTGTCTGAGCTTGTTAATGCCTGTCATGAAATATGGCTGAGATTCTGCCATGACCACACAAAAGCAGGGGGTTTTGGGGGGGGTTGGGGTTTTTTTTGGTTTTTTTGTTTTTCTTTTTAAATTTCAGTTACCTCAGAGAAAACTTTACTCTCTTTGCTGCATTTATTATTGTGATGTCTTTTTCCTGTGTTTCTCTGAGATGTTAGGTACTGCTCTCAGCAGCAGTTAGGTCTAGACTTTTGGAGGAAAAAAGCTTTCTTTGCTATATTTTTGGAGCACAAGTATGGAAAGGTGAAGGTATGTGGCTCCACACCCTATTGTGTAATACAGAAACAAACCTTTTTTGAAATAAATATTTACCACTGAAGGACTTGGGGCCTTGATAGGGTGCTTTGTACCTGTGTTCAGGCATAGCAGGAATCATATCTCAGTGAAGATGAACTTCCCATATAAAGGTTATAAATCTAGTTCGTTGGTCGTTTTGTGACCCATATGAAGTTTTATAGAAACATGAGTAACCCAAACACTAAAATCCAAAACAGAATCACCAGCCCCTTCTACAGCATTCTTACTAAAGCTGGTCCAAGAGAGATCACTGCAAACTATTTGCAGTTGTGGGTGATGTAACACAGCTCAAGGGCATTTTGTACCTGGCAAGCAGAATTGTCTTTGAATGGACTTAGATGAAGGACCACCAAGAAAACACAGAATGAAAAGCAGTGGAAGGGAAATTCATTGCCAATTAGTACCCAAAAACATTCAGATGAACAAGAAGAGCTCCTTAAGCAGACAAAGTAGGGGATGAAGAGTCTGGAAACCAGGTGCTAGGATGAAATGACTCATTTGAAGTTACGCATTAAAACAATCGAACATCAAGGAGTCAGTATAACTTCTGGCTTGCATAAGCACGGCTAATACTTTCGCATTTCTTTTATGTTTTGGACTTGACCTAGGGCATGTAAAAGAACCAGGTATGTCTCCCTGTAAGGGGAAGGGCACTATCGCTGTTCCAAATAATACCTTAACAGCCTTGTTTGACAGAAGCCCCTGTGTTCTCTCTCTGCTTCCCTGTCCCAGTTTGGATTTCTCTAAACCAAAATGTAGCTGAATAATTCATGATAAGTAAATGTGATAGAAGGAGATGAAGCTGTATGACCATTCTGATAACACCAGCCTGCAGAGTTGTTTGCTTGTAGAAATGAGAGTTCCCCACATCTCTGAAGTGATACAGTGGAAGCTGCAGAGCATAATACCGCCAGGAGTTCTTGTTGGGGCTGGTGAGTGGCCTAATGGCACAGTCTGAATCTGTTTATTTGATTTATTTTTTTTTTTCCAAAGAGTGCATCTGCACATGAGCATGTTTTCAGTTGTGTTGAGCAGCTGAGTTGCAATCTTGCAATTACTGTCTATACATGTGCAGGGATGTGTGTTTACAATGAATCTTTTTTCTCTGAAAAAAAAGCAAGTGTAGAGTTGTGTACTGAGTTTAAATTAATCGCTGTGCTTTAACACTGATTTTTTTTTTTCTTTCCATACCTGAGTTGATGGTTACTTTTTCTGTGCTTAAACATAACTTATGGGAAAAAATATTTGTGTGAGATTGCCCAAGTAATTAGCCAGTGTACTCATGCAAATAAATATTTTTTGTATTCAACTTGGAACATCATCTTGGCAGCATTGCCTTTAATTACAGAAACAGTTAAAGAAAGACAAGGATGTAGTGCATACTAAAAATGTTCTGTGCAAATAGTGAGAGGATTTAGGTGAGCAGCAGCTCTGTAATTACCTTGCAGCCAGAAAGACCCTCACAATGTTTGAAGGCTGTTAAAAATAAGGAAAGAAATAATTTTCTTCTCATGGGAAAGGAATTAATTAACAGTGTGCTGTGGGCCTTGGGATTGGTTTTCATCCAAAGTAGATAAATAAACCAAACATTGCTTCAGCCTACTCAACGTGAGCAAAATATATGCTCTCCCAATGTGGGAGAGCTTTGTGGGGTTGAACTGCAAATCTGGCCCATGAATAGGAGGGCTAAGAGAATTTTAAACCACCTTTGCACCTTTCCAGCATGGCTTATTCCAGAGCTTGCTGAGGCTTTTTACCAAATAGAGGCTGCCCTGAAGGCCTAAGTAACTCCAGCCCCTTGGCTGACCTCCTAACTGGGGCAGTTTTGCAAGGCTTGCAATGCTGCGGGTGCAGTGCTGCATGGCACTTTTTTTTTTTTTCTTTTTTTTAAATGTGTTCTGTCAGCTTGGGCTTGCACTAAGGTCTGCAGAAGGCAGCTTAAAAAGCAAGTTTGTGAGACAGCTGCACTGAAGGAGACAGTCCTTAGCCACATCAATAGATCTAGTGATTATGTTCCAATGTTTTCAGCTTGCTTCAGAGCTCTAGATCCTAGGATCATAGAGCTACCCCTAAACACTGGTATAAGTGCTTCTCTTTGTAAATGATCTGAGATTTATTAATGGAAAAAAACAGCAAAACCTTCGCCTCTATAGCTTAGCATGGCTTCAGAAGGAAATAAAACTTAGCACCTTTTGCTTTCCAGTGTTAACTTTTTAACTATTTGCCTAATTTCAGCTCTATTATTTAACAAAAAAGCTAGAGGCATCAAAGATGATAATTTTGTGCACATTTCTACCCGAGCATCTGGATAGAGAAAAAAACCCCAAAACTTTATTAATGCCCCACTGAAAAGAGTTTATGGGGAGCATATTTATTACCAAAAGCGAGAAGGGCAGTGAATCTGTGCAGAAGGGAGACATTACAGATGCCCTAATTATTAGAAAAACTTCAGTTGGAAGTCACACCTGGTTAGGCACTAGAAAATCCCAGTCATAAAACACAGAATCCTGTGAGAGCAGGCTGTCTTGGTTCCTCTGTTTACAGAACTTTGATTCCCCCCCTCCCCATACACTGGATCCTTACCTTGAGGTCTGCTTCCCTCTGTTAATGTAAAGGAAACTCATCAATGTCTCCTTCTTATGTTTTTTCTAACAAGTTGTTTTATCTGGGATTGAACTTCTCAGGGAACCAGACCGCTGATAAAATTTCATATGTAAGCAGTGACAGGTGTCTCCTAAAATTTACAGTGCTTTACATTTCTTACCAGTCTCTGCTTTTTGATTCTGGTACTGTAATAGCAGCTAATAGAGGAAATTATAGTGCCATTATGTTAGATCCTGTGAAAACACCACACAGAATTGTCAGACATTCCGCCTTTAAACCTGCAACTGGTCTCACAGGTTTATTTTGCAGCAAGTAACTTCTGTATTGTAATTTACTAGCAAGTCTCCAGCAGTTCCTTAGCATTAAGATTACTAAAGTGGTCGTTTGAATAAAGCCTTGTACTTACTGTATCTCTTTAGCAAGCAAGTTAAGAATATGAAAAATTCTCAGTTCTACAGAAGGAAAAAGAGAATAGTTGGTGACAAGATTTTGGATTTATAAGGCTTAGGAAGGAAAGCATTAGAAGACAATTAGTTTTAAAGGAAGAACCCAATTTACAAAACTGTTCTTAATTATTTGCTTTTCTCTTCAGTAGTGGTGGTATTTTTAGAAACTTTAATGTAGATCTGTGCTGCTTTTGTTGCTAATTTGTGTAAATTGGGTTCACTTTGTATTTTGTTTAATGCAAAAGAATCATCCCGTGTGCGTAACAGCAAACAGGAAGCCATGGTTTTCAATGTCAGTTCATAGAAGAGGAATGTCTGGAATTCTTAGAAAGGCTAAGTACTAACAACTTGCATGAAATATTAAGCATTAAGATGCTGAACTACTGATATCATGCTTCTTGTCAATACTAAGTCTCTATTATGTGTATTTCTTGTGGATTTTTACTAATAGGACCAGAAGATCCGTTTAGTGTTCCTGCTACCTGAATATGCTGAAAAGTATTTTGCAAAATGAGCATGTGATTAACTTTGCTTATTTTTTTTTTTCTGCCATTTTCAATTAAATTGCTTTTATGAGGAAATTTAAGTATCGGATGTCTATGTGTAGTTAAGATATAAACTTACATTATAGTTGAGAAAACACAAAGGAGAAGGAAGGTAATATTCTGAGGATAATTTACCTTCTTTTTATTGAGAAACAATATGGTTACTTGATAATTTTGCCTAATGGAAAAAAAAGGAATGTATTTCTGCATGAATATATAGAAATATATGAAAACTCATGAAAATGTTAGATATGGAGAAGAGATAATAAAGTTCAATAGCGATGTTTGCAGAAGAAGAGATATGTATAAATGCATTATGATGGATTTTACATTTCTCAACCATTAGGGCAGTTTAGTTTTGGAGCAGTAGGGACAAGAAGCTTATTTATTTCTTTATACAATCCAGAAACAGAAGTATAGTTGAGAGTTACTTAACCCAAGAGGGCTTGCGTTTGGTGACAAGAGATATCCCTGTAATTCATTTGTTCCTAATAAATAGTGTGAAAAAAGCAATGTTACCAACAGTGTTTTGGTAAAAATAGGTGATTGCAAATATTTATCCAATGCTTTTTACTGGTTTTACTCCTGTTATAACTGTTTGCAAGTACTCCGATTTCTGTTAAGGTGCTTAGTGTCTTAAGAGTTAAGGGTGGAATATACTCAAAATGTCCTAGTTATTTTGATGGGGCCAGATATTTTCATTACAGTACATGTTTTTTCTTTCATATACTATTCTCTGAACCTTTTAAAATGAAAATTATTTTAATTTTCTCACATGAGCATGAACGCATTCCTATCTGACCTGATCCAAAGCCCACTGATGTCAGGATTTTTAGTTAATTTTTGGACTGGGTCAAAAAAAAAGAAATGTATTTTTTGCCACCTTTGCAGGGAAAGGATTAAATTCAGTTAAGAGACATCTCTCTTGTATAATCTTAGACTATACTGTTCTTCTCTTTGTTCAAATATATTCCTGTCCTGCTATTATAAACTAAATGCTTGTTTGAAACAAAGATCCAAGCCCCCTCTTATTAACTTGCATAGTTTATTGTACCTTCAGGCTATAACTAGTATGTACACTAGAATTGATACAGAACTGTGAATCCAGAAGAATCTATCACAGCGATACGATTTTGGATGCATCTTTGCACAAAATTATTTGGTATACATTTTCAGAGGCCCAGGAGCCTGATATTCTCTCAGACTTCAGTTTATTGGGTGAAGCTTCAACACAGGAAAATAAAACATATTTACTATATGGGTGTACCTATGTAAATATTCGAGTCTGGCTTCATTGAAGGCAATGGTGTTTCACCACTGTCTGCAGTGGGACCAAAGTTTCATTCATATGCTTATACTGTGTGATAGCAAAAAATACACTCAGACAGGTCTCTCTAATTATATAAATATAAGATGTCTTTCAGTTATTATATTTACCATATTAAAGAACAATTGCAAATCCATATGCCTATGACTGTATACTTAATTATTTTCTGTAACCACAAGTGTGTGGTATGTAGTATAATTACCAGGTATTTGCAATCTTCTTTTCTTTGTCTAAATGGAAAAACAAGAACCTTTTAAATATTTTTAAATTGTTTTTCCAATTGATATTAGTAACATCTTGCATTTTTAAGGCTTTTGTTTTTCCAGGACTTAAATTTTTAACACAGTATTGCTCACAGCATTTTCTTTGCTTTGGAGATGACATTAAAAAATGTTTTTTCCTTGTCTCTGATTTCCTAAGATGCACACACTATCTAATTTCACTGAAAACTAATTTTTTAACCTTAAGTTAAAAAGTGATTGTACACTGGCTGGGGGGCTTCAGCAATAACACACCGTTCCTTTTGCCACCGAGACGATTCCAGACTGAGGAATGTAGCATTTATTAGTAGCAGGAATTGTGATGAGATTGGATGGACAAGGCAGGCTTTGGTATATTTCTTGTGGAAGGTATTTCCACACCTTAAAATGACCAAGTTATATGCAGCCTGGTTAAAGGCAGAATGCGCCCTTGTTGGCAAAAATGGGAAGGAACATGCATCTTCTATATGTTGATGATGGCTGAGCAGGATCTTTTTTTAATACTTTTTTAATACTTTGAATGAATGAGATCTAACTGCTGGCCTGTTGTTCTGGGAGTATTTGCCCTTCTCTGTGCTTTTCACAGTGCATTCTTACTAGTTATAGGTAATTGGAGGGCATACACGTCTTCTGTGAGAACAGTGAAAACAGTTTCAGAACATCTTCCAAGCCTGCCAGAGCCTCTTAATTTTCACATGGAGAGAAAGTGCTCTCTTCTTGCTTCTTTGGTGAGGGCAGTTTTTAATGCTGGTATTCTTAGCTTAGGTGATGTTGTTGCAAGGTTACTGAAACTGAATGGTCCCTGCCACTCAGAGAAGCCTGCACAGACATTAACAGTGAACTTAGAATTAGGATGACAGATCTACATTTGAGATACTGCAAATGTCTGTGTCGATAAACTGAATGGGATCTCCTGTTGTTTGGTAGGTGGAAGGAAAATAAAAGGGTTCCTTAACAAATGTATGGGTTGGATTGGAAAAGTAATATGGGAGATTTGTGTTTATTTTGTATATTTGGATATATTACATATATTTGTAGTTCAGATTCCTGGCTCTCCTGTAGGATATACCTAAATGATTGGGAATTTCACCTAGAAAATACAGTACCTAAAGCCACCTAGAATTTATCAGTTTAGTTCTTTTCTCTCTTGGCAGTTAACTTCTTCTAGAGCACAGTCCCTAAATGTGGCTCTCAGTGTGATTCTAGTTCTCCTTGTTGTTTCTTCCCAGGGCTGAATTCCAATCAGGAATTTATAAAATTGCATTCTTTTTTCTGGAATCTACTCTGACATCCTTTCAAACACAGAGTTCCTGTGAGCCCTTCAAGGTTTAGCCTTCTCCTTTACTTTCTATGTTTCCTCTTACACTCAGGCTATGGCACTTGCTTTCCTCTAAGCAGGGGGAAAATTTTCCACTTTTATTTTCTCTCTGGTCTTTCTGGATAGTCTTTTCTGCAGAGTGGGATGGACACCTTCCTCATTCAGTGCAAGGTGTATGCTTTTCCCCAGGAGAGAGTTGTCTGGTTCTCCTCTCCTCTGGGGCAGGTGTTGGGTAGAGCTGGGGCAGGCTGCTCCATGCTGTGGCTGAGCCAGGAACTGAGGGTGATGGCAAGGCAAGCACCGCAGTGCCCTCTCTTATCCGGTGATGCAGTCCCACAGTACTTCAGCAAGTAGTGCAGAGGAGGACTGCTGATGGTAACTGGGATCATGTAACAGTGCAGTGATTGTCTGGCAAGCCCTAGTGATGAGCTAGGGCTGAGGCCAAGCTGGGAAATTAAGTCAGCAGGTTGGGACAGCAAGGTACAAGGCTAGACACAGACGTACCTACCACACAGCTCAGGTGCGGGCTGAGGGCAAAGCCCTGAGATTGAATGCGCCTCTCAAGCCTCAAGGTGGGAAACCCCAATGAGGCTTCTCGCAGCTCTGACCTAGGCTTGCAAGGCTACAACATGTCAGAGCAGGCCTTGAACACAGGCAGCCAAAGCCCTTGGCGGGGGGCTCTCAGTGCTCTCTGCACCTGGCAGGGGTCCGAATGGGATTTGTTAGTCAGTGCCCTGCTTTGCTTCAAAGAGGAGACCATTCAGCCCTTTGTTAAGATCAGTTCTGCTGAAGTGTTGGGTCTTCTAATTTGCATCCAGTGCTTAGCTTTACATACTCAATGCGAAGCTTAATTCTAAAATTAACTTGACGTGTAAATGATTAACTGTTCTCGCTTGGTTGCTGAAGTTTGCAGTGCCCAGACCTCAGTTTGTGACATTGTTTTATTTTAAAGGCCACACAACTGAGATTCAGTGAAAGTTAAGTTTTGTATCAAATCATCAGAAAGTCTTGCCAGAGCTCTAGGAGTGAGTGCTGTGCCATTTTGCTTGTTTGTCACAGTCCTGGGGAGCTAAGATATTTGTATATACCCGAATAGATTGCCAGAACCAACCCGCTTTCCGGAGATGAACATGTCCTCTTTTTCCACTGTAATGTGAATACTCAAATCTTTCCACATAAGAAACTCATATGTTTGAGTTTCACAGCACTCCCTAATAAGGTTTTATAGCCATTAGTGTCAGTGCCATATATCACTGAGGCATTGAAAAAGTGGAGTTTCTTTCCCAAACCACCTTTCTAAGCATCCAAGATGAAGTGATTTTATAGCTTACAATTTCACAGATCTTTCAAATCCCACAGCACAACTTGTTTCACCTGAGCCTCAAAGATTTTTGTAAATGATTTCCCAGAAGCTCTTGAGGGGGTCTTTTCTCTATTTAAATTTAAGCTTAAAATATGATTAGATTCTGTTCAACACAAAATTGTTCTAGAATACATTGCAAGCAATGTGTGTACAAAAGGTAATCTGCGCTATCTAATAAATAAAATCGTGTAACAGTTTGAAATTTCAAATGTGACCATTTGCTTTAATATTGCGAAGTGTTTGTTAAACCTTTAAGCTTGTGACATTTTTCCACACTGACAGCTAAATAATGAA
Source organism: Egretta garzetta (assembly GCF_000687185.1). NCBI lineage: Eukaryota > Metazoa > Chordata > Aves > Pelecaniformes > Ardeidae > Egretta > Egretta garzetta. The sequence goes on from NW_009259976.1 coordinate 2,411,336, forward strand.
TTAATGGCTTTAAAGTCCATGGCAGCCTGAGGGTTTCAAATGCATGTTTAGTCAAAATAATTGGTGCTTTAATCATTTTTTATGAACCAAAATTGTTCTTTAGCTATACAGGAGCGGTGTTAAAGCAAATATCTATGCTGTGAATGTTCTTTTGTATTTTTAAAATTATCTGCTAAGTTGGAAAATGGTGTCTGGATGCATTTTCTTCTTTAGAGTTAAAGAGGTTATGTTTTACTCTCATAATGACCACCTACATGGCTACTGACTGTGCTCTCCCTTCACTGACAGTGTACAGTACTTATTGTAGTTTTAGTACATGTGTACACAGAGGCTGACCACCAAGTTTTGGGAGCAGTTTGGAAGGTATGCAGGGGGGAACTTCAGACCCTGCACTGTCAGATACAATGTGTAGTCCCTATGCATAACTAACTAAATTAGCAGATCTGTTCACAGCAAAGCTGTCTCAACCAAACTATAACACAATTAAGAGCTGCATCCATAACATCATCTGTTAATGGTGGGAATAAAAATCTTAGGTTGAACAAGGGAGGAAACTGTGGTCCTAACTTTGTGGTCTGTATCGTGTGAGCAGACTACTGTGCTGGCACAATATTCTGCTGAGGTTCTTGTATTGACCTCAGCAATGCATCTGTGCCATATGCATTGGAGATGCTAACCCAGTTAAGATCTATTGGAGGACATAAGGGGTTGAAGGAGTCTTCTGTGCCCGGTAAAGTTGTAACATAGATAGGACCTACTTTATAGCATGAAGGTGATTTAACTTCTGGCCCAGGGAAGTTTGTAAGACCACAGATTACTATAAGGTGTAGAGGTATACTGGAAAAAGTATTAATCTAGGTTTGCCATTTCTTACATTTCTTTCACTACACAGACACTAGTGACCTGTGTTGGACTGAGTGTGGGCTGAGATGAGCTATTGCTATGACCTAGTTCCTGTGTTACGTGACTAACTTCAGTGAAACACTGCTCATCACATAGCTAAAGTGATTTTCTTGGAACCTTTGTGATGCTTTATTGGTAGGGTTTAATAACATCAGCGGGGGTAGATGGCAGGTGGAAATTAATTCTCTTCAGGACATGCCTCGGTATCTATTTAGAATAAACTCAGAGCATGCTCTTTGAGAATTCCTGCTACCTGGTATGGTTCTGAAGACAAGGTAATGTCTTTTAGAAATAGCTTTCTATCAGAGATGATACTTCTGGCAGCAGTTATTCAGGTTTTGTCCACAACCAGTGAATCCTCACCTCATCTTGTCTTCCATTGTCACTGCTCTATGTGCGTTTGAAATAGCCTTTCTCCAACAGCCATGCTGGGCTTTCTCTTTGAATTCCCTATGGGGTTTTGTAATAGCCTAAGCACAAAACATTTTGATGCAGGAATGAGGGGTTGTCCACTCCCCTCGTCCTCCCAGTGCTTGGTAGGATTGATTTGATATGCCGTAGTTGGAGTGTAATTCCTTGAGACAAGTCTCCAAGGTGGAAAACCCAAAAGCTATAGTGTGAATGACAAAATACAATTGTTTTTCTTTGACTATTAATGCAAGAGGAAAATGGCTAATCTGTAGCAAATTTCTTCCTATTTGGATAGTGTGACTGGATCTGATTAAAATTGAACACTCCGCAGAAGTTTTCTTTTCTGACTTCTAGCTCAGGATACAGTGTATGCTGGTATATCAGGTTGTTTCCTTTCTGCGTGTGAAAGAGGAAGGACAGCAATGATGTTGGGTGTAAATCAGTCAGTGTGGGTTCTGAGGGGTAAAGTGTCTTGGGAGGGGAGAAAAATATCCTAGCAAGATTCAGCTGGCTCTTGTAAATGTCAGATATTTTTGACTGACTGCCAAAATGTTTCTGCATTTCTTTGAAGCTTTTCTTTAGCTTAATAGTTTGTAGTAATTAAAGGGTAGAATTTCACCTGTACTTAATTTTTGCCCTGATATAAAGTTTGCCTAAGCAAGGATATATTCCCCCTTGTTTGATTTTTTTTTTTTTGCCCCCCCTCGCCTTCCTCCTACCCCCCCCTAGGTTTTGGGGTTTTTTGGTTTCTTTTTTGGTTGGTTGGGGTTTTTTTTTCTTTCTTTCCTTCCCTCCTTCCCATTGAGTGATAGACAGGGAAGGTAGAAAGGGATAAACATCTGCTAGAAACTACTTTTACTTTAGGAGGTTAGGTCAGATCATTGCTAATGATCATCTGTCACCCTGAATGATTATTTGTTTATTTGGCTGCACAAGAGAGCTTCACAATTCATTACACTGTTCAGAACTGGGAATTAAAAGTAGACTATAAGTCAATCCAGACCTTGTACCTATGTTTGGGTTTGCATGTGCTGATGCAACTATTTTAACTAAGGAAGGGGTTATATGAAGGGGTACCAGCAAACAAAGAAGACTAAGGGTATACTGCAAGTCACTTGCACTGTTATAACTGTGCCACACTAAAGACTTGTCACAGCTTCAAAATGGTACAATAAAGATTTGCTTACATATGTAACTAATATATTAGCATAAATAAATAGCTAATTATATCAGCATAATTAAAGCAGTGAATAATTCTCTCAAATGTGAATGCAGCTATTTCAAAATCAGAATGCTGTTCTAGTGCAATTACACCAAAAAGTAGACCGGTCACTTTGAATGTAGGTACAGATCATGTATCCATAGCTATATTAAAAGCTTCTGCTGTCTCAGCCATACCAGGTAATGGTGGTATGCTTCAGTCTTCCCTTTCCTGCTCTTCTGGGCTTATGAAAGTGTCTAGGTGGTATAAAGTAAGTTTGGAATATACAAAAGGCTATGTCTTTGTATGACATGACTTAAACTGTTGCCATTAGACATTGGAGGCCAGAAACGTAGATTGGTCCAAGTAGGAATTAGATATGTTTATGGAAAATTGGTCCATTGAAAGCTACCAACTGTGCTAGTCCAGATGGGACCTTCTCTGTTGGAAGTCACCACGTACAGCCTGTGTCTTTGGCTCTTTCCATTAGTGGTTACTGTCAGAGACTGAGTGTTATGATAGATAGGCCTTTTGTGTCACTTAGAAGGGCAGTTCTTAAAGCATCACCCATCCCTTACTGGGATAAGCTAATGTCTAATAGTATATCTGCATCTATAGAAGAAACTGTGGTAATAACAAAATTTTTGACATACAGGCTTGAGATATTGAATAAGTGTTAGGTCTTAATTTGTTGTTTAACAAATTATATGTGTTCTTACACAAGAACTCCAGAAAAATTTAAGTTTTTCTAGCTTTTAGCCTTGAGTGCATTATGACCTGAAGGTGTAATAAGCTGCTAAAATCTGTTGTTGTTTTTTATAACTAGGTGTGCCAATTCTTTTTTGAATAAACATTTATGAAAATCTGAACTGGGGAAAAACTAGTGAACTTGCTCCATTTCTTGAGAAGGTGGTGCTGCAGTTTACTATGTTAACTGCAGAACATGCAAGTAGATGTTTTAATTTCTAGCATAGTTAACAGTTTTTCAGTATTTTAACTACTGAATTAAAGCAATAATTTTATTAATTACTCAAGATTGCAGGTGAGATTTTTCTCCTGATATGTGATTACATTTTCTTTCTTTACTGTTTGGCTATTAACTGTCTGTTTAGTAACTCAATTTCTGTTCCCAGTGCTTCACACAAAGGTGAAATTGGGATGGGTGTGTTTAGCTATGCAAGATTCATTACAAGTCTATGAAAAAGAGTATGAAATGGGTGAAGTTCTTCAGCATGATAAGAAAATTTTTAGTAATGTCAAACACCTGAATAACTTAATAAGGATGCTTTGTCTGGCCTAGAAAGAATCATGTGGGAAAGGCAATCCTCATACGTTGTAAAGTGAGTGCAGAGGTTTCTCTCTTCCCACAACATGTCTGAAGAATTAGGATTGTTAGAGATTGGATTTGGGTCTTGGACAAACCAGAAAGAGCTTAAGCCTTAAGTACTTGTTTAGTCATAGTATATCTTGTCATCTGAGATGCAGTTCTAGGAGCAGGAAGGTGCAAAAAAAAGAACTTTTTGCTCCATTTACTTTTCCTCATCCTATTCTGCTATGTAAGCTCTATATGTACTTACATATACACACAAAAATCTGACTATGTCTATAGCCCATAATGCATGGAATTGAGGGCTGTGTGTGAAATTTAAAGAAACTTCCATTGCCAAGTCATAACCAACTGTGGACGGTCTGAATCACATAAGAAGGTTTTATACCCTGATTCAACAAAGTGTGCTCTTCAGTTTTCTTTGTGTGTTTAAATATAGCCAAACAATCTTATTAAGGTTGCTTTACTGTTGTATCTGCTACTTATTTTCATTTTTTTTTTATAAATTACCTTCAGTATTGATGAAAATACGAACAAGTTTACAGTAAGACATTGGAAAATATTTACATCTTGATTTTTTTTTTTTGAGCTGATAGCATAACTTTCCAAGCATATTCTCCACAATTTCCTCACCAGAAATTGTATGTGTATGTGTGGTTGTGTGTTTTGTTCTTTAATTGGAGTCTGTTTCTAATGCAATCTATAGATTACAGCTGCTGAAGCCCTAAAAAACATTTTTTTGTTGTTGTTGTATGTGAGATATGTTGTTGTAATATGTGAGATAAATCTGACACCTGGCAAAACTAAGCCTTACCATTTTTATCCTGGAAATATGCTAAAGTTGGATTCCATTTTGGTAGTAGGCATAGGAAATACATGAATATTACAACTTGTCATTGAATGTGCATAAAACTCATAAAAATGCTGTCTGTTTTCATTATGTCTTCAGCTTCAATATTGGGAGTCTACTTAAACATAAAACTCACAGTGGAACCTAACAGAAAAGGTGATGTGTGGATTGAAATGAGAGAAAATATTTGTACTGAAATCTCTTAAGCTTCATCACTGTTTCCCCTAACAAAAAAAAAAAAGTGTGTTGTACCTTTTGAGGACTGTACTGTGGGTGTTCTAATAGAATCTGACTCCTTTGTCATAATCTCTTTGTCTAATAATTCCTGTGTAGCATTTTTTTTCCCTTATTATTCACTGTGTATTAATTTACGTTTTGATTCCTGTGCCCTTGACCCAAAACTGTCAGGCCAGGATGATAACTATCATCTACAGCAGATTGTGAACTATTAATTCCTCCTTTATGTACAGTAGTGTACCATATGCAGATGGGGCTTCTCCCTGGAAGCTTGTGCTTTCCAGTCTTTGAGGGTCTTCGAGTCTGTCGCAGATGTTTTGTTCTGAAATGGGATCTCAGGTGAATGGAGTGGGTTTGTCTGCAGTGCAGCCTCAGTATCGGGAACATAAGGCATCTCCGTGCTGCCTCTCACTGATGGTATGTCTGGCCCAGTATTTCCTTTTCAGCAGTGATCATTGCTACACATTCCAGAGGAAAATGCAAGAAACTTCAAGTGGCTTTTTGGAAATGATCTGTCCATGGAGGAATTTTCTTTTTAGTTATTATAGTTTGCCAGGCTATTTATTTGCAGAATCACACATCTTTTCTAGGTGGCTTGGCATTTATCCATCTTTGTGGCACGTTGCTTGTTATTCTGAGTGGTTTTCACTATTTGTCTGAACCCTTGTTATATATTTTTTTTAAAAGAATCCTTGCATTGATAGGTAAGCATGTGCCTAATTAGAGTTTTATAAAGGACTTTGAAATATTAAGTAGAGGAAGAGTAGGTTCCCTTTGAGTTGGTCTGGTTGTTTGCGCCTCAATATCATCTTACAGGTTTTCTCTTGAATAAATTAAAGAAATGGAATATCTTGATTAAGTAGAAGAGAAATTTTAAGATTCCTCCATCTGTGAGCATGTGTGTTTGTGCAAATATCTGGATATGTATGTAAGTGTTCATGTGTATCTTTTGTGCCCATGCCTATGCGTATGAATGAAGTAATTTACAGTCTGAAGGACTGAAACTCAAATATGTGGGTGGGGGAAAGGAAGGGCTTGAACTTGGAATTTTAATGGAAATCAAGTTCCAATTTATGGCTTGCAGTGATTATGTCATAATTCTTCCCTCTCCCTTAGCAATTAAAATATTTCCAAAAGAGCAGATTAAAACTCAGTAACACTTAGCAGGGATAGAAGATGGTGTGAAAGAGCAGACGGGCCAAAAAAGTATCTTTACATGGGGTCTATACATGCTCCTTGAGTTGTCTTTACTGTGGTATTTACCCACTCACCCAGTCAAGGCTGCGTCAGTGTTGGAGACATCTGAAGGGAGGATCAAAGGGAGTGTGTTGGTATGACATGGACATTGTTAACTGGCTGGTGTCACCCATGGGGCTAAAGTCAGTGTTGTCCTAATTCCTATGAGGCTGCCTTAACTCTTGGCAAGTTTCTCTCTCCTGCAGCTTTCCAACCACACCGTTGCTTCATTAAGTAGCTTTGAGTAATGTGTACTATCTTACCTTTTGAAAATGGCTTATTCAAATCTCATACCATCATGGCCTCAAGAGGATCTACTTCAGCAGTGCTACCTATCATTTGATAACGTAAAACCAGAAAGTGTTATTGTGTATCCCTGCTGCTTGAAAGCATGCATTATTAATAGCCAATGCCAGATAGATTAAGTGGTCATACTGTTGTACAAGAACATGGGTCCTTCTCTTTTTTTTCCAGTTAAAGGGTAGGATAATTAAGTGGACAACAAGGATATCTTAAGTGGTGCCATTAGAGATTATTGCTGCATTTCAAATAACCCCCTTTCTACGAATCTGCTAGAAGAGAAACTGTCCATCTCAAAATCCAGTACTGAGGGCACTGTTTCTTATGAGAAGGAAAAACACCTGGATTCACCATCATTCTCAGGTAGCTGTTTTCTTTCCCCTGATCTCAGCTATCTTGTTGCTCAAGTCATAAAATGAAATGGTTATATTCACACCTGTGTATATCTGTGGTAGATGTCTCTGCACAACACATATTCTAGTTGCTGATAGGTGATGGTGGAAAGTGGTCTCTGAGTTTAGATTCATAATATGATTACGAGACTGCATTTCTTTTCAGCATCCAGCATCATAACTTCATGTATTTCTAGAATCTTTTGTAATCTCCCTGATGATGATTCTGAATAAAGAGGTGATACTAACTCTGATCAGTTCTAAATAACCAATTTTGCAGAAATATTTTTCTCATTCAACATGTGAGTACTCAGTTTCCAACTGACTGGAAGTTTGTGTTGCCTATAACTATTCAGAGTGGCAAATGTTTTGACTGAGATTGCAGATAATGGATTTTCACTACACTTCTAATATGGTGGCCATGACAGAGATAACACGAGAGCATCAACAGCTTCTGAAAACAAAATTGACCCTCTCTGTCATGAGACCGCAGCCTTCCTGCTGTTTGAGAAAATCACATTCCCCTTAACCCATCAGATATTCAGTGATACTGATGATCTCTTGAATAACAAAGCGTAGCAAGTACAGATGTTTTTTTATAGCTATAGAAAAGAAACCAACCCCTCTTTTATATTATAATAATGTATTCTTTCTTGTGTCCTGTTTATGTAAATACAGAACACTTGTGTGTGGTTGATCAGTACATCAGAGGAGGACCATATGTCCCATCAATTTATTGTTGGAAGCTTATATTAAAAATAAAAGGAGCCGCAAAACTTGATGCTAGCTTTTCACTGGCTACCTTGAAGTTTAAATATGTATATAGAAGTAGTTTCGTACAGGATTTGTGAAATCAGTTATATTATTTCTTAACTTCCATGCTCCAATGATAAAATTGAGCTTTACTAGAAGAAAGTCTTATAATCATTTTCACATTTGCTATGCATTACTCTTTTCTTCTCTCCCCCTCTTTCCTTTTTTTAAATAAATAGTACTTTGCAACAAATTGATTTTGCTAGATAGTGCATTGATCATGCACCTTGCCTGGGGACAGAATATAGCTTCAAAAACAATAATAACTAAGACAATCATCTAATTTTACTGAAATAAAACTGAAAATGTACACCCAATGAAATAATCTCTGAGACTACTTTAGGTGCATTTGTGCTTGTACTTTATCCTCAGTGACACAGTAATCTACTAAAGTTCTTCTCTCGATTTTTCTCTTTGCAATCTGGAAGAACAGATTCACCAGTGATTGTGCTCATTTATAAAAGCATCCAAAACAAAATTGAACCCCAAGGCTGATAAACTATAAAGATGCTGATCAGATCTGAGCAGAATGGACGGGATGCTTTGGGGCTTGCTCAGCTAAAGACGGCTCTACAAGACTGATGGCTTTATATACACAATTACAAACACCATAGCTTTGTTGAATGAATGGGAAATCATAAAATATGTTGCTTGCCCTTTATTAAGTAAAGAATGGTATTTTGTAAAATACTTGCAAAGATCTACTAAATTTCTGTAATTTAATTCCTGTCACTGTATTTTCTTTTCTTTGTAGAAAACTTAATCAAACAATCGTTTGGAAAGAACAATCCAATAGAGTAAACCTTCTAGTCCTGAAGAACAAGTGGCTAATTGATTTTGCTTATCAATATATATCAAGTGGGTGCACAGTGTCTGCTTCATATAAAATTCACTCATTTACACTAGTGGTGTCATAATCAATAATGGTTTAAAAATTCATTCATTCTCACTAAAATTCTTCTTTAAAGGAGATGCTGAATTTAAGAGTCCTCTACAAATTTGGTACTTATTGGAAATCATAAGAAGACAAATGCAACAGGACAAAGACTAAAAAGTCCTGTGGTTCTTTGAAGTGATATTTCATTATATGATAAACAAGCTTTGGCTTTGCAATGACATGAAACAAAGTTATGATCTGGTGACTCATCTGGGCTCCGTAGTGACTTTTGAAATAAAATAGTGTAAGACAGAACAACTTAAACATTTTAACAACAATAGTTTTTTAAACCTCATGGATTTCTTAAAGACTTACGTTTTCTTTCATTTTAAAAGTGTACTAGTCACTGGGTGTATAAGTCTGTTGAAAGCACTGACATTTAGGGAAGAACCACATGCTACCATGAAGTCACACTGTTTTAATTTTGAAATATCCACCTGGGGAGGGGGCACAGAGGGCAAAAAAAAAATGAAACGAGGAAGAAGCCATTAAAAGTTATATATGTAGACTTTAAAAAGGAAGAACATCTCCCTAGCTGCATGGAAAGCCTAGCCATAGTAAAGTTAGTGAGAAGGACCGACCTGTTAGGTCAGGTCAAATTTGTTTTCACATTAGGATTAATATTGTGTTACCCTTGAAATGTAGTGCTTTTAATTACTTGTGATTTTAAAATTAAAATCTATAGTGTATTGGAAGTCAAGTTTCAAAAATTCTGTTAACTTGGAAAAGGTAATTTGAATAATGTAGGATGAAATACTAAGTTTTTTCTTTTTTAACTGGCATCCTTGTGATCATATCGGTTCCTTATAACCTGTAGTCAGTTTGTGCCCCTCTTATATTCAAGGTATGAGTATGCTACAGTCATAGGTGTAATTAGGCCAGTCAAGCAAAAAGGCTGAGAAGTGGGCTAAATTAGATGCAGCTGCCACAGCTGCTTGGACATAGTTGCTCCATAATTTTGTGATTACAGATGCAATTGGAGAGGATCCATCTTCTTACTCCAGCTGTGTGGTTCTCCAAAAGCAGAGCTGGTACAGGGCTGTGACAAGGATTCCTATGTAACATGTAAGCATATAGTGCTGTCGTTAGTAATGATATGGAGAATGTTCATACTTTAGTTTGCTCATATGCCTATGTCAAGTTTAGGTAACAGAGAAAGCAAGCCCTCAAGTGATTCAGAGCAACTAGGCTGGTCTGAGTTATCTTCTGGGGTAGTTTATCTTTCTCCATCAAGTATGCAAAGATATTAGCCTCATAATTTGTGTGCTGGAATTAGATTGTATGAATGCTTCCCTCTTTCCTCTCCGTGTCCTGGATAAATTTTTAAATTGTGCTTTGCATCTTCAGGCTGTGACAGTGGTGGGCCTATTGCTGCTAATGAAATCCAACTAACAGATCTGTCAGGAGAGTGGCTTTTTTTGGTTTGGTGGTTTTGTGTTTTTTTTTTTTTTTTTTTTGTGGAGAACTTTTGCCTGCTGGGGGAAAAAGAAGGATCTTTTTAGACTGGTTTAGCTTAGACTTTGTATATAAAATGCTCCCCTCTTTCTTTTCTTCCATGAAACACTACTTTAAATGTACTGTTAATGACTTCTGATAGGGTTAAGAGATTTGAAAATTTTGAGGTATAAGCTAAAAACAGTAGCTATACTGTGTATATGAGGAAAAAATAAACATTTTTTTCAATGCCAGACATCGTTCCATCCTTCAGATTGACTTACATCTTTCACGCATAATGACAGCACACTGAATAAAAGGAATAAAAGACTGGCCAACAGTATACTTAATGCAATGAAGCAGATTATTTGACTGATTTTTCTTTTCCCTGCTTTTCTAGCTCTGTGATATCACGCGTAAGGATAGTATACTTACTTGCTATGCAAAGCTAAATCTCTCATGAAAGTAAACAGTGGTATCTTTTTTTTTTTTTTTGCACTTTGCTATGAAATTCTGTTGATCTAAAATTGTGATACCTATATTTTTAAAACATGAGCTGAAAGACGTAGCTGGTTGTTGCTGATTTTGCTCAAACATTTTTTTCTGAACCCAATAGGAGCAATCCCTTCCCCTCCATTTTTTTTTAATGAAGAGAACTGGTTTAAATGGTATGAGCTAAAGAGTATCTTCATAATGTGTTTGTCATTTTTTTTTTTTTACTCTTCTAGCTTTAATTCATAATTACAAGCTTATTCCAATCTCTGCATTATGGAATCACATTTTAGACCAACAGCTGTTATCTACTTTCACTTGTAGCCTTGGGGTATGCATATTTTAATATTCATTTACTATGTGCCGATAAACTAAATACTTCCTACTGGAAGTCTATGAAATTAATCACAGTATCTTAGTTGCTGTTCTGTCTTCCATGTAGCTCATATTTTTTAAACTTACTGCGTTATATAAATTTCTCTCCTCCTTCTCCCTGAAAAAAAGGGGAAGAGGAAAGGTTATTGCAAAATATGCGAACAGAACAAGTTGATTAAATCTGTGATAATTAGAAAATAGAGAGGAATACAGTGTAGTCATTCAAATGACACAACCTTCTCTCCCCTTCCTGTATCTTGCATAAAATTAGTATAAACCTTGCAACATTGCCTCCAGCAATATTTTAATAGCTGGCTTTGTATTTGAAGGTTGTGGTTTTAACTGTTATTTAAATAGTATTAGGTCCTCATATGCATATAATATAGCCTAAGGGTAGATATTTTCCAATCTTCCAGGCACAATCACAACTCCAAGCATCTTTGTGTTGAAAGTATAAAACATGTGGCAACTTTGCAACTTTGGAGATGAAATTCAGTGAACAACCAGCAAATAAAAGTCATGCAACCCATTAAAGTTTAAGGCTGTTTGTTGTGCATCAAAGGGTAAAGAATTGGTGAAGAGCTGTGGAAGGGCATGAAAACAGATTACTTCAAGGATGAGTCTGGTGATAGAAGGTAATAATGTCAAGGCTAGAGATGTTTAGACAGATTTCTCATATGTTTATATTTCTGGAGTGATGTCCTCTTTCCACAAACTACAACTCAAAGGCAGCACTTAGAGGCAATAATAAACAATAGGTACCTGCTTCTGCTCATGTTAGAAGCAATGGAGAATTTTGCTACAGAATTTGGTGGGAGCAGTGTTATCCAAAATCCCTATGGGACATAAATCTGTATTGTGAATGATTGAGGTCTGGCCTGTGCTATTGCCCATCCTGGTAGCTGAATACCCCCCAAGAGTGAGTACAAGCACACTTCAGGCTAGATTCAATAATTCATTTTAGGAGCATGAATAAGACACAGCTATCTGAAATCGCAGACTGTTCCAGGAAGTCCCTGTTCCGCTGTTGGCTAGGACTGCAGATGTCTAAACCCATAAGGTACCTCCCCACTGTTGTGCTGGTGTCCCAAGTGCACAAGGAGTCATCTTCCGCACTTAATAAGAACTAGGGGCATTTTGATGAGTCGGTGCATATCCCTTAAATTAAATCCATTTGGGATGCAGAAACTGTTTTTTCCTTCATATAGGTCACTGGAAAACAAACTCCATTAGGCATATTATGAGCAGGCTGGATACACTGGCATTTTGTATTAAACAGTGCTTGAGAGACTGCCTAGAATTCAGGTCTTCTCACCCTCGCTTAGATGCTCTAGCCAGTTACTGTCTCTGAGCCAATGAATCTGGATTTCTACCAGTCCAGTTTCATAGCCTCAAAAGGAAAGATGGAGAAAATTCCTTTCTCCAGAACAGGATGTGTTTTGCTGCTGAGAGTACTCTGTAGAGCTGTGGGTTTGAACTCCTTTGAGAATAGCAGAGGGCTTTTGAAAAAGGCTCTTCCATTTCCCAGGGGAGCCTGCCAATCTCACACAGTTGCTAATCAAAAGATTACCGTGCTGCACTTGCTTCACCAAGAGAACAGTGGTAGGATCCTGTCTTCTCCAGGGTACCCATGCTGGGAGCCAAATGGACTGAGATAACTATGCTTTGAAAAGTAGTGGAAGAAGAATTCAGATACACCCTCATTCTCAGTATATCTTAAGTACTATCCAGTTCCTTACTGAGTGTGGAGGTTCTCTTCAGTTTCATCCTGAAGTACCTTAACATGAATGCAGTGTATTATTCTGGCCCTTGAAACTTTCTGAGACATAGGGCTGGCTGCATTTAGCTTTCTGTGATCAGCCAAATCAAACCAAATGAAAAATAGTCTTTATTATGTTCGTATTAAAATATCTTGAGGAGGAGCACATAATTATATTTGTAATCAAATTAAGATATAAAATTATATCTAATCTGAAATTTGTATCTCTCTTTAATTGACTTCGTAAAATGCGTAATAGCCTACAGACTGCAGTTCACCTTCACAGACTCACTGATGTCCTTCATACTTCCTATGAAATGCCTAGCACACCTCTGAAGAATGAAAAATAGTGAAGAAAATTGAATGCCATTTGTGCCTTTTTTGATGATGAAAGAAAATTCTCCTGAGTCATAAAACCATAAAACCCCATAAAATTATGTCCTAAAAATAAAAAGCTTTTAATGAAAAAAAAGTAAACTAAGTCCCAACCTGGCTCAAACTTTACTCAAGCTTCAGGAAATTGAACAGACAACAGGCCATTGAAGCTTTGTCTTAGCAGAATCCTGTGCAATTTGCAGATGGATTGAAAGTTGTGGGTTTTTTTTCCCCTGCCCAAATTGATACAAAGCACTCTTTTTTGCTGAAATATATCAAAACTCTCTTTTTAGCCCCATATGGGTGCACAAAGTGGAACACCAGTCCCTTGGGACATTATGTAGAATTCTGCTTTTTGTTTTGAACTGGTATGAAAGTAGCAAAATACTTGGAAGTGGAAAGATCCACAGGTTTTGCTTCCGTGCTACACTGCATCTGCCCCAAATGCTATACTGCTGCATGAGAGCTTGTCATATGGCTGCCGTGTTTTGTACTCGCTTTTGCCCATCAGTGCTGTTAGGTTTTGAGTGATGGGTTATGTTGTGTGATGAAAGCCCAGGCCACTGTTTGATGGGGAATGTAGTCCCCGCTGAAGAGAATGGGGACAGCAGCTTGTATGTTAGGCTGTGGGCTAGGGCAGCCGCAGATTGATACCTAACAACACCAGGACGGAGTGCCATGGTTCAGTTCAGGAAACCAAAATGTTTTAATTCACAATAACCCTGACTTAAAATACAGAGCTTTGTTTTGCTTTTGTGATTGAAAATACCTGTGATAAAATTAAGATGTTTCTATAGCAAATTGCAACTTCTTGAGAAAATCCTCATTGCTAAAAAAATGTCTGATATGTGCAAGGAGCTTTGTTTCTTACAATTGCATGCCTTGCTTCTTCCTGTAATTCTGTGAAATTTAGAGACTCCTGAAGTGAATATCTGCATGATTGTTACATGATTTAAGTTTAAGACAGAAATCAGGTCAATAATGAAGGCTTAATTTGCATTGGGCTCTGATGTCACCGTCAGCTGTGCAACATTAGATATTCCTCAAAGAGGGGACTTTCATCTATTTTAAGGAATATTGATATTGTTGCACAATTGTTTTCAAAGTTCTTTGAATTTCAGATCTCTAAATGTTTCCAAGGGAATATCCAAACCCTTTTATAATGAATTTATTATTATTGATGCTAAGCTCTTTTCTTAGTCACCTTAAACCTTGCCTCTGGACCATGGATAAACACCATTGAATTGAACTGTTCCACTTCCATTTAGTAGGACAAAAAAAATCAGTGGACTTTTTAGGAGAAACTGTAGTGGAACATAAGAAACACATTAACTGTTTTGTGCTTTTACATGTGTTCCTATTAAAAGAGTTGTCACTAGACTATTTGGCCAAAGAAAGCAAGCATAAAATGCAAAGCTTCGGGTAAAATACAAGCTTAGCAAAGGAACGTGAAACGTACTATGAACTAAAACAGATCACTAAAAATATCTATTGTTGCCAAAAAAAATTCTCATGAGAAGTATTAAATGTACATAATTGTGAAATTTTATTAGGTTTCATATTTACTTCCAGACTGTGGGTTCTAGTGTGCTGCAGTAAGTGAACTATTTTAATACCAGTATGTGTTTTTGAGATAGGAGTGAAAGAAGTGGTACACATTACAGCTGTGGCAAAAATAACTCTGGAAGGACAGGTAAAGCCTTCGTGTGTGAGTGTGTAGAGAATGGTTTGTTATGATGGCAGAGCAATGTCCTCATGCTTGACTTCTTTTCATTGCAAACAAAATAAATGTGTTTAGATTATAATAATTTTATATTATGAATCATAAATGTGTTTATGTATTCTATAACCGATAACATCTCAGACTGCTGCCTTATTGTCTTATTCTTCCACTCAGTGATTCACAAATGCTGTTTCAACTCTATCAGTTTTCCAATGTTTACTGTTGTTTTTACGTTATATCACCCTTCTCCGCTCTACCAAAGCTCTTTTCACCAAGAATATTAACCATCATTTATAGTTAAGCCAAAAAAGTTTGGATTTTTTCTTTTTTTTTTTTTTTTTAACCTCCTCAGCTGTCTTTCAGCATCTTACCCTTCAACTCCATGCCAGAGAGGCTAGCTGATTCTGGAAGTCAATGTTAGCTTATTTTTAAGATTGATGATTAAGTGTACGCTTTAATTTATTTAGGCAATTGTTTGTGTCATCAAACCTAAACCATATTGATTGCTTGACAAATGGAATCTGTTATTTGGTTTTTGTGATTTGTGTCAGTATCTGGGTCATCAAAGTTACAGTCTGTTTTTTTTATGTCTTGGGTAGAGGATAGTTATAAAAAAGAAGACATTTTTATCTTTTCAAACTTTTAGAAATATAGTTGTTCATCTACTCCAGTGTATGAATAATAATAAAAAAAAAATCTCATCAGTTGTGAGACCATATCTAGTGGGAATGCCTTCATGAATATTTATTTGAGCAAGCCTTTGCTATTTTTAAGCTTTCTGAAAACATTTACATGAATGAAATCTTGGTCAGCTGAATTAGTCTAACTGAGAAAATTACACTAATAAAAGCAATGAAACAAGCCAGAAAGCTTTTTTTATGAGATTGTTTGCTATTTTGAGGTTTGTAGTAGGATAATTTTAGTCTTCATAATCTGTATATTTCTGACTTTCTAACTGCTTTTTTTTCTCTAACTTTTTTCCACTCCTTCCCTTGCTTTATGACGAAAACCAAGGAAGGTAAAGAAAACAAAGGAGGAGGAATAAATTTCCCTCAGTGAAATCTATTACCAATTATATCTTGAGCTCATATTTCAAGATAATGTGGGGAGTCAAGAGTAATGATGTTTTCCAGTTTCACAAAGATGGAGCATCCTTACTATATGTTAACCATATCCAGTTCTCATTCCTGATGAAGGGCAAAAGAATTAAGGAGCCTGATCTTTTGTATTTCAAGGATCTGCAGGAAGACTAGGAAATCCACACCTCCACACTCCTTCTGCAGAGTGATGGCTTCAGGGAGAAAAATGAACAGTAGTCCTTGTCTAGAAGTTCTGAACTCTAGCACTTCTTGAACTTTGCAGGTTCAGGTCCTCGTAGCAGTCTTTATTCTCTGGTGTATGTTCTTGTTTATGAGACTTAACTTGTTTCAGCTGAAAAGCATCCCTGCAGGAAAACAGTATGAGTAGCACGCTATTGAAAAAAACTTTTATAGATTCTTTTGTCTGTCTGAAGTGATATGGTTCTAAATTTTCTGTGTAGATTTCATTAGTACTATAGTGTAAAGTTCCAGAACAGTATGTGCAGAAAAATAATAAATAATTGTACTTTTAAGGAATCTCTCCTAGGCAGAAATGAAAAATCAGAGAGAAGAAATGTAGCCAGAATAACACAAGTAAAATTGTCACATCAAGTGAGGTTTCATAGAATCACAGAACATTTTGGGTTGGAAGGGACCCCTTAGAGGTCATCTAGTCCAACCCCCCTGCAGTGAGCAGGGACACTGCTAACCAGATCAGGTTGCTCAGAGGCCTGTCCAATCTGGCCTTGAATGTTTCCAGGGATGGGGCCTCCACCACCTCTCTGGGCGACCCGTTCCAGTGTTTCACCACCCTCATTGTAAAGAATTTCTTCCTTATATCGAGTCTAAACCTACCCTGCTTCAGTTTAAAACCATTACCCCTTGTCCTGTCACAAGAGGTTTAAGAGATCACACTGATGATCTTCATGTTATTATAGAGAACTAAAAAAACCCCCAGTGTAGATCAACAAGCATTCAAAATTACTTTTGGTGTCATTGTGGATATGGCCACAATAGATTCCAGCAGCATTCATAGACAGCACATGGGTGCTATGACTGTCTCCCTACTCTCAGTGTTGGAACTAATATATAGTTCAAATGAACCTGACTCTGACTCCGGAATTTACTATTTCTTTTTCTATTTAAATTCTTAATTCTGCTCAGTTAGTATAGCTCTGTTTTTCTTTTCTGACTAAATACAGTAAGAGGTAGTAAGCATATATCCAGAAAACTTCTGTGCATGTAACGTGTTCTTCACATACGCAAGGACTTTTCAACAGCTTAAAATTGCAGATGTCCTCAAGCCTCTTTCTGATTCCAAATTCAACATTAGCTAAGTTTTCACAGCAAGCTTCTTTATTTTTTGTTAGTTTAAATATTTGTGCTTTCCTAGGTTAGAATATTGTTTCTTTCCACGAAGGCATAAATTTCTATTTGTGACATAGCAATAATTTCCATGGCAACAAATCATAGTATTATGAAGGTGAGCAAAATCCAGTTGCAGAAGGTTGCCAGTGGTGGGGTTGAAAGCTTGGAAAAAAGCCCTCAATAATAACAGGGCTAATAGAAAATTATAGCCAAAGAACATTTTGTTTAAATGTTCTTTATTTTCACGTTTGCTTAAGGATAAAATTATTTTTAAGAGGGGTGTTCCAGAGTTGACTGAATTGACTTTGCAGGGATTTGGACTAGCTCCTGACAGAACTCTGATAAAACTAGCTCCTGCATATCTCTGGGAGGTTCTGATTACCATATTCAGGGAAAATTTTTACTGAATTCTCTAGGAGTTTAGCTTATAATGTAAGTGTATAAATTGTATAAATATACCAAATGCTTGCTCAAGATTTTCGGGATGTTTCATCAAGCATATCTTATACCCAGGATCAGTGTTTGTGATCTTGCCTGTGATATTCTATTTTTGCAATAACTGTTTGAAGTATAATAATGAAGTGTTTCATCTGTACAGTGGGACTTAATGCACATTAGCTTCAATAGAAACTACTATTTATGGTATTTTAAAGATTATTATATCTGTATTAAGGACTGCAGCACTGTTTATTTTCTTCCATATTGATTTTTAATTACGCTAATGCTGTATGTTATTTAAGAGAGGGGAGAGGAAGTTAAATCCTAATCTTATTAGCACTGGTATAAAATGTGTTGAGTTCAATGGCATTTCAGTTTGTCCCAGGTCTGATGTGACTGAGAAGAGCTGTGGGCCGTCCTGGATTAGTTCTTTGTTCTTATGATATAGTCATTTTGTTCTGGATTAGATTTTTTCATTCATATGACGTCGGCTTGGCACATGTTGACTTGATCAAAGATTTGACAAGGCCAAGCCTATCTATCTGATTATATAATTGCTTCATCTTTTGTACTGTAGTTGCATAGGGCCAAAACCTGAGATCTCTAGTCATTTTGAGTCAGTCCTTTTTAAACAGGCCTCAGCTGTCTTCTAGGTTTGTTAATGCAATGGCATTGAAAACAGTGCAAATTTGCCCAATAAGCAAGGGTGGTTTAAATAGAGGGGTGTAAATCTGCTAGTTGAGTTCAGCTGGTAGATTTGTAACCAGGTAATTAAAACCAGAGGCTGACTGTGACTAGAAGAAGTAGGTTTCAGCTGTTTGGCTCAATGTTAAGCTTTTCCAAGGATTTCTATGTAACCCTAGTCAAGGTAAGTTGTTACTTTGTGCCAATTTTCCACATAAATCTCTTCTTTAATTTCCAATCTTTGCTGTAACCTTTTGGGGGAAAAAAAAAAAAAAAAACCAAAAACCAAAGCAAACTGGTTTTTACTCTCATTGGGCAGTACTCAATAGAACAGGAACGTAGTCTTAGGGGGTACTGTGGAATTTTACCTCAGTTCAACTGCAATAGCCTAATAGTAGCGTGTGGCAAATCAGCAGTTTCAGTGTATGTGTGTATGTACTGGTACTTTAGGGGAGAGAGTCATTCTGTGGTTTCCACACCTCCAATTCACTAATAGAATGTAAGTATGTTGCCTTGGTAGATATGGTTTATATGACATTTAGACGACACAAACCAGTTGTTAAAGTCAAAATAGTCTCCTTTTGCTAAAAGCTGAATGTTTGACTCAGTTGCCAATTTTTTAAGACTTTCTGAAATAGTTCTTGTGGACTAGCTCCTTTCTTGTTGGTGTATAAAATAACTACAGAGTTACCACAGATGCTATTGTGCATATTGCTTGAGAAAATGTCTTTCATTCTTCATTTGTTCTGGAAAAAGCAACAGCACTAGAGAGCCCTCATCCCTGTATGTAATAATCGCATTGTTTCACTCATTTGTAGCTGGTGACTTTTCTAAGTATTTTTGATCAATAGAAAGAAATGTAAAAAATCAGTAGATTGCAGCTTGTAGCTGGAATTGATAGATAGTTTAGGTGGCAGGCTTTGAACTCCCTTGGCAATCAGTAGTTGAAAGAAATTACCTTACTTCCACAGCTAGGATCTTCTGCCAAATTTACCCTGTTCGCGTCTAAATCTCTTACATATTTTAAAGGATTAAAGTTAAAGATGAGATTAAAAACTTTCCTCTTGACTTCAAAAAGAGAACAGAATTCTCTATACAAGCATAACTGACAACCTCCCATGAGAAAAAAAAACACTAAAGATGTGTCCCCATCTCCTTAACCATTTCTTTTCCTTTTTTTTCCACCTAGACGTCTCACTGAGATGGCTCTATACAATATGGTGGTGTTAGACCTTAAACAAAGGTTATATTTTATGATTTGACATACAGTATTTTTCTTCCTTTGAACTCTTCTTTGAATCCTTAATTCTTAACAGTGTAGTTAATTCTACATGTTGTGGCAGAATTAATTGTGTTGCCATAACATCACTTTCCCCTAATAAATTTTCCACTGTGGGGATTTCAGCACTTCAAAGATGATACAACATACCTTTTGCTAACCAGATGATAAGGTTTCATCTATGCAATGGAGCCAATGATTATTTTTGAACCAACATATAATTATGAAGACACAGTGAGAGAACTTTCAACATGCTCACAAGTGGCAGAACTAAACGCAAGTAGAAATGTCATGTTGGGGTGGAGGTTCAAAGTTAGCATCCAGTCTTCAACTCTGCAGCTGCTATAATTACACAACTCTGTAAATTGGAATCATTTATCCTCTGCCAACTGCAGTAATTAATTTTCTCTTCAGTCAGTGGAGGGGGGATTGATCTTTCCTTTATGAAAATGTTTCTCACGCAAATACCACTTCTGTGCTCTTCTATGTTTCTAGTTCTGGAAATTTGTCCTTCTATACATCAGGTATTAAAGAGTGGAGTTGCAGCTTCCTTGCCTGTGTGTTCTTGTCTGTGTGGCAATGACAAAAATGAAGATCCGAAGCGTGGGGTTTTGTCATGGTACTTAATTACTACCTGATGGTGGTGTTAGGGTGGAATTGCCTGAAAGTCAGGAACTTTATCCTTAGAGGTCAATTTTCATTTGGGCTGTAGCTTCTTTATACTCTCTGGTTGCTGCAAAAGACCTGTTGCCACATAATTATTGCCTCATAGATATTGTGTATGAGAGGAGTCTAGCCTACTACAGACTTTGTGTAGTATCACTATGCTAACTGCTTTGTAGTTAAACATAGAGGCTGTATGTAGTTCTGAATGCAAACGTGCTACAGCTCTGCTAGATGTTCAGTGTTCCAGATGGCCTGAGTGAACCTCTAGTCAGTGACAGTGAATGTGTGATGGAGGTTTCTGTTGCTTGTAACTGAACTGATCCCTTATAGACCACAGAATTAAATCAGCAATAATAGTCACCTGTGCTTTCCAAAGGGCTGCTGTCTCTAAATGTGTGGCTGGGCAGGAGTCAGGACCTCCAGCCAGGGAGGACAGGACCTGACCTTTCCAGATCCCTCACTGGTGTCCTGCCAGTTCAAGAAGAGGCATTTCAGTGATGCAGCATGGGAGAAGCTTTTGTTATCATTACCCATGCTGTGCTTGTCCACAGAGAATATGGGAGACTTCCAATCTTCTGGCTGTGTGTAGAACCCTTCTCCTAACAAAACTTGAGAAAATTCTTGCTTTGGTCTTAAATAGTGTATTCATTCGGCCTGTTCACACACTGCTTTGTACTTTCTGGGCCAGATCTTCCATGGCAGTAAAGCTGTTGTTGTGTTTTCTGATGGCCTGTTGAGTGCTGGTGAATAATGAGATGTAAGCTACCCTTAACTACTCTGAAGCTTCCTCATCATCCCTGGTAACTTCTGCCAGTGGACTATACCAGCCTCCAGCTGCCACAGATTGCCCACCTGAGATGGAAGGTGAAAAGGCAAGGGAAAGATTTTATTTACTCCTGGTATGTAAAATTGTGTTTTATATAAGCTAGTGATCCCCAAGAGAGAACTTGGCCCTGATTTTCTTTTGTTGTTTAGTGTGATTCTGAGTGAATATATAGTGCAGGAAGGATCAGAGGCGAGGCATAATTCTACATTGTGTATCAGTATGAGGAGGGGGTCATTTAAAAGACTTGTCTTTCTCCCTTTGCCAGTGCCTGGTTGAACCTTTTCTATAATTTGCAAATGATCCAATGCTTCTGAAAGACTGTTTCCTGGCAAGTAAGAGTAAATAAAACTATAGGAATTATTACACTTGTAATGTAAGAAGTAAAAGAAACATCCCTTTTGTTTTGTCTTTCAGCCTATATATATATGATGTTTATGTTAGTAGAAGTACTGTATATACAGTAAAAAATGATGGCCATTTGAGTAGAAATACATTTTTTTTTACCGTTTGATCATAAAGGAGAAGTGGGGGATTTCTCTCCAAAAAGAAACTCACTATATTCCAGTTTGAGATATTTGATAATCCTTCTTTGTATCAGAGTTTAACACAGTTAAAACACATCAAACATGATCAAGCTACATTTATCAGCAGAAAACAGCTCAAGTAAAATTATTAAAAATCCTTTGAATTTCAAAGGCAGGAATACAGCATGCTCCTTTGGTGTTTAACTTCATATGGTGATTCAGAATGATCTGCTTCCAGGCCTTGATCCTTGCATATTTATACTTGCTTTATTGGTGTTGGAGGTTTTGTTTGCATTTAATAATTATGCAGCTCAGAGTGGCTGTTGAATGCATTTCTGGAAGTTTTGTAAAAATCACTTGGTTTGGACAAGCAAAGCCCGCATAGTGACAGTAGACATGCATTTGAAATCAATGCATTACTTGTATTTGGGAAGCCTGGAGCAGAATCCTCAGGTGGGGTAAATCACCATAACTCCTTTGACTTCCATGAGATAAAGTTGATTTTCACCAGCTGGAAATCTAGACTTTGTTTTGGTTTCCTGTTTGTCTAAACTGAGCCAAAAGCAAAGGATATGTTTTATAGATACATATTTTTCCTGAAAAGGAAATTAAAAGAAGGGGGAAAAAAATTTGAGAGGGGATTGTAGTAAATGAGCATCTCTGAGTGGAACAAAGGAAGAGAAGAGAGGGGCTAATTGTTTAATTAGTAAATGTCTGCTTGGTTAATGACATATTAATGAGTTTTTAAGACAGTCATATCATTTACCATAAAAGACCCATGTGTGTATCCCTGGATGTACTGTATAATTAAGTAATGTGACCCATAGGAGTTCATCATTTAAAAACCTGTCAGCTGTCTCATGTTTGGTAGCAGATGAGTAAGCTCAAGAGGGGCTCACCAGGAGGACTCAGTTAGGCGGTTGGGTCCAAAATATCTCCCTGTATAAAATCTGTTAATCTGTCAGCAGTGTAGTATATGTGCATAAAGACAGCATGGATTAGGATTTGTCCAGCAGTCCATCAAGTTGTTTGTTAACAGAAAAGTTGTTTCGGTGAGGTGGTCGTGGATCCCACACGCTTCTCCCTCTCAGCTCAATTCCATCATCTATTGGAATTGAACAAGTGAGGTGCTTGTTCAAGGTATTGGCCCTGGGCTGAGACATGAGATTTATCCAGCATTGATGGAGTTCATGCTATTGTTTAGACACTTTATCTCTGCCAGTATGAACTTAGCCCCGGTCATAGATATACTAACAAAGTGTACTGTCCTCCTCCTAAAGAATTCTGGCTATGCCAACAATGTATATCCATTTAAAATTTTTCCTCCCTCCTTCTCTCCCACCCCACTTGAGGGCAGCAGTAGACCTAGGGTTTTTTTTATCACGAAATGTATTCTTCACGCTTGTCATATTTGAATACTGCTTTGTGGAGTGTTGCAGCAAGCTCTTTGCTTCTTATAGTCCTTTCACTTTTAGAAAGAACTTGTGCATTAGGAAAGGTGTGGATATTGGAAACTGCTTGCCTTCACCTTCAGAGGGGTGCAAATGTCAGGATCACTCATCCTTTCTGTCTCAACCTGCTTGTGTGTATATATATAATTTCATACATAAATATATTTAATAGCTGGGATCCAGATTTGAAGGTTATCAAAGTTGGGGTGAGCTTTGGGTGCAGGGTGTGTGGGTCTAAAGCTTATGCTCTCTCCCAGAGCTGCCTTAAGCTGTTGAAACACCATGGGCAAAGCACCTGCACAGTATGCAGAGAACTCTATTTGCACACCTAGTCAATCCGAATGTGCAGATCCAGTGGGGCCCTAAAAAGAACATGGGCATGCTGAGAAAGTCCTTGGGGACCATAATACATGCTTAGTCATTAACAAAAATATCTGTGTGTGGGAAAAACATTAAGGAAGATTGAGACCATTTTTCACTTCCTTGTGTTAAGTTTTCATGATTTTTTTTTTCCAGTTTATTTTTTCCAACTATTTTAGTTCACAGGACATCTGTGACAAAATATTGTAGGTATAGTCTAAGCAAATATTCTTGTTCTAGAAGCAGGTTTTGGTCAAAATTTCTAAAAGCTTTTTTCTAGTTTCCAGAACAATAAATACACTTACATGACAGAAAAGTAATTCCTGGAGTTGTAAAATGAGAACTGTGGCTTGTTGTAAGTCTCCAGGTAATTGGAAATTGGATGTGTTTTGAGGTTCCCCTTTTCTAGCGGACCTCTTCTAGTCTCTTCAGGTTTGGCAATGAAATAGAAATAGATAAAAGAGCTAAGCTGTATGGATCAGCTGTAAGCAGGCTAAATAAGGGATTATGCCTTCTTCGTAATACAAATAAACAAAACCAAAACCAGTGCTACCTTAGCAGTAGGGATGGCTGACATTGCTAAAGACAGCAGGAGAAGCTAAACGGATCATTTGTCTGAGTTGCTACTGACTCAAAGTCATTCTTATATTCTCATACTACCTTCTGGATTGTACTTTTAGAAAGGCTGTTTGAGAGAAAATAGTATTCAAAGAATAGGCCCTTCCCCAAAGATGGACATTGAGCACAACATACAACACTTGGGTTAAATCTATGCACAAGCAGAAATAGGAGAGCACTCAGTATAATACCTGTCCCAAGTACATAGTGTAGACGCTACAGAAAGAAATCATATAGACTATATAATTTTTTTTTTCAGTTTGTTTTTGGCAATGGTAGGCGAAGTACCATTGCTCCTGATAGATGAAGTTTGATAGAAAATATTACACACTGACTAAGGGCTTAATTCTGATCTCCCCTCTGCAGATGTGTATCATTAATGATTCATTGCATATTTTGAATAATAAGCTGCCTGCATAGTGGAGGGCAGAACATAGTCCTAGGAGACTATTGCATGTGTGACGCATTAGGAATGATATTGAGGATGTGTAACTTACTGAAGTAGCTGTCTTGGGTTAAGTCGCTTTTGGGGTGTATGTGTGTATATTTATCTGAAAATTAGGAGAAATTATAAAGTGATCTTAGAGAAGTGAAAAAGACGTAGAAATACAAATTTAAGGGAAAGCTATTTTTTTTAAAGGAGATGAAGCATGACCTTCAACTCCTGAGTTAATAACATTCGAGCAAAACTGACAAAATGTATTTGTTTGCCTATTCTAGTTAGTTAGGTTCTTTTATCTGCTTAAAGTGTAATCTCCACGTTGTAAAATGAATGTGAAAATTAAGTGACTTTGGCAACAATCTGCTTTCCTGAAATGATAAGTATAATGAAAAATGAATAATATTTTATTTGCCTATAAAATATACACCTTTATAAGAGAGCAAGCAGAAATTCAGAAAGGTGCTGCATGTATGAGCTGTACACAAACATGTACACACTTGGTATCCCATATATACATGTATAATTTGAACACGCATCAGACTGTCAAAATGTGTTGGTCCTCTTATTCTCAAGTAGGTATGGTTATAGTAAAATAAAACTAAACCAAAATCCCCCAAACTCTCTTCCCGCCCCCAATTCTCTCTCTCTCTCCCCCCCAATAAGTAAGTATAGCTGGCTGCTTAGCTTTGGGTAAAGAGTTACAACAGTCTGCCTCAGCTGAGGGTCTGCTGCATTGTGTGGACTGTGTAGCCTATTAAAAGAACATGTTAATGCAGTGTTATCATTCTATGTTCTATTTTACTTTTAATGTATTTCATCATACTATGATTATGTATATAAAAAATATGATATTATGACTATGATACCTGTTATGATTATGCAATACAAAGCTTCAGAATGAAATCCTAGCATGACTGAGTCCAATTCGCACTCTTAAGTCAGGAAATTAAAAAAATTACAGCTCTAACAACGGTATTAATTTCCTATATTCTACACATACAGAAAAACCTATGCGTACAAGAAAATGCTATTTCTAAGAAATAGCTTCCATTTTTCAAGTCTTTCCATAAGAAAAACTTTTCAGCCTACTTTAGGAATATAGCAGGCTTGCTGTGTCCAGATTTGAAAGGTGAAGGTTTTTCTGCTTTCTCCATGCTGATGACTGAGAATGAAGGAAAACAGAAGGGAGAATGAGATAGAAGAGCAAAATTCAATGACTGTTGGCTTTTTACCCAAAAATCCATGTGTCCCATTTTCTAACCTCTTTTCAAGCACTGGCAGGAATATGTTATTTATAAACAAAACTTAGGCATATGGGAAATTGGGTTTGGTCCAACAATGCACATGTACCTTGAAGACTGTGGCTAGCCAGGGGTAGTGGTATTGTACTTACATTGTGCAATTCTAGTAATTGCTTGAAGAATACATGTGAGGAAGTGCTTTGCTTGCAGACAGACATGGAGCCAGGCTTTGGCACTCTTACTGACAGGATGAAACTGTGAAAAGTAGATTGTCTGTAGTAAAGCAGGGGCATTTTGTTGCTCTATTGATGCTCCCCTTTTCTAGTTCAGATCCTGTATTGGGAATATTGGGGGTAAATAGTAGCTACGCACTGGTATGTGTGGATGCATTATATTTACTTCCAGTGTATCTTATTGTCTGTTATGTGTACAATATACATGGATAATAATAGAAGAGTAAAGAGAAATGCAATTGTGTATATACTGTAGTAGATACAGTGTTGTCTGTGCTGGGAGGAAGCAAGGAGGGTTATTTGATCTGTGTTTTAAGAGAAAGTGATACTGTGAAGTTGTCTAACTTTGTAAGCTTTTCCTTTGAGGGAGATATGTGTGCAATCTGCATGCCTGGCTAGCTCTTTGATGATAAATTTGGACTCAGTTTTTAGTCAACTACAAGAAGGTGCCAAAAGCATTGGCATCTGTTTTAGAAAATTGGCAGAGTTTCCTTGGCTGCAAATTTCTTTATCCCGTCTCATTACTTTACTCCTATCAGCTTTTACCTGCATGAAGAAAGACCAAAAGAAAAAGGCAAGAAAACCCTTTAAAACTTAAGTAGCTATTACAACAACAGAGCCTAAACCACTCAGGGTGAAGATTCTATAATTTCCACTCTTTACACATACTAGGTGCAATCAAACAACTTGAAGCAATAACACAGGGGGAAATATGTTTTACATAACTTGACTTCCAAATAACCATTATCCCTTCAAGGCTATTTGTTTTCCTAAGAATCCTGCTGATTATAGGCTCTATGTTAAACCTGTTTCGGATGATAACCTAGCTAAACCCTGGCTTCTGTTACATTAACCAAATCATGGATGCTATGAATGAGCAGGAATTACGGGTTTCTTCTGCACGCAGAAATGTTGTCTTAAACAGACCAGTGCTGTGATACCAGGCACTAGTTCCTCGAGATCACAAAAGATGAGGTGAAACCCCAGCAGCTTAGGATCGGTAGCAGAAACCTTGTTGACTTCAGTGCAGCCAGGCTGTCACCTCTAGTATTTGCAAGTGATTCTGCTAGTTGGCTGTGTGTGACCTAAGATCCTAAGAACTACACTGGTTTTGTTTTATGTTGAACAGGTTCATGGTTGTTGTGGTTCTCCCCACCCCCCGCCAAGATTTCATTTGATTGTTTTGAAAATATGAGGTGGAGCAATGTTCTGTTCCAAATTCAGTGACAAAAATAAATGGGAGATACTGTTCTTAATCTATAAATCGTTGTCTAAGATCTTGTAAATCGTTGTAAATCTGAAGTCATGAGATCCTAGAAAGCTGTCGAGAATCTAGCCTCTGTCTTTTGTAATAATGTGTAGTCCCAAGGGAAATCACATTCACATTTCATGCTCCTTGCTGCTGTCTTCAGGCTGGCAGAGACTCGATGTTTCTAGAAGAAGAAATATCTTGGCTTTACTTGCAAACTGTTCGTTTTGCTTGTAGGGCTGTCACTGTGAAGCGGCTTGGGTTCTTAGTGCAAGTTATGAACGACCCTTACTGAGCCTAAATGAAAGGTGCTTCTTGGCTGGCTCTCCTTTTGTTGAGAGCCCAAATCCCTCTTTAACTGGTTTTCCTAAACCTGTCATACTGTTATGGTCAAACACTGAGACCACTACTTCATAAGTCCAATCAAGGGTTTATTTAAAGTGAGGGAGCAAAAGCAGCGCTGGGCGGCCGGGGAGTCGCAGCTCCACCTAGGCGCGCCAGGTCACATCTTTTTGGCCTTTATTTATACAGAGCTAGTTTACATATCTATCATGTCTCACAACTATTACATTAATATTCATCACCCCTTGTTCGCCTCGTATTTAAATTTTCTTCAAGCAGGTTCCTCCTCTTGAGCGTGCGCAATGGTGGTCGTTAGGGGTTGTTTTTGAAGAAAGGCCGCGGGGTCCCTCTTTATCATCTTGAGTAACCTGGCCGGTGGTAGACCACAGGAGGTGGGTCCCTCTTTATCATCTTGAGTAACCTTGGCTGCAGCAGACCACAGGACTGAGCTACATGGCATATTGACGCCGGACCACAGGGCTGGTTTTAACCGATATTATATCCTTTTTTCTAGCATATACATTCCTAGCATATGCAGCCCCGTTCTTCTGCTCCCTCATTCTGATTCAGCAAATTTACCTCAGTTACTTAACACAATTCCCCCCTTTTCTTTTATGTATACTAAATTTGCTGATCGAACCTAGATAGTACGTCTCTGGCAGCGGATAACTCAGAATCGTTGATCGTCTCCTTCTTTCCCACTTCTGATTGTTTTATTACCATCAATGGTACCGCTCCCAGTCTGTCCTTAACAAAGGACACCAACCTACTGAGAATGCAAGGTCCAAAGGTTAAGGCCAATAGAAGGATTACGAGGGGTCCTGCTATGGTAGAGATTAGGGTGGTCAGCCAGGGTGGCCAGTTGTGCCATGACTCGTACCATGAGGACTGTGCTTCCCGTTCTCGTTTCCGCTTTTCTAGTCCTTCTCTCAGTTTGGCTAAGGAGTCCCTGACCACCCCGGTGTGATCTGCATAAAAACAGCACTCCTCACCTAGGGCGGCACACACTCCTCCCTGCTGCAAGAATAATAGGTTCAGCCCTCTCCTGTTTTGTAATACCACCTCTGATAATGAGGTCAAGGATTTTTCCAGGTAAGATATAGACTTTTCTATTTTCATTAGGTCTTCATCTACTGCGGCTCGTAAAGAGCTAAACCTTTGTTGCTGTTGTACCAAGGAGGCCGCACCAGTGGCCGTTCCGGCTACTCCCAACCCAAGCAGGGTAGCTATTGTGACGGCTGAGATGGGCTCTCTCTTACTGATCCTATGGATTGAGGTATCCCAATAGAGATACATACTTTCCTCATTGTGGGCAAGTATCCTCGGTATCACAATAACTTGTATGCAGAGCTCGGATGCATCTTTCATGATTATTGCAGTGGAGAGACAAGGAGTCAATCCTGATAATGCGCATACCCACCACGCTCCTGGACTGGGAAGAACCCACTTAACGTCTGGGGCTAAGTCAGCAGTCGTTTTTGCGCACAGAGGATTCAGATTTCCAGATCCTTTCCCTATGCACCAGCCGCTGCCCCTGACTTGTTGGAGTGTGATCCGGGGTTTCTTTTCTTTCCAATTACACTCGTGAGGATGGTTTTCCTTTGAGGTATTATAAGGGGATGATACTGCTATTCCCTCATAAAATGGTGGCTGTGTGTCATAACATAACCAACAGGAGGTCGTGAAATTCGGATTAGTTGCATTTAAGGTTTTATAGGTCGCTTCCATTACTGCCCACAGGAGATCGTCCTCTCCGGCAGTCTCTTCTGATTGATTTACTGGGGCTCGGAAAGTTTCGGCTGTGCTCGGAACTTTTGAGTTCTCATAACTTAACCTCCCCTTTTCTTTGCCCTTTCTCTTTCGACCTCTTCCGGATCCTCCCAGGATTCGGTTGGGCCCTACCGCCAGCCGCCTTTCCACCTCTTGTTTTTGAATCATTATTAGTACCCCTCTGTCAGTCCCAGGTTCCCAGAATCTTACCCCCCATGTTCTCTAGCATATGCAGCCCCGTTCTTCTGCTCCCTCATTCTGATTCAGCAAATTTACCTCAGTTACTTAACACAATACATTGAATATATGATGTTTGAAGGAAACTGTTTTGGAAAGAAACTCACAGTGCTTACTAGTTCCTGGAAGCTGCAGATCTCTCCAGCAGCTCTGTTTTAGGTATGAGGGGTTTTTCCTAGTCATTCTTCATTCTGCTCTCTCCCTCTCGCTGTTTCTACAATGGAAACTGATTCCACCTTTTCTTGAGCTCATACTGCCTCTGTAAAACAGATGAATGCACAGATGGATAATGTTAAATTTGTGGTAAGATAGAGCAAGCTTGGTATACCAGATTGCCATATAGAAAAAACTTTTTTTCTCCATATAATTTTGATGGTATTTTAATGGGAAGAAATAGCCATACTTTTACACTCATAGCAGATGCATGGCAAAAGTGTAAATCTTGCTTCTGTGAGGCATCTAGTTATGATGATTTTTTTTTTCGTTATCCCTGGTGTGATAACATTTTATCAGCTGTCCATTCTTGTGTGACAAGTTATAGAAACAACATGGAGGGAGGAACCAAAGAATTACTGATCTGTTACTATTTGAGACAGCAGAACAGTAAAGAAATGTTTTACAAATGTTGTCAGGAAAAAGGTCCACATCAGAATCTGTTAGCTGCTAGATTTTGATATTTAGGCATTGTGTGAGGATCTAAAAAATTTCATGGATTTTGTTACAAATGTTGTGGGGTTTTATATGCTTATGTGATCAGAGAAGATAAATGGCATGTGAATCAACACAAATAACAAATATTACAAGCTTTTACTGCAGAAATTTCAAAGAATATGTTATTTGAAAGTTGTGCAAGTTATTTCAATATTTACAAGGGTGACAAGTATATATAAAGAAAATAATTTTTCATAAGTATATTGTTAATATAAACAAGGGCTTAATTTATATTAACAAGCTGTGTCAGTACTAAGATGCCTCTGTAGTTTTCACTTTTGATATTGAAAATTTATGCCCTTTTGTTAAAATAATTTTGTGTATCATAATAGAGAATGCGGAAAAATCAAAAGTTTCTAGAGAGACATGCTATGTGTTTTCTTCCCCACACTTTAAAACCCAAAGGGTGTTTCTTGCAGTCATTTAAGAATCACTTCTAGATTCACTTCCCACTCCAAATGCTGTAGAACATCCATCCTGTGGTAGTGTCCTAGATATAAGTCATTACAGCAACTCTGCAATAAGGAAGAAACCTTAAGGAGTCAAAGAATCATAATTCATGCTTTCTGCAGTACAAATGGCCTGCCAGGTGATTTAAGGGCTTGGAACTGTATAGTTCAACTTGGCCAGGTTAGTAAGGTAAAACCCACGCTTCTGCACATTTATCAGCATTTGCTGTCACTGACTTCACAAGTAGTACTGCATATGCTTAATATTCTGTGACAAGTTGTGTATACGCCTTTATTGCACCAAAATATTATTGGCTTCCCCAACAGTTTGGCTTGATAAAGGATTGAATAAATTGCCTGTTAGTAAAACTGATAACAGTGTTTGTGTCCTTCATGGGTGAATTTATGAATTTGTAAGTTTAGCACTTAAGCATTTTGAAATACACCTGTGGGCGATACTAACATCTAAATGTAATTGCTAGTCACTTTAGAGACTTTACCTCTCATCCAGCTGCTATGAGAGGTAGAGCTGAGGGACTAGAATATGAAGGAAAAGCTGTTTGTGGCCAGATATATGTATAGTTGTTAAAAGGTTCATTCTACTTACTGAATTTTATTTCTCAGTTGAAATTTGTTTATGCTTAGATTGTATAATAATTAACGATAGCTTGATACTAGGTAGTTATTGGGATTGTACTCATGCAAGGGATAAAATTGATTAAGAGGCTGTTTCCTGTTGAGCATAAAGACATCCGTTTGTCAGTGGAGCATAGAGATGGCCTTCTGAGATGGGCATAAGAATCCCTGACTTGCATACTTATTTATAAATATCTGGAACAGCGGGGAGGAAAATTTTCTGATGCCCCAGTTTGTGGGGCATTGACAGTATGTCTATTAGTTTCATGGGTTTTTTTGGTTTTTTACTCTGTTTTCTGCAAGATAATATGTATTTCCATATCTCTTCTAAGTATTACTGGAAGTTTTTTAGTGGGTTGAATGATCTGCAGAGGTGTTCAGAGAGATTGAATAAAATCTTTTTAAAGCCACAAATACATGCACAGGTCTGGATTGTAGAATGAAGTCATAATACTTTTTTTAATTTTTTTTTTCTTTTTTAAAGGGTAGTACAACTGTAGTAGATTGAATACTGCCTTTCCAGACAGTATTGGCACTCAGCACCTGAGTGCTTAAGAAAGTAGTCGATCTTTGTTTTTGTTTGTTCCAGCTACAATGCAGATTTGAGGAAAGAGGTGGAAAGTTTACATTCTTTCCCCAGATTCCATAAAGTGACATTTGATGCTTAGTGCACAATTCTGCCCCCTCCCCCTGCCCCTTTTTTTTCTTTTTTTTCCCTCAGGTCTCTTTCATCTCTCTGCTCCTTAAGACAGAGTTACTAAGAAGAGTTTTGTGTCAGGAAGGTCAACGTATTGAACTTTAAGGGGTATCAATTGCAATTGGATGGCAGCCCAGTAGGACGATCTCTTAATGGGGTGGAATAAGAAACTTACTTTTTAGTCTGCTTAAAGGTAATACTTTAAAATGTGTGCTCCAAGGAATCAGTCTTTGATTTAGAATATTTTGTCTCCTGCTTTTCTGAACATGCAGAACTTAGATCTTTCTATGATTAAACTATTTTTAGCAGATGAGAATTCCTCTGAATTTGATTAATTTCTTTGCATTTAACCCTACCTCAGCTGAAGAGAAGCACAACTGGGGATTTTTCTTCTGTTAGCTTTTTGGTGTGTTTGCTGGATCTGTGTCACTTTGTCCTTTGTTCAACTTTATTTCATACTTACTGACAGCTAGAAGTTATCTTTGAAAGTCAGAAGAATGGTTCTCATTCACTTGATTAGCCAGGCTGGGTAGCTGTCGAAGCAGGAACTCGTCAGTCACAGCAGGAACTGACCAATAGTGAAAAAAGTGGAACAGTTGGTCTCTTGAAAGGAAAAAAGCAAGTTTTCTTAAGGAAGCTTTCTCCATTGTTTTCTTCTCTCATGGATGTTCATGGTCCATTGTAGGGATTGGCGACCGGAAGATCTCGCGATGTATGGAAAGGATAGGGACTGACTGACCCGTGATAGAGCTTATGATGTAACTGCAAAGGCGGGAACGAAGTAGTTTGCATATAAAAGCAGTGAAAGAGAGTTAACAAACGCCATTTGTGATATCCTCATATTGGTGTCTGTGTCTCAGTGGCCTGGGGGCGGTGGATGTGTGGCTCTCGTGCCATCTCACCTCAAACGGGAGTTGTTGCCGCAGACAGGTAAAGAAAGCTGGCTGCAACAGTCCATATTTCAGTTTCATCTTTAATTGTTCTATGATTGTATGGACACTCACTGAAAGAAATTGAATTTGTAGAAGATGCCGGTTTGGATAAAAATAACTACTCAGAAACAACTAAAAATTATAAAACATTATCTGAAGTCTAATAACCTTTTCCAGAAGTTCATTTGTTGCTGGCCCTAAAAAACCCCAAAGCTCCCAAATAAAAAGAAGCTTAGATGAAGTGAAGCTAGTAAATTTTAAAGGAAGATAGTCAATATAAAATGTAACATCTTTAGAGAAGGACTGATTTGTATTTTTTATATAACCATGTTGGTTAATTGAAGCTGGCATCCCGCTATCCCAAGGAAAGATGGGCAGCTCAGTAGTGGATGTGCCTTCTGCTGCTCAACTCTAGACTTTACTGCATAATTACCCTTTTATGCCTAGAGCCTCTGGGGGGAGATATCATTGCTGTCTTAATATGTCAGGAAATAAAAACAAGGAAGAAAAAAAAGATTATGCAACATTGGCATAAGAATAAATGTGTATAAACCAGCCATAAATTCATTAAGATGGAAGTTAGAAGGAAGTTTCTGTTCTGTTTGAGAAATGAGGTTCTAGAACATCTCTCTGATAGGAAGAGTGGTAGTGGGAAAAAACGAAACACCAAAACTAAACCAAAACCCTCAAACTCCTTTAATGATTGAACATGAAAAATTTATGATAGCATTAATGTAATGCCCATGCCTGGACTTCAGTTGTCTGCCTGAGCAGTTGCGGTTGACCTTGGTGGCCTAGATGATGTCACCTGGCCCAGTGGCCCTACAACTCATTCCAGTGAAATCACTGAAAATGTTGGCATTTGCTGGATCTCTATGTTGTCGGTGAGAGGTAAGCCATGTACAGCATCTAGAAGCTGCTCTACTGAAAATAGTTATCTAGATTGAATGATAAAAATAAATTAAAGAAATTTTCCAATTTCAAGCCTTACAAATCGCAGGGTGGTTTCTTCACTTTTCTCTCCAGAATCTAGAATATTAGAAGAGAAGGAGAGGAAACCAAAACCCTGAAGCTGTGACCTGCATTTGTGTGTGAGTGTTAATACAATACTAAGATATCAGACATGAAATGGCAATTATCTACTTAACATCTATTCATTTAAAGGAATACAAAATGCTGTAATTTGAGTGGCAGCTCTTATCCATGAAGCATTATTCTCTCTCTTAAGCTTTGATTAGATACATCATGTGCCATTAGAACCCACTACATTACATTTAATTTCTCTTCCACAAAGTAATAATGCCATACATTAAAATTAAACCTTAAAAACATTAAAGAGAAGATACTTTAACCTGCATTAAGATTGTATTTAGCTAGCCATAAAGCTTTTCTCTCCCCTTAAGATAAATACTCAAACACTTAAACAGTCACAATAGATGCTAAAACAAATAGATTCCTATAATGAACTACATCTTCCTTTTTTTTTTTTTTGTTTTTTGATTGAATGCCAGGCTTTATACAATTATACTGTAAAGAAAGTCTCTTGCTATAGGAAAACAGAGAAATTTTAAGCACACCCCTGTCATCTGGCAATCCCTAGGAACCCTTCTGCTGCTCTTAAGTCTTTTTCTTTTTGGCCAACCGCCAAAATCCACTTTAATACAAAATAGTTTAAAGACTTAGGGTTTGATCCAAAGTCCATTGAAGTCAGTGGAGATTTTCAGTGCCTTCAATGGGTTGAGCCGGCTGTTGAAACAAGCTGAAGGCTGACATCTCATTTACTTCGGGGATACTGTTATCTTATTTATGTAGGTTAAGAGTAATTATAGGTAACATAGTGGGGAAAACCCCTGCAATCCTTAGATAATTCCTATTTAGGCTGAACTTCCATTCAAGTCATGGATAAAGATGGAAACATTCTACTTTGTGCTTTAATTAGCAACAATAACCAAAGGCATAGATCTTTAATTTCTCATTAGCTATTGGTGTGTTAGGCTGGGTAAGAAGCAGATATGGGGGAAAAGTGTTTTGCTTTTAAGTGTTTGTCCCCAAGAAGCAATGTTTAGAGGATTAAGGCATTCATTTCCTTGCCTAATAAGGTTTTATGCCACACCCTTAAGCACATTTCTGAAGTATCTTTAGGAACAGTTCATAACAACAACAACAACAGCAACAGCCAATAGCCTAATTTTTCTTTCTTTCCCCCTTGAGGCAGTTGGTACTCGTTATTGTTTTAATAATATTTATTTTCCTGCTTACCCAGTTTTCTCTTCTGTGCCAGTGGGTTGGCACACTAAAATGGGTATAGAGCCTGTTGCCCTCACTGCGCTTTTGACAGCAGGGAAAGTAAAAAAAGGATGCCCAATGATCCTGGGCCAGGATGGACAGGAAGGGCTGTCCTTTATTTCCACTCCTGAAGTAGTGTGCTTCCCAAGTCACTCCAGTGCTCCACCCCTTTCAGTCCCCAACTGTGAATGGAAAATTCACATAACTCTTTATTAAAAAAACAAAGGGGGGGAGGAATCTCTGTAAAGGAAATACCCTGAAAACCTTCCCTTCCCTTCAACAAGCTTGTGTTTTGACAATTTGCCATTTTGAAAAAAAGTTTGTACTGGAAAACTTCTGATCAGATTCTAGTTGAAATACTAGACCCTCCTAAATCATTCTTTTGCCTACTCCACTCATGCCAGTGTCATCTTAACAGCTTTGGATTGATAGTCTGACTAAACTATGCTGTCTGACTGCTATAGCTCATCAGCAAATGAAATCAGGTTTATGTGATGGTGTTATATTTTTAAAAAGTACATATTTGAACCTGTCCTACCAGGACCTCAGTACCTTTCCAAATCACCTCAGAGATTTGTCTATTATTGACTGGTTCTATTCTTCCATTTAGAAATATCATCCTTTAATTGCACAGAAGTATCTGAAATTAGAAGAGTTGCTCAATTTGATGCTTACTTTCTGACTATGGCATACAAGAAAGAGTCTTCAACAGTTTCTCATAATTTAAAATATAACCTTTTAGTCTTTCATGTTTATTCATTCTCTGCTGTAGATGGTGACATCAATACCTCTTTTCCTGTCACTAAAATCTATATCAAAGACATAAATTGTGAGGATACAACTAAAGGCAGCTTTCCAGGGGGATTCCTAGTTAAATTTGCTTCTGAACCTGAGATGTAACAATGTTGATACAAGTATACATATAATAAGAAAAAAATATGAAAAAGCTGCCATTTTTAACTGTAGCTCCTCATATTCAGTGACCATGACATGGTTAAAATTACATTTTCTGATACTTATCAGCCAATGTTATTTACAGTATAGCCAGGCTAAAAAGGGCAAAGAAAAGGACAATCATTACTGTCATGACCACCAAGTATTTTTCAAACAAGGCCCTCGGCAAAAGTGTACCAGTTCTTGATGAGTAAAGTATTTAACATTTTGTGAATTGCTTTTGCATTGTGTCTGCTGGTGTGAGTGTTAACTCTTTAGGCAAGTGTAAACTCTTTAGTGATTGCAACTGCTGAGGTAATGCCTGTAGAAGAGAATGATTTTACCAAAGCCAGTGTCAGCAGCTGGGAAAGTGTTGCTTAGATAATGCATTATATCACCTCTGCTGCATCATGACTGCTCACAATTTTGTGCAATGTAGTGCTACAGATGATTTGTGATTTGATGACTTCGGTGTGGATGATTGCCATCAGTATAACTGTGGAAAGATACTCCAGCCAAAAAATTATATCTATCCTCCTCAACCAGAGATTGTCCCTGAGAATTAGGCATTCTTAATACTGGTGTTGTGGACCTTCCAGATCAAATACAGAGTCTTGATCTTAATTTTTGAGGGCTACCAAGTTCCCTGAGAAAAAGCCTCCAGGTGATGTGGCTCTATGTAGTCCCACAGGCAGCTGTACTCTGAAGAGAACTTTTGGCTAAAAGTTAGAGCCTACCAAGGTATCCTAGTATTTAGTCTTGAAGTTCATATGGGTGAACACGTAACACTGACGTGATGAAGGATCTCACCATATCTGTATTATTTGTTAGTTTACTGTAAGATTTAACAGCATTAAGCACATGTTCAGCAATACATGTTTTGTTGCTGGCTGTATGGAAACATTTTACCAGTTGTAGAAGTGCTGGTCTCTGAATGTACCCAATGCCTTGTATGGGTAATGTTCCAGTGAAAAAAAGATGTAGATGATAGGATTTTAGCCAAGCTTAGACCTCTTCCTGAGCAACATAAACCAAACCATAAAAGGTGATATTTATTGTGTTCTGAGTAAATGTGTTAGACCAATATGAAGTGAGACCAACATATTACTTTGTTTTAAATTCATGCTTTGGCTTTTATATAGAGGAGGTATCAGAGGCAAGTACAGCCAAAATTTACCAGAGTAGACTGGTCAGTACCAGCCAGTTGATATGGCACTGAATTGGAATGGAGAATGGAGGAATTGCGTTCTGCCTGTCTTCTAGCATACTAAAGGAATCCTATTTGGTGATGTTTGTTCATGTTCCTCAAGAAGCTATATGTCTCCAGAGAGCTCATTAGGGTACCTTATTACAGTACATGTAACAAAACTAACAATTTAAACTAGCATCAATAATTTTTTTTTTTAATTATTTCTACACTGTGCATCAGTGTGTTGCTGCTACACTTTTAGGAAATTTTCCATTGTTGAACAGTTACCAGGATGACTCCTCTTGTTTTTGGAAGTGGAAGTGTAGAGAGGAAACTACCATTATCTGGTCTAATCTTACTCAGAGAAGTTTCTATGGCACTGGGGTAAAACCTGAGACTACATGCTACTGACAGAACTGTGCTGACGGATACCAGAATGTGGAACATCTGAAAGAGCCAACTCTATGGAAGCTTTTTAGAGTAGGAAGACTTGATTCTGGTGGAGACAAAAAGGGAAAAAAACCCCAAATGACCCTACTCTAATATAAACTCTTTCCTCTGGCTAGTATCATTTTATCTTGAAGAATGATAGAATTGTATACCTAACCACAAAGTATACAGAGAGATTACTTCACACATCATTGAAGTATATCCTGTCTCTGAGGCAAAAACTAGAAGTGGTTTAAGAGCATACAGTGATGCTGTACGGGAATTTCTTTTTGATAAAGTTCCAGCTTCTAGATGTAATTTCCCATTATTGAGTTCAGTGATGGTGACGAAACTAATATTGTTGTTCTTATTTTGAATGTGCTAGAAGGCTCTTTGATAATCCAAAATATTCTGGGGATCTTGACTGTATCTTAAAATTGTAGGAATCTCTCTTCAGTGAGAGTAATTTCTGTAGAGTTCAATGGGGCTAGGTGGATACAGATAAACTATATTGGCCTATGATTTCTGTGCCAGTACTGTAGGAGATTACTCTGCCTCTCTATAGCTGCCCAGATAATTCAGGTCAGCAAGTGCTTAATTGGTGTGGTTTTCTTTGCAGCAAGGTGTTCATAAAATGGCTAAGTACTGGTTCACTTTAGTTGTGAGAGAAAGAAATCATCACAAAGTAACATAGCTGTGGTTTTGATGGGTTTATAGATGTTGAACTGGGAAACATTGTGCTGTTTGATGGGTTGTGGGTTAGAATGAGGGGTTAGAGTTTTCCAGGACCCAGCCTGCATTTGGTGTACAGTGATATGGGTATTAAAAGACAAAAGGCTGTAAGAGAGAAAATAAGAAAACCTGACATGACCTGTAATAAAAAATGAATCCCACAAGAATTTTGGAGAATTCACTTAATACATTCCATGTGTTGTAGCTATGGTAAAACTTTTTGAGCCATGAGCTAGCATTCCTAAGTAATTCCCCAAATTGGACTAACTGGCAGGGATAATTTTTTTTTCAGTCAACATAACTGTATTTATAATGTTTGACAAACTAACTGTAGTTTACTTCAGGCTGTTGTATCTGGTTTCTTATGGTATGTTTCACCAGTTCACTTGATAGCTCTGTTGCACAGAACTATCCAAATCTAATTTACATACTGGAGGCTATGTGGTCAACTGGAATTATGCCTTTGCCTTGTAATTCTGTGAACCTGGATTCACATGTGACGGGAGTTCAATAGAATAATGTGTTTGGTGGTCTCAATTACCAGCATGTCACCAGAAGAAATTTGTCTGTATTAGACAAACTACCCAGATTTGATGGAGTCCAGGCCAATTTGCGTCCTCTGATCCAGCGAAGTCAAGTAGTAGAAGAAAATGGAATGAATTCAAACTAGATTAGCTCTGCTCTGGGTATCTAATGTTCACAACTGGTACTTGTGTAGCAGACACTGCAAGCTCCGTTGACCTTGACAATGCTGTGAGGGTAGTATTTTCATAAGGACAGACAGTGGTTGAAATGGTTTAATATGCCTATCACAGATTCTTTTTCTATTTTTCTAGTTTTAGTGAATGTCCATCTCTGTAGCCACTTCGATTGTGTTTTCTAAAGTATTTACAGAGCAACAGCTGGTCTAAGGCCAACGTAGATTCTTCTTAGTTCTGCATCAAGATATAATTGCTGTACACCAGATGGTAGAAATAATTTATTTCCTTGAAGGTCTGTCAGTTTGTCCTTTTGGCTGATTTTCTTTAGTTTTCTCAGTGACAGTAGAGCTTGTACCCTGTACCAGTGACAGTATCCAGTGACCTTTGTATCAGTGACTGTAGACCCTGTAGCCATGTAGCACTACTATCACCGTTCTTGTGAGAGTGTAGACATGGAATAGAAGAATCATAGAAAAATTTGGATTGGAGGGAATCTCTGGAGGTCATCTAGTCTTGCTTCCTGCTCAGCGTTGCTCAGCTTGCCCTGTTCGAAGTTGGATAAGGATGTTCAGACACTTACGCAAGGATCTGGAAATCCTCAGAGGCAGGAAGTTGTCTGCCTCTGTAGGCAACTGTTCCAGTGCTTAGCTATGCTTATTATGAGGAATTTTTTTTTTCTTATGCGCAATTGGAATTTCCCTTGTTGCTATTTGTAACTGTTACTCTTTGTCCTTTCATTGTACTTTCACTGAAGGAGTTTGCTTCTGTCCATCAGCACACTTCTGGAAAGTCACAATCAATTAGCCTCTGCTCCTTTTCTTTATTTCCTTGCTCCTCCCATTCTTTTGTAAACCAATGCTACAGGGATGCTTAGCAAGTCTTTTACTTTTAGTAAAAAGTTTAAGTTTGACCCGAGAATTTTCTACTGTCAAATTTTCTTCTGGAGAGGAAAAAATAGCAGACTCTGTTTCCTCATCAAAATTATTCCAGAGATGGAGGAGTGCACTAGACAAGAGAGTTTAGGAAATCCTCAAAGGTGAATTAAACTGTGAGCCAAATCCCACCTGCGGGACAACTCAAGGTAAAGGAGGCAGCTGCACTTTGTTGGGGTGAGAGGGAATGTGGAGCCAATATCTCTTTGGTACCTGTGCAAATCTTATGCTGAAGTTTGTGAAAGTCTTCCACTTAAGAAAAACTTTCAAAGTAACATAGAGACTGATTGGATGTCCTTTTATATATGCAGGGTAAATCTTGATTTGTAATGCAATTAAAATGTTTTTGTAAGTGTAGTCATAAGAAAAATGTAGAAAGTTGAGATACGTTTTTGAATACTCCTCTGTAGGCTGAGTCTTTCCATCGATGTGATTGTTAATATACTCAGACACAGAATCATATTATGAGACCAGCAGAAGATTATCATGTGCAGAGATTCCATGAAATGGCCTGGAAGGAGTGTTCTCTTCTGCCAAAGTGTCATGGTTTAAGACTAAGTGACAGTGTAGAGGCTAAGTGAATTTGGATACTAAGACACTTTGATCACAGATGCATGCAATTTTACAGTTTACAGAATTTCCCTGAGTTTTTTGGGGAGAGATGCAGCAGCCCAGGAGAGAAGCTGGGTGTGTCAGCATAGAGGCTCTTTACAGGACCTCCCTGTCCTGAGGGAGAGAGGCAGTGGCCTGGGGGAGAGGTTGGGCAGTTGAGTGTAGCAATTCCAGCCATGCTATGCATAGCCCTCCTGCACGGCTATGGGGACTTCTGGGTTCTCCTCCCTCCCCAGAGGCTGGGGGGATGGTCCTGGTGCAAGGCTGTAGGGTTCCCTGCCCAGAGCCATACTGGGTAACTCTGGGTTACAGTGGTAGTCGTGGGCATCCTTAGAGGATTGGGTAGAGAATACCTCACTGCTGAGTGGCCTGCATAAACTGTGTTCTCATTTTCTGAGTTACTGTTGCCATTGGTGGCGTTCACAGTCTGCTTGTTCCAGACACTTCTGGACACTTTTGCACTTCTTGATGATCAACAGGCTGTTTGCATAATTTGGCTGTTTCCTTGAGCACACCAAAACTGTCTGGTTGTTTGTGACAGGTGGGTGGTCATATTTCATCTACTTCTTTTACAGCAAAAATCAGGTTAAAATTCACAGACAACGCTAAGAGCCATGCTAGCTGCTACATAAAGTCTCCACGTTCATTAGCTGATGCAGTCAGAACTC
Source organism: Egretta garzetta (assembly GCF_000687185.1). Taxonomy (NCBI): domain Eukaryota; kingdom Metazoa; phylum Chordata; class Aves; order Pelecaniformes; family Ardeidae; genus Egretta; species Egretta garzetta. The sequence continues at coordinate 2,452,815 of NW_009259976.1, forward strand.
TAGCATGGCTGTCCTTTTCTGTAGAATGATGAGGATACTTGTCCTAGTAATATTTCTCATTAGTATTTCTACATGCAATAGAGCTGGTAAATGTTTCTGACTCGTGTTGGTTAAAACAGGTTCCTGTTTTTGATGAAAATGATTTGACATCACCTGTTCACAAAATGCATGTTAATCTGTACCAGCTCTCTTAAGAATATATCAAGAGGCCAAAGAACGCAAATAATTACTGAAGTTATATGAAAAAATAATTTAGTTAAAAGGAGGCAAAACAAAGAACCACAGAAAACACAAAAAAACCCGAACCAAAACAAAAAAGCCCCACAACCAGCAAACACCCTGAAAAACAAACCCACTCCCAGGCCAAACTGGGAATGCTGAAAATTACAGAAGAGTCCCCAAGCAGAGATTGGAGCCCTGCAGTAGTGGCCTCGCTATGGTAAACTAAATCATCTGTACAAGCTGGTTCCAATAAACCATTCAATGTGATAAAGGGGTGCTATTATATTACAAAGCCCAGAAGGCTCTGGTACTTCCACTATCATGAACTGAATAGGTTAAAAGTATTTTAATGCAACTGGCATAGCTTTCTACAGTGAAAACAGAGCTACAGGCAGAAAAAATATCCCTTTATTAATGTATACAGTAGGTCACCAGGACAAATTAGAAGGAAGTAATCTGGTTTGTTCCGATCATTCAATATTGCGAAAACCGTTTAAGAAACTATGTAAAAGCAGCTGGGAAGCAAATAAGTTTTATAAGAAGTCTTGTAATAAAAAGTTTATCTTGAAAAATGAATTGCATGTTGTAGTTGGAGGGGGCCTCTCAAGATGCAGTCATGTTTTCTACTGAAGGAGAGTTAGCCCAGAATCAGCCTCTGAAGAGAAGACTCCTTGCCACCTTGCAGTTATTGTTTTATTCTTTCCTTCCTGGCTTTGGTACTACTGGTGTGACAGAAGAGAGAAACAGTTGCCTGTGAACAATCAATCCCATTTTGAAACATCCGCTGTTTTTGGAGTTCTGCATTGCCTCTGTGGTCATCTGACATTCAGTAAAATAGGATAAAGACAAAACAAAGTCTGCGAGCCAAATGCCAGAATCCTTACTCAGGCTCCATTCCGTGCTTATTGATGAAAAATGTGTGAGAATGGGCTGCAAGGGAGAGGAAATCACTATGAATTTCAATTCCTCACAGTTTCCTCTTGAAATCTCTGGTCAGAATGTTTTTTAAATCCCAGGAAGCTCAGGCTTTAAAATTTGAAATGCATATTTTAGGGGATCTGAAGGCATCAAACAATCAACTATGCCTGATATAGCATTTGATGATAGCTCTGTGGCAGCACAGATCTACTGAATTTGCCTGGTAGTGTTTGTGTGTGGTGTATGCACAGGGGGACTGCTGGGACAGCCAAGTTTCTTAGGAGTGTGGCTTCAGTGGATGGGGTGACAAAAGTTCTTTGAATAAGGATCAGCAGTGCATGATTTGTCCCTCGGTCTACACAGGCAAAAATCCCAGTGGGCCAAAAACCTTGAACCCTTCATTGTTTTCTGTTGGCAGTAATCTGCAAACCAGATGGACTGGGAGAAGGAAGAGGTTGCATCGACAGGGTGTCTTAGCCGTATCAGGTGATCTGGGGGGACAAGTTTCCCTTACCAGTAAAGCCATCTGAATTTTTGGTGTGTCAGTTGTGGAAATGACAGGATGGTTGGAAGGAAAGACTGTGAAGACAAGTGATGGAAATAGTCTGCTGAGTCAATACTTTCCATGCAAAGGGGAGCCCTGAGTTCCTGCAGCTCTGCTGTCAGTGCAGCCTTCTTTGTGTGGTGGCCTAGATTCTCAGCTGGTGCAAATAAGCAAGACTCCTCCAAAAGCCCACCCAGCCTTGTCTGGCTACCTTGGTTGAGGATCTAACCTTTAAACATCATGAGGCTTTGTGGAGGACCTGTGGTTTGGGTCGGGTCTTCAGGAGATTAAAATCAGTATAGCTCAACACATCTCTAGGGAGTTGCTCCAGCAGACATAGGCTGCAAGGTTAGCTCTCAGATTTTACTCTGATTCACAGTATCAGAGCCACAAGTAGAGCCCTGAGTGCATCACTGTGTCTGTTATATATGCCCACATTCAGACACCACCAGCCTCCACCACAAATCTCCCAAAGCAATCTTGGCAATTAGTTATTTCATGATTAACATGAGAAAATATGATATACTGAGAGCTATCTCCCCCACCCCTCCTTCCTGCAAACCCTTGATCGTGCAGTATTTGAGAAAGAAAAACGAATTCAAATATTAAGTAAAACTTCTTGTCACAACAAATATGGAATAAAAAAATGATTTGAAATACTCAGTATCATTTATGATGTAATCTCCTGGCAATAGAAAGCTGGCAATGTGCTACAGTCATGCTTTCAATTACATTACTAAGTAATCACACATTAAAGTCTAATGGCAAATGATTCTTTATTCCCAGGGTGCCCTGTCCAATTGTTTTCTAAATTGGTTTCAGGAATAAGGATGCAAGCATGACTGCAAAAATATTATTTATGGTTTGGAAGTCATCTTTTGTATCCTTTTTTTTTTCCCTGTGTGCTTTCTGGCAGATATTTTGGAATGTAGTTTATTATTTCTAGGCTCGTGTTTTAGTTTGACAGTTAAGAAATGCTTAAACCTCATGATAAACTTGGTTGGATTGATAGATAGAGTTGTCAGATTTCCACTGCCACCAAATACGTTGCTTGTCCCGTGGGAAATTAATATTCTCTGAGGAAAGACCTGTGCCAGAATTCAGTATTTTTGCCTTTCTCATGCACTTGCATCTCCCCTTCTCAGTGCCTGCAGCAACTGGTATACAGTAAAAAGAATGTACAGGCTTTGTGTCTTGACAATACTAGAGTCTTCAAATATGACAAAATGTAGGACTTATGGTCCTTCTCTTTATAAAACAAAAAAAAGAATATAAAGAAATTAAATGAACTCCCTGAAGAATGGAGAACCTTGAAGTGCAAGATAATTCTTGAAGCTTTAGGAAGGTAAGAATTCAAATTGTGTGGGAAATTCATGTTAAGTGTTTGAAGTTTGCCTTTATATTGTACTTTGCATGTTGGAAAAGTATATTTATACAGCTGACGCTTTCCTTTTTTCAATATTGCTGTGTTTAAACATCTTGGATGTCTTTAATCCCTTGTCAATGCTTAGTGAACAGGGTTCATACATTCAACTGCATTTTTGCATAGTGCGGAAAAGTAAAACACTTCATAAAGTCTAATTAATCAAGCCATCACACATTAAGTTCGTCAAAAGGATACTGTGCCTCTGGTGGTTACTTGAGTATTACTTGGGTACCATTCAGGTACAAAAAAGGAAGAAATGCAAAGCAGGCTTGTGTGAAGAGTATAGGGTATGAAAAGTTCATTTAAAAAGAAATGAGGTGTATAGTTGCATAGGTTTGCCCCAGACTCCACTGAAGCAGCCAACACCATGAGCAGCAGCCGTCTGTCCATCAGAGCATTCTTTGCTCCATTCCTGAGCATAGTACTTAGGTCCTGAAAAATCTAGATACCTTGGACGGCCCAAATCTAAGTCTCTCTGGTTTCCTATTGACGCCACTCCTAATTATGGGAAACTTTTCCATGGTCTGTGGTACCTTTAGAGAGATGAAGCTTTATGCTGCTATTAATATTATTATTAATAGTGATGTGTCTATATAGAGAGAAAGAAAGATACATTCAGGACTTACTTGTGCTACACATAAAGGTATTTAAGAAAGACACAACTATTTTTGGGTTGGAATTTATGGAGCAAACTTACAAGGGCAATGTACATTTCTGTTGGCTCCTGCTGCTCCTGGGATTTCTGCCTCCTGTCCTCCTCGTACTCCCTCTGCTGTGTGGTTTGTTACGTGATGTGGAGATACTGTGAAACTGATTTTTTTTTTAGTTTCATTCTTCTTTTGCTTTCACAGCAACTGTGTCATCTGGTGGAATAACACTGCTACCAGATACATAGACCCAGCAGGAGCCCAATGTGAGCACCGCCAAGCTGCCCCAGAGCCCAGTATGAGCCCTGCAAGGTTTGATGAATTCTAAATGTTAATTAAGTCAGATGGCTAGTTTTAGTTAAGACCATAAGTGGGTCTGATCCCTGTGAGATTTTGCTATAGTGAAAACGCAAGTACTAGAAATTACATTACCGTAATGACTTTTACAGGGTCTATATGCTGAGACTGGTAACTGAGCTAGTGAAAGAGGTCGCTGGCTGTGTGGGAGGTGTATGATGAAGATGGCATTAGACCGTAGTAAAGATAATGTTTAACATAGAAGTGCAATTCAAATTAGTGGTGTTGTGGTGGATGGATCTGGTTGATTGATTTGACAACCTTAGACTCTGCTTTGTATGGCAGCACTTGATATGGTTGTGGCTGTAAGTGCAGACCACTTCTGAGTTCTATGAAGGGAAACCACCACAACCAGTTCTGGGAGAAGGGTTTGTCTTGGTGGTGTTTTTCTTAATGATATTACCTGAAGATTAGATGAGGTTGTTTTTCAGAAGGGGCCTGGCAGTGCCCTTTAGCTCTCAAATCTGCCAATAGTGTGGGTCATTTGAAGAAACTGTCATGTTTGGGACCCACACCAGGACAACACTGGCCTTACTCCCTGCAGTGCTGTGCAAGGAGATGTCTTGCCTCCGTGTTGTGAGCTGCACAATGTGGACTTTGGATGAGACTCTTACCCAGACCCTTGGCCTAAATTAAACTTGACAGACCTAAGTAGGATTGTGACTCAGTGTGAGTAGATGTTCTGAAAAAGTCTTGCATTATTGTACTGGTTTTGGCTGGGGTAGAGTTAATTTTCTTCACAGTAGCTAGCATGGGGCTATGGTTTGGATTTGTGCTGCAAACAGGGTTGATAACACAGGAATGTTGTAGTTACTGCTGAGCAGGGCTTAGCAGAGTCAGGGCCCTTCCTGCTTCTTGCACCATCCCACCAGCAAGAAGGCTGAGGGTGCACAAGAAACTGGGAGGGAACACAGCTGGGTCAGCTGACCCCAACTGACCAAAGGGATATCCAATACCATATGACATCATGCTCAGCGTATAAAGCTGTGGGAAGAAGAAGGAAGGGGGGACATTCAGAGTGATGGCGTTTGTCTTCCCAAGTACCCGTTATGCGTGATGGAGCCCTGCTTCCTTGGAGATGGCTGAACACCTGCCTGCCCATGGGAAGTAGGGAATGAATTCCTTGGTTTGCTTTGCTTGCGTGTGCAGCTCATGCTTTACCTATTAAACTGTCTTTAACTCCACCCACGAGTTTTCTCTTTTACTCTTCTGATTCTCTCCCCCGTCCCACCAGGAGGCAGTGAGTAAGGGGTTTTGTGATCCTTAGTTTCCAGCTGGGGTTAAACCATGAGAAATTGATTGGTTTGCTTTCAATGTAAAATTTTATAGGTACCATGGATTATTTTTTTTTAATGTGGTGAAGTGCTCATTTTAAGGGTAATGCTGTAAATACTGAAGTAAACAAGTATATGAATAATTTCTTTAAGTGTTCCTCGCTCCCTATCTCATAAATGCTCGAGAGACTTTAATGCTAAAGTGCCTTGTATTCAACTATACTTAAAAAGAAAGTCTAGAGTATCTGCTTCTTGCATTTATCGGGTCACTTCTTGACCTGAAACAAGATCAGTTGAGGACAAACCCTAAGCATGAAAGAATAAGGTTTATAAAAATGGCAATTGCTGCAAGTGTATTTTAAAGAAATATTCTAACTGTGTCTGCCTCTTCTAGTAAAAGAAGAGGGAGCAGAGAAGAAAATGAGGTTGGAAGTGTTCCAAATACTCTAAGCATAATTTGCTGATGTTTGGTTTGTGCTACAAATGTTCAGAAATTAATTAGAAAACTCTCCAAATTCCCTAAGAGTAGGTTGACATGTTGTCTTTTACCAAGGTTGTTGCTAACAGTAAGAAATGGTTCTGATATAGAGTGTATGCAGTGTGTCCCAAGTACTTACTGTTATATCACTTTATTTAAAGGTCTCCAGGCCTTATAATAATCTAGCTTTTTTGTGCTACGTGATGGATGAAGAAAGTGGGGGATAAGGGAATAAGGAAGGGCCCTTGCTCTGAAATGTGGGCAATCCAAAGAGGAAAAGGTGTATACAGGATGCCTTTATTCCCATTTTATGCTGTAGGATTGCAGACAGAGTAAGGTTTGCCCTGACTGAGCAAGGTGCTTTAAGCACCTGCCTGACATGAGCATCCAATTCATCTCTTGTGAATGTGTATGTTATCATTTAACTGAACTAAGGTTTTGGTGGCTCATCTAAAATCACATTTCACATCTATGACACAGGCAGCAACGAAGCCCAAATATCCTGAATCCCAAACCTGTGTTTTAGCATCAGTGTCAGCCTAACTTTAAATATGAATCCACTGCCATTTACTGAAGATTATAAAGCATCTTTATCTTACTCCCTTCCTCTCTGTCCCTGTTGTCCACCACCGCCCCTTTCTTGTTCAACAAGTTTTAACTTTCTTACAGTTAACATCAGTTTTTTTTTAAACCTTTTTATTTTCAGTTACTGTCTGTGGCAGTGCGAGCAAGGTATGATCTAGTTCCAGTACAAAAGCAGTGTGATTACGGTCAACCTGCACAGGTGTTTTGCAGCTCAGTCCAGGTTAATAATTTAACCTCATTGCTGCAGAAATGCTTTGAGTCACAGAACTTTGAGTCAGTTTGGACTACAGGGATGCTTTCATGGGTGTTTGGGAGGTATGAGTTTACAAGTTAGACATTAAAATAGCTATCAACATTTTAGTCAACGTTTGTTCTTCCAGCCTAAGCAGGTCCTAATTCCTCCTTTTGGTATTTATTTGAAGCATCAAGATTTCATTCTGGATTGCATTCAAAGGTGTTAAAACTTTGATTTGGCTTCATTATATACAGTTTTATCGATTTTGTGCTATTATGACTTCTAAAATCATTTAAAGAAATAACAGTGAATGAGATGGAATATGTTTGAGATTTAAAATTATTTTTGCTGTTATTACGGAATAGATTTTTTTTTTTTCTTTCCAAGAAGGAATTTCGAGAGGAAAGTCATAGCAAATGAATGAACTCGTGATCTTGGAATAATGCAACTTTATGATGGGCCTTAACCTTTGTAGACTGTGGACTGGTCTCTGTATGCATCTTTTATTTTGGATTATAACATTCTTCTTGTGATTATTGTGTACTGTACTTGAAGTAAGTGAGATACTGTATGTTCAGTAATTTTGGATTTCAGCTCCATAAAGATTAACATCTATGACATTGAGAAATGGTAAAAGCCTCCAGGGATATTTCAGATATAAGAAAGTGCAGTGAGCCTGTCTATATAACTGATCGCACCTTGACTTAGAAGCTTATTCTGAAATCAATGCCACACAACTACATACACAACATCAGGGGAAGTCTTCAGATGAGAATATAAAGTATAAGCAATGTTCAAAATCATAAATGCATGATCCTTTCTTCAACTGAAAATGCAGTTATGGAATAATAACTTTTTTTTGCTTAAATTAAGGAACATAACCAAAGATAACTAGAAATTGATTCAGTTTAATTGTTCCCAAGGAACCAAATAATTTATTTCCATGGACTTGCAATTTAATCCCATTGATAGGGGCACTAGCTGGTGAACACACATTTTTACATGAAGCTTAAGCTGTTACCAAACTTGGGGGGGTTGTGGACTCAAAATTCTTGTGAACAATTTCTGCTCCTTTCTAAATTCAGTTCAATATATCTTCTTTCATATTTCCAGCCTCCAGATGCTGTTTTAGATAGAGGAAATTCTGAAACCTTGAAAGGAGACTGATGTTTATAGACGTCTATTCCAGTTTGGAGCTCAGACACTGAGGATATGCATTAAGACTTCTGAGCTGAACTGAATTTTCTTGAAGTCTACCTTTTACAGCTGCAGACAACAATAAATTTATTCATATAATGTGCACATATATATATATGTACAAACATTCTGATGAAGTGATAACCAAGAATTGTGTACTGGAAATGCAAAGGATGGCAAGGAACAGTAACACATGAAACGGTTCATCAGAGGGTCTGAAAGTCCTTCCCTAGTAGTAGTTAAGTATTCCTGAAAATGCCCTTTATGATAAAGCTTTTCTTTAAAAAAGTATTAAAAGCTAAAATGTGTTTGTGACCATTTTAACTTATTCCTAAATTCAGCAGAATTTGTTTCTCACTCCCAAATGCATTCAAGCTACTGGTTAGTTGTAAACATGTGCTAAAGTTATATGGGCATGAATACATAATTAATTTTTAGGGGCCCTTGCTGAATAGGTTTGCTTTTCTGATGCAGGCTCTGACTGTGGAAAACCCATTGATGCATTTCTATTCCACAATGAATATCAAAGTCTCTTCCATTCACCGGAAACCATTGCCTGTTTTTTCATTAGTATGGACTAGCTGTTTCATTTAGGTTCTGATTCCACTCTCTGCTTATGTATTGCTGTAAATCTGGAGTAACTTGAGCGAGTTACATTAGATCATTCATAAAACTGTAAAAAAGGATTATGCTGACTTCATCATATATACTGTATCTTTTCCTTGATGTATGTGAGCTACATTAATTGATTAATTACTGTATGTTTATACCTAGGGATTGAAGTAGTTATCGTACTTTTGTAGTAACCAGTTCCTCTTCTTGCTGATTTTTTTACTCTATACAATAAAAGAAATTCAAAGTAAAAGCCAATGACTGTATATCCTGTGCGTTAAGGTTGCCTTTTGGTGCTCTAATTAAAAAATTCTGCCAATTAGTAACATAATTTCAACCAAAGTTTGTATGGAGACCACTAAAAAGGCATTGTCCTAAAGCCTAAAGGCAGAGATTGTGTTCAGAAACAACCCATTTTGCCCGTGAATGAGTATATTGTTCATTCTTTGGAAAGCTGACAAAAATACTTATTGCTGACGTTTACATTTCTGTCGAGCTGTATGAAAATATTGAGCATAATTGCATCCCACACAGAAAGACCTCTCAGCATCCTGGAGCCCCAACGTGTGCAATGGCATGTCTTGGATCACATGAAGGGAAGAGAGGGGTGCAGTCTTCTGATCGCACAGTGAGCGCAGACGTGTAGGATGGTGTGCCAAGAGGGAGAACCCCCCTTGGACATACCCAGGTGATATGACAGAGGAGGAGCTGTGCTGGTGCTGGTTGCGAATCTGGGCATGCAGGAGTGTTCCTGAGGGCAAGCCTCTGCTATAAGGCATGGGCAACCTAGCTGCTGTGTGGCATCTCTGCCTTTTGCACATGGGATTCTGGACAGCTGGTGAAGGTGACTTGGCAGATGTCTGATCATCATCTCTGCCTCTCCCCGGATACCATGCACCAGACATTGCTGTTCTACAAACATGTGAAATACTGTCATCATGGTGAGGCCAAATGAGTAAGAAGAGTACTTGAGTTGTGATGCTCTGTGTGCATGTTTTTTCAGCCTGGAGCACCCTTCATTCATTTAAGTGTCTCTTCAAAAGCATGACACTGTCCTTTCACAAAAAAATAGTCTTGGACCCACTTGTTACTGTGTCAAAGCCCTTAGTGCACTAGTAGGTCTTAATGGCCCTGACCAAGCTCATCTGGGATTTCAAGCCATACCCTCTACTTGTGGGCTCTGGATGTCTATATAAACTCAGCCCTGCCTCTTCAGTTTCTGCCTGAGCTATGTTGTAGGTGTGCCTGTCCCCAGCTCAGCTACAGTTATGCCTGTGCCTGGCCAAGGGCTCCATTGTTCTGGACCGTGACCCATGAACTGACTTCCTGGCTTGACCTTGAGCCTGTCTTGTTACCATGGCCTTTTCCAGCAACCACTGGGCTGTGTCTAGCCCCAGCTACTGCCACCGGACCCGATCCTGACCTGTGGATTGACCTCCTGGCTTGATCTTGGACCTGCCTCATCACCTGAAACTTGCCTGATGATCTCTTTGTTGAACCTGGGCACCAGCCCGGGGCCTGCCCTGCTTGCCTTGCTTGAGGACAATGGGACATGTCACCTGTCTGGTGAAGCCCTTCCCTGCTAGCTATGTTATCACCCTCAGTTCCTGGCCCTTCATGCCTCAGGGCCAGGAACTCGCAGCTTCCTTGACATACTGTTTGCTTCTGCACTTCGTCAAGTCTCTTTTGTGTGGATGAAATGACCTGCTATATAACACCAAGCTGAAGTTTACTTGCCTTCTTGTAACATTTTTGCCAGGTAGTAGGATTTGAACCTTCAAGAGAAGTAAAAAAAGACATGCTATTGGAGTGGGGAGGAAACAGGCAAATCCCAACTGTGTGTTCATACCTCTTCATTAAGTACAATTGTGTCTTTTATTGGATGCAACATATGCAGCTATGTCTCATTTCTATTACAGCAAGAGCTTCTGCCATTTTATTTTTATATGTAGTCTCTAAATTGGTGCATGGAGGTGCGTGAGTCCCTTCAGTGACCTTTGAGAAAGTGGAGGTGGCTCAGCTAAGTGCCCCGAGTTAGGCAAGATGAGTCTGGGTTTGAGCATTTTGTGTCATCACACGTTGCACTTTTGAAACATCACATGAAATTGATAGGCAGATTTTAAAAATCCTTTTTTTAATCATTTCATTTCTGTCCATATGTTTTTGTGCACAAAAACCCCCAGCTGTATTTAAGAGTTGGCTGAAAACCTGGCATAAATGCATTGGGTTAAAGTGACTGCTGCTCCCATTTTGTATTTTGAGAGGATGTTTGCAACACAGGAAAATCAGGCTGCAGATGTCTGAGTTCCTGTGAGTGCTCACAACACAGGAAACTAGATATTTAAAGTGTTTCCAGTGGAATAAAATGTCACTGCAAGACATAGACACAACAGAGTTATTAACCACTGGTTAAAAGCCTTGCGTAAAGTTGTCTGTAGTTGGAACATAGTAACAAATCATTAATAATAGATTTTCATCTGTGCATCCTTTAAAATACTGTAATGCCACTTCACATAATTGAACTGGAAGGTTATCTAAAATTCATCTTCACACTGTTCTTACTAAACAATATAGATACAAATTTTGTATCCTCACGGTGTTCAGATTGCAGAGGGCATGTTTGGAATTTCTCTCCTAAATAATTTTTTTTTCTGTTTATATTGTAACTTATCTGCGAAATTCTTTCAAAATGAAGTCTTCCCAAATAGCCTATCAAAATCAAACCCTTAGGTATTCAGTCCATAGCGAAAATCCATGTTAGATCCTAAAAGCTCTATGTAAGAAGTAACCATACTCATGATAATAGCTTTTTCATTAGAAGTCTACAGAAGTAGAACAATGTATTGGACATTGCATTTAACAGAGTTAATTAGTGTACAATGGTTATTTAATATGTTAATCAAGTTTTAATCATGATAAAATAGACTAATCTTGCCATTATTCTGCCATTATAAAAGTGTAATTGAAATAGATTGGAAAAAAATACAGTCCATTCTTGTCAGTGTCTTAAAGATTCTGAGCTCAGAAGCACTGCAGTGCTCAGGCACAGATTTCAAACTAAGTTTTATTTTATCAAAGTAGATTTAATTCAGCTGGTGTTTGATGTTAAAACCAAGAGCCACCCACTTGACAGAAACAAGTTCTGGACATAGTCCTGCAAACACATTATCTCTTTTAGCTTGATTTCCTAGGGAAGAGGCTAATGCAGTCATGGTCTGTGTGTCTCTGACCGTGTTTATGCATCTTTCTGGATATCCTCATGAAGTCCAAACTCCTGAAAAACTTCAGTCAAATTTGTCAGAGCAGTAGCAGTTCTGAAGGAATGAAGTCTCCACAAGCTTCAGAAAAGTATGGGAGAGGAGAGAGTTGCTAATAGTTGCTACGCTGACAAAGTGGCTGCAAGCTAAGCTTGTGCATTAGACTTTTGGGAATCTGTTCAAGAGAGTGTCATCATGAATGCACTTCAGGGTTCTTCTGGGTTTTGTTAGGCATTCAAGAATCCAACCACAAGTACAAGTTCATAGGAATCCAGGCCCCATCAGTTTTACTCAGTAACTTATAGAAAAAGTTGTCTAAACTTTGCAGCAGAGACAGTTGGTGGTGTGGCTTTAATCTTGATAACTTGATTAGGCAGACCAGCAGATTCACCACAGCTTGCAATGGTCTGTCTTCAGCTACCACTTGGGTTATCTTCTAGAGGAAATCCATGCAAGTTTGTCTCACGTTTGAGGTCCAGTTAGAGCACACCAAGGATGCATACCTGGGAACCAGGCTATGGGGGGCAAAGGGAGAGGATCTCTGGTTTAGGCACAGCCACAGGGCATCATATTTCATTGGGGAGGGAAAGGATGCCTTCTCACTTAGGTGTGTGGTAGCCCAATTGTACCAGCAGCCACAGTCTATAAATAATAGTAACAATTATAAATTTGTGATTAAAATCAATTATTTTCATTTCCCTCTAGCTTTTTGGGCAGTCTTCAGAATTCATGGTTTAGTCTATCCTCTGCAACCAAGGGGTTATCAATATTTTAACTATCTTTTAAAATAATTAAGTCTGATGCATTCGTGACTTCAGGGTTGAATCCTAAGAAATCTGTAAAAAAAGTACCAGGTCTTGTGATGCTCCAGATAACATTATAAGATTTGGAAGCACAGATAACTATTGATTTCAGATCTTTCACTGCTGTAAATGAGTAAATCAGATTGGTTGCAACTATTTAGAGGCCTGACTTTGTATTTTGTGCGTAAGCCAGAATCTTCTTGATATCTGAGGGGTGTGACACTTTCATACATCCGTGAATGTTGTTAGTGTCTGCGTACAATGAATTTGGTGTCTAATTACATCTGCAGAAATATTGTTCTTCCAAGATCATGAAACTAGCTGCTCTTTTTTTCTGTCAACTGCATTTCTACAAGCTATGGGCTTCATTTTTTGGATCTACTGCTAAAAAGAACAGTGTGGATAAAATCATACCCCTTTAAATTTTAGTACTGGAGAATAATTTCATGCAGACCTTTCTGTTAGCAGGCTCTCAGGAGGAGTACATTGTAGGGAAGATTACAGCACTGTATCTCTTAGCAAAGAAATGTCAGGTTTAGTGAGACAGCATACATTGTCTGACCGTTTCCTGACTGATCACTTTTGATATGAGTTGTGGTTTGGATTATTTTCTATATTCAATTTTGTTGAGAATCAGTTAAACAGAGTTTCATAATGATGAGATTAAAATAATTGCTGCTAATTTTTACAATGCCTTTTTTATAGGAGGATCAACAAAGAGCAATCAGAGATTTCTGATGTGGGGCCCAATTTGGCCTAATAGTGACCAAAACAAATATCTGAGCCGAATTAAGTTCTGACACAAGTAGTGGTGCAAATGATGTGAACACTTTTCTTTTAGTAGTCAGGAGCCTGTTCTTGGAATGCTGAGTCGTAACACTGGAGAGCCCCATATTCTTGTTTCCTTCATCTCTGCAGTTCTGGCAGTTGGGGGAGGTAAGCTGAAGAACAGAGAAATCTCAAGATGACCTCCCTTTCCCTGCAAACGTGCTGAGCAGCCAGAGCAGCAGCTTTGCCCCAAACAGATTTGCATCATCCACTATTCAGGTGTGTATTGCAGTGATGTTGTCTGGGTAAGATATGGCAAGTTTTGGCCTTGAAAAGTAACTGACGCATAATGTTCCCTTCATACCAATCACTTTGAGCCTGTTGTTTACAGAGATTAAGGGTTACTTCTGAGGAGCCCCATTTCCCACGTGGGAATCAGCGTTTCCCATGTGTTGCTCATGCTTTAGTATTTTGCAACTTGAAAATGTTTGTTTGCTGGTTTCTGCAGCGTGAAGAATTTGGTGAAATTTTAAGCGAACGGTGTAGGAATGCGCATTGCCCAAACATTTTATGGAACCTTAAGTACAAATGTTTTGTTCAATGAACTGAAATATGGGGTCATTTCAGATATCAGGGAAATTAAGAGATTATAGGGGAATCCAGTTAAATGTTGGCAAAAGAGTGTTCACATTTTCTGATGTATAACCTTTTCCTCTACTGAAGTGTCAAAAGAAAAAAAAACTAATTGCTAAATTTAGTTGATAAACTCATTGTTCCCTTTTTTTTGATATTTTTGTTCTCTGGATTTCAAAAATGACCCATATTCTTTTTTTTCATTAAAATGTTCACTGATCATTTTCACTTAAAATTTAGAGGGGATGTAGATCAGTTGCTAAATAGCCCATTTTCCAAAACATTGCAGTTTTTGAAGGGGCAGTATAGTTCTGGTAAATTTAAAATGTTGCTGACTTTTTCTTCCCCTAAAACATGTAGCATGGAAGTGAAATTTTTGGTTTCAAATACCCTAGACAATTTTATGGGAAAGAAAAAAAATTGCAATGCTAAAAACAGTTTGTGAAAATCTCATACAGAAAAAAAACCCCAAACCAACCCATGTAGTTTTATTGTTGTTGTTAAGCGAGCTCAAGAAAGGAATAATTTATAATATTGTGTAACTGAAATTGTCTTGACATTCAGAGCATGCACACGGCTGAGAGCAAAGTATTTGCCTACCATTTATTAGGGACTTTCTTATATAGTGCTCTTCAAAAGACCTCTGTGTTTGTAACGTTCTGTTTGCACACCTACTCACTTTCAAGGTGCTGCAACTCTCAGAACATTGCTATTATAAATATAAGAAATTACTTATCTTCTCTACCCTAGTTATTTCTTTTCCTGTCAGTGGTTCAAAATCGCAGGCGATATCCCCTGCAATTGAAGAGTAGCATGTTAAAAGCTAATAAGAAATATTGATTACCCCCTAGGGATTTAGCCAGTGGAACTCACAGTGGTAATTTTTGAAGTGAGAATTTAGGTTTGGACATTTATGGTGGCGGTGATAACTTTGGGTTGCATTTTAGTATTTTTTTAGTGACTTTGAAAGGACATAAGTTCCTATGATGCACACTAAGGATATACTTTGTCTGGTCTGCTTGCTTGGCACTAGAGGATGTGCAATGGCCGTGAGGACAGTAAATGCTCCCTTAATAGCTATTATGTCCCGTCTAGTCTGCATATGACCAGTTGTAGGAGCTGCTGTGGCTGAGGCTACTACTTTGATGTGACTGTACAGGAGTTCCAAAACTTGCGAGGTTGCAGAGAGGACCACCCTGCGTAAATCATCACCACTCAGCAACCAGGACAAGTAAGAAATTACTGACTTTCTTTCTATCTGTCTATCTATCTATGTATGTATCTATCTATCTATTTTATTGAGCTGCTGGGCTGACCTCGCTCAGAAACAGGATAAAACCAGGCTAGATGGACCAGTGTAGTGAAACTAATAGAATAACATATAGGGATTTCCAGACTGTGTTGGAGCTGAAATTCCTCTCGTTTAGTAGCTTCAGATTCCAGTTCTGGAGGTGCTCAGTTCAAGAGATTGTATAAATAAATCTGGAGTTGATAAGGGCAGGGCAGTCTGTCTTCATGCGTAGGTAGTTCCAGTGTCCCTGTGACTAGGACGATAGACTGATGTCAGTGAGTGTTTTATCAATGGAGGTGTTTTAACTTCGTAAAAATTCGTTGAAAAGCCACTAACGTTGCTTTCTGTCATAGAAACAGCCACAGAGATCATAGCTAAGGCTGGCTGAAGAATGTTCTCCCTGCAATTTTCTTTCCTTTTTTTTTTTTTTTTGTGCTACTTAAGTCTAGATAGGACAATTATTAGCCTGTGAATCATTGTCCAATTCTGCCCTGTTATTCTATTAAATGCTAAGATACTTAGGCTGCATGATTGGTCACCTAAATTACATGGTATTGGTGCTATTTTTTTATCTGACAGCTTAAATTTAATGAGTTATATATTCTGTGAGCCTTGAAGTTCTGCTGGACCTGTCAGAATAATTTGATATGTATCTTTTGGGGTGGGGGGGTGTGGGTGTTGTGGGTTTTTTGACCAGAAAAATAGTAGTATTCAATGGTATTCACCCCAAAAGGAAGTGGAATGTTAAAGCTTTCTCTTCCCTACAATGAGAATTTAATTCACTGTGGAATACATTTCTGCTTTGTGATCAGCCAAATAGAGTAGTGGGCCCCAATTTTTTTTTCTGTAAACACTTGCGTGAAGGAATCTTTCCTCAAACAAATGCTCCCAAAAAGCAATGTCTGTTAACATGTTTAAGACCAAATCCTATTCAGAAGTCATGGCTATTTCTTCAGTGCTACCTCAAATGCTCTGTTTAAATTATGGTTCTTCAACTCTGTGCAGAAGTCTTGAATATGAGCGTGGCAATGACGCGGTGAAAGATAATCTGATTTTTTTGTTATGCCTCATGGCTTGATTCATGTATTACTGTTCTGAGATCAGGAGCTAAGGCACATTTACCTCTGAACTTCTGGTGTCTGAGAACACACCACTGACTTGAGAAGAGCGCTAGGATCAGGCAAGTTTTGCAGGAGTATGGCTAAGTCATGGCGAGGGAAGGCTGACGTGGCGGCAGACGAGTTAAAGTAACTCGCATGGAACTGGCAATCGCCCAGATGATCTAATTCCATTAAACTGGGAACTTGTGACACCGTTCTTAGGGGCATAGGGGATAAATGAAATGGATGGCTACTGTGCAACAGCAGATCAATAATCATCTTTAAAAAGTAAATACGGTCTCCAGCCGTGTTTGACAATAACTGGAAATGATTCTTCGGCAGCCATCTATTTACTAAACCCAATGTGAACTGTCAGAGCTCATTAGGGCTGGATATAAGGCAGGGAGCTGCGCTATCTCAATTAGGTACAGTCAGCAAGTTTTTGCTGTAGTTTCCACAACTAACACCACCCAGCAAAAACTCCTGGCCAGCTGTGCAGAGACGGTTGTTTCTTTTTCCGGGTGCTATGATGAGCCTTTAATGATTCCAAAACAGCAGCGGTAACTTTGGTTTCCCCCCCACCCTTTTTTTTTTTTTTTTTTTTTTTTTTTTTTTTTTTTTTTAAACCTTTTAATCCCTTACCAAGTTTCAGTAGGCGATTGCCCACTTCGACACCCGGAGTGGTTTAGTGCAGAGCCAGCGAAGGGGTGGGGGGGTGGGGGGGCGAGGGAAAATGGCTTTTTTTTGCCTGAGGAGCGCGTAGTGAGCGAACCCTTAGCCGTGGGATTGTCAGGCCGCCAAGGCCTCTTGAAAGATCCAGCAAAGCACAGGTGCTGCTCTGCAAGTGCACGCTCCGAAACAAGCCTGGAACCCCTCTCGGAGGAGAGAGGAAAAAGGGAAAAGGAAAAAAAAAAAAAAAACCAAACCATATGTGTGCTATTCATTTATTCAGAGCCACGCAGCCCGCCGATCGTCCTTTACATCACTCGGTGCCTCGGGAAAAGCTGCTCAGAAACAATCTTTGTTACTCGAGAGAGCCAGGCTTGTGCTTTTGTGCCACTTGGAGAAAGCATGTAACATTTTTTCCCTTATGAAACTCCGCATGCATAAATCAATTAGGAGAAGATCTGAAACCTCTGGCCCTTGCAGATTCAGACCAATCCAAGCTAAACCCTCCCCTGGCTTCCTCACTCTTCCACTCATAAATAAATTAAAATAAAATCAAGAGGAGGGAAAGGAAAGAAGTCTGAAATGACAGCCCAGGCACTGGAGACGGGTTGTGTGTCTCAACTGTATGGTTATGCTGCCTGGCTGTAGATAGAGAGATGCTGTGTGTGTAACATGCCTTCAACAAAATCAGAACAGGAGAAACAAGTTTGTTTGTTTATTTGGTTTTTTTAACTAAGAAAAGCTTGGCTTTACCATAAATTATGTTGTCAGCAGTAACAATAGACAGGGATGCAAGCTCTTCCTTCCCACCGTCCCGGAAGAGACCAAGAGCCCTGTGTCATGGGATGCCAGTAGGCACTTGGATTTGCAGCAAGATCTACACATTGGGACAACAGGACGGTACTGAAAGCCACTTTAGCATAGTGAATCATGAACACCAGTCAATTCAGATTTCTTTTGAGTAAGGGGGGCTGGGTGAAGGTTGTTAAAGGATGATACAGAGACCCATACAAAGCAAGCAATTTACAACACCACTAGAAGGAGGAGATACATTGATCCTACAAAATCCAAGAGCTGTGCTACATGTTTTTGATTATCATATATTGACATCTTATATGTTAGTTTACTTAAAAAATGTCATTGCTTACAACTTGGGTGGGGTATATTTTCATCCAATTGCTCAAGTAATTAGATTCATAGCTACTCTTATGCTATGCCTTTCATGCTTCAGTGATCTTTATTCTCCAGTTCAATACATATTGAGCTGGGACAGCTGCCTTTCAACTTGGTTTGCCTAAAAGTCACGCTAGCCCTTATCTCCAGATTATCTAATCTTGGGATAAAGCGTAGGTCTTATTAATTAGTTGTGACACAAAATTTTCTCTTTGTATATTTCTGAGAGACCAAACCTTTTACTGTTGCTAACAGGCATCCATGTGTCACTTTGCACTCCCTCTAGCTCCAATTGATTGCTGTCTTTGTGGAGTACGAAAACACGAATGGACCTTCAGAGATCATCTAGACCTTTCCGCTGGCTCAGCCCAAGATGGTACACCAAAACTGCTCACAGCACAAAACTGTGTTTGTGGGCCTCTTGACACTTTTATCAGCCCCTGCCCAGAGGGAAAGAATTTGCCCCTTGAGGGAGAATTCTTTCTGCCATGTCTGTGTTGTGGATTTGTTTTTTGTGAAGCCTGTCAATGAAGCTCACCTGTCAGTGAGCTTGTGATGACGGTAGGGTGGGCCAAGATTTATCCTGTGCTGCTTTGCATACAGGTCCCTAAGAAACTCTTTCTCACTCTCTTTTTTTTTTCTTTTTTCTTTTTAATTGAATCTTTTCTAGGTCTTCGTAGCTTACAGCTTTTGAAACGTTAGGTTTCCATTGAGCAGCTGTTGCAGGAATCAGAAATAAAAAATGGTTTTGGCTAGATTCAGAGTCATATGTATGACCTGGGTGTCACTGAGAGTAGCTCAGGAAGTCTAGTGCATTGTGGAAAAATAATCCTGAGTTTCAATCTTAGCAGTATTCTCCATTTAAAATGGAAAAGGCTATTGGGGATGGGGAGGGGTGCTAGAGGAAAAACAATTACTTTTAAATGCTGTATAACCTTAAAATCAATAGCCTTCACTTCATTCCACATGTACTTAGAGAATCAGAGTCAGTTAATAAGTTTTGCATGTATGCTTCTCAAACTCACTTTTTTTTTTTTTTGTCAGGAGTATCTTACTTCTGCCTTTGACAGGAATAGACTGCACAGGAGGTTCTTAACCAGCAGCCAAAATATGGGCTCGCATGTTTTTGTAAGGTTAGTTATACATCTGTTTTGGGTAAAATTGTTGCAGGAATGGAATTTGACCTATAACGTTAGGCTCTTTGTGTGATTTGTTTGGGCTGCGCTTTATAAATTGTTTGGTTTTGTTTATGTTCATCTGTGTAAATTCTAAAAGGAAAAGTCACCTGAATAAAACAGTGTACTTGTCTGCTTTTCTGTCTGCTGGATGAAATCTGAAAATAAGAGAGGAAAAAAAAGCTATTTGATCACAGCCGTGAAGGAGAAAAAAGCTCTCTGATTCCGGGTATGGAAACTTTTTCTTATTCCTTTAAGTGATGGGCTAGTGTCCAAAAACCTGTGAAGTGTTCAGTTTGAATAAACAATCAAAGATCTGGATGTTTATCTGAGGCTTTTCTCTAGCCCTTTGGGGTGGAAATGGGTTTGGGAGGCTTGAGAGAATGAGCTCTTTGTGCTCTTTGCATTTGGTGTGGTCAGGAGTACCACAAGCATAGCCTTTCTTCCAGTCGTTTGGCATTTCAGATTCCTGTTCTGGTCCCACATCAAGGTGTATGATACTGAAACAAAAGAAAGAGTCTTAAGGGACACTGTGAAAAGAGAAACTATGATATATATCAGATTTCTGTTTCTACTTTCCTTAAACCAAACGGTCCATCTTCAAAATCATATCTATGAAGGGATGCTTTATGCAGAAGTGAATTTTCTCTGTCTTGGAATAAGTCGTCAGTCACTCTGGCAAAGGGGACCAGCTCACCAGGTCAGGACTTCAGTGGTAGATGCGTCCATGATTTTAATCACGCTCTTTTTTTTTTCTTCCTGTTAGTTCAATATGGCTACGTTCCAACTTTTACTCAGTTCCATCTTTAACTGATATCTTCATCTTTAAAGATGAAGGGGGTTTTGAGTCTTTAAAAAAACTTTGGGATGTCTGTTTCAAGCTGGATGGGATATTTGGGAAGACTCTTGTTTTACCCCAGATGGCTTGCTGACTTCTGCTTCTGTTTGCTCGTTTTAAATTAAAATAAAAACTCTATCAAGAAATCCCTTATAAATCCCCCTGCTTCCTCATGCAGTGGATCATCTAAGCTGCAGAACATTGTATTTGCCTTTACCTGACTTTTGGTTTGACTACTCAAAAGTTGTGCAGCTGCTCTGGATCTCCGAGCTCCAGCTCTGAGCCAGGAGATGCTTGATTCAGAGAGCTTGTCTGGCTGGCTGTGAAAAGCTGGGTGATGGAAGTAATCTTTCACTCATAGGTTGAGAGCACCGTGCAGGTTTACAGGAAGGACTGTTGGCTGAGGCGCTACCGAAGGATTGTGGAGCTTGCTTAAGCAGGGTGAGCACCTTACAGGGCAGGTCAGAAATCCCTAGCTGCGGAAAGCTTGGAAGGAGATGTGTAAACCACTCCTGTACATACAAGCCACTCTGAATTGCTTCCCATTAAAGCAGTCCTTGCTGGCATAGATATTTTTCCCATGAAAGGCATCTTCTAGGTACTAGGGGAAGGTCCATAATTTAGATTTACAGCAGCTAACACCAGTCTACCACTACAGGCCAGAGTACAGCCAGCCTGTTTCAAATCAGTTTGCAGTATCAGTGAAAATCTATTTGGCACTTGTTCATTACCCCTTTTAAACTAAAGCAGATTATTCATTGTTTCCTTTAATGTCATCTGTTTGGTTTATGAGGAATGACTCAAGGAAGTTTTACTCTAATTCAAAACAAACAGTCTGCTTACACACTGGTTGTCTGAGCTTCAGCTGTCCTGGGGAGTCTGCACATGTCAGGTGTTACAAGAGTGGAAATGATTTTTAGGGTCAAGCAGAAGGAGAAAGAGAGAGAAACATCTTCTAGGAAGCTATGGCTGTTGATAGCTTTTCATCTCTAACCTGTTGTAAAGATCTGTCTGAAAATTAGACCCTTTGTGTGGTATACTGAGGTAGTACACTATTAGTTACTTACTCCTGGGATCCTCTCTAACGCATAGAAAAAAGATACGTTACCCCAGAAGACAGTTCAGAGCACCTTGGGCAAGATCCTGCTTCATGGTCCTATGAAGGGAATGATTTCTCCCTGCTGACAACTGGCCTAGCTGACTAACTGTGCTCTCTGTAGTCAGACTGTGCATACTCCCCTTGTGCCTCCCTGTTATATGCAGTAAGCAACAGTCTGAGCTTGTTTGTACTGCGTTGACTCTTCCCTTCATCACAAATTCCAGTTGTGGCTAGACCATATTTATAAAATGCAGCACATGAGTTTTCCAACTCTTACGGTCATGTAAAAATTACAAATAAATGCATAATTGGTGAGAAAATACATAGCTTAGGGGTGAGGAGGGTAGGAACAGCCATTATAATAATGATACTAACCAGTTCAAATTCAGTCTGGCTCAGTCATTCCTGTAAGGTGCTGTCTTCCAGGGTTGTGTGTGTTGGCCCACATGAAGGGGGTTGAATATAAGTAGTAAAGCTTGTTTATTAAACGTTGATATTCTAGTTGATGCTCCATCAGATATAAAATGTACCTAATCCCTGTAAAATTTACAAAAGGAGACATCATGCTTCAGGAAACCCAGGGGAAAAAAAATTAAAATAGGTTACAGAATATTATAAATAGTTATTGACAAACCTCAGGCATTTTCAGAAGCACAGACAACATAACTGCACTGTAATAAACTCCTATGGGACCTACATAAATGTTTATCAGGGTGCTTGTTAAAATAAGAGGTTTTGCAACTTGGGAATAATGAGGACACATATAGTTTGAAACGAAATAGTAGACAAATGAACAACAAATAAGTGCATACTTACATGCTGAATGCAGGATGGTGGATTGGAAGAATCAAGAAAATGAACGTCAAACCTGAGGCAAGCTTTTGTATGGACTGGACAGGCCAGGGAGAGGACAGGGTTTCTGCCGTTAGAGTGTTGTAAGTGGGGAGAGGGGGCTAGATAGGGGTTTCTACAGTGTTGTTATGGTGTGCTTTCTGCACGTGTGTATAATGCAGAGATATATCTATATGCGCACTGTATAGCACTCGCATGCTTCTAAAAGCTTGTATCGGTGACAAGATCAACCCCCCAGTAAACTCAAACTGTTACAATTTGGAGGCTGGCTGGCAGGCTTAAAAAACGTAGAAACATTTTTTTTAGTGTGTGCATCAACGTATGCTTCTGTCCGTGCCCAAGAGGAGGTCTGTGGCACCATTGGCATTGAAGGTGTGATTTGTTGCTCTGTGTGATGTTGTCTTGTGCGTCTCCATTCAGCTTTCAAGAATCTTCTTTGCCATGTGCCTTTTCTCTATTTCTCTGTTACGTCACCCCTCCATGCTTTCTGAAAGGAAAATGTTGCTGTGTAGTTGTGATCTTTGTGCTAAACCAGTACTTCAACTAAAACTAGTGGATTAGGTTCTCTTTTGCTATAGTGTTTTAACTCCTATCAGTGGAGCTATTCTAGATTTTGACAGTTGTAACTAATCAGATCACTAAAAGATATATACAGTCAAATTTATCAGTGGTTCTGGGGTTATATATTTGAGATAATACCATGTCTCAAGGCACTATAAAAGATATTTCCTGAGAAGCAGTCACTGTCTGACCCTCTTAATATTAAAAATATTTGGTCTTTGTATCAGTCCTGTGGTATTACGATACCATAAGTTCCACAACTCACAGATTAAAGTCTTCTGCGTGTGAGGGTTATGTAGTATAATCAATAAGATGTCCACTTCTAGACTTCTGAATTGCCTGGGTTTGGAGGCAGTTAAAAATGTATAAAAGGAAATCAGTGAAACCCAAATTGTTTTCATTCTGCAGCATTACAGTTTTCATATGTTATTTTTAAATAAAAACCACAATTCTAGTGATGATTTTAAAAAGCAGTTCATGGATGTTTCATAGAATAATAGAAAATAAGGCTGAGAAGAAGTATCAAGAAGTGGAATCAACTTTGTATTGTTCTTGACAGATATTTGTCTAATATCCAACTAAACCTCCAACTGGAGATTGCACAATCTCACTAGGCAATCTATTTTAAGCCTTAACTGTTCCTACTGTTAGAAAGTTTGCACTGTTGTCTGAAACTCACTTGCTGAAATGTAAGTATCTTACTACTTACCCTGCCAAAGTGCACGAGTAGAATTATTATTCCCCTTCTCTTTGCAAAAGTTTATTATTCTTTCTCCCTTAAGAGTATAAAGTACTGTTTTTTAATAAATTCCATGCACTTGATGTGCATGTTCCCATTGAATATGTTTGCTACAAGAACTGCAGTGCATTTAGTTCAGTTATGTTATCCCAAATGCTTAGTTATGTCCCCCTTATATTTTTTGTGTTGTTGCTTTTTTCACTCTGCACAGACTGATCCACAGTCAGTTTCTGCAGTGATTTTGCTCACAGTTCCATTCTAAACTGCCATAATACCATATTCCCAGGACATCAATAAATCTGATGTATTTTGACTATTTATCTTGCGGGCAATAAATATCTGTTTACAAAGTGCGTTTCGTGTATTCACTCAAATTACATTTGGGCTGCTGCAATCCTGGAAAAAAAGAGGTGCTAAAGGTTTGATGCAGGAGAACATTGCATTTAACTTCAGGGGAGAACTAAACTTGTGATTCTGTCATCAAAGGTGAAACAGCAAAGCCCTATTTCTTGCTAACGTTAAACCATTTATTCTTATTTAGCTGTCATTTTTATTACAGGCATTCAGTCTGATGCTCATGACAAAAAAGTTCAGACATGCTTCAAAATGAATTTGTTGCATACCTAGTGTAGAAAACTGTACTTTATGGATGGTAGCTGGAGGTGGCTTGTGGTTCACCACTGATTATAAATTATTTAAAAAAATATATATATAAAAATTGATATTCAGAGCTGATAGCGTCAATTTTTATTGGAACATATTCTCATCTCTCTTTTACTTGTGGTTACAGGCATATAGATGAATCCAGGCTTATGGTACTTAGTATCTTGGTGGACCCAACAGCTCTTCATTTACGCTTGGTCTGTCAAACTGCTATTTATGCAAGTATTTTTAGAAAAATATTAAGTTATAATTGGGAGTATACTTTTGTGAAGATGGCATAATGAAGAACGAGTTCTTACTGTCTGATAATGTAGTGTTCCCTCTAAGGAAAAGGGTAGTTCCTTGAATGGTTCACATACGTAGGACTTACTCAAGTGAACGACACACATATATAATAAGCCAAATTTCTGAACTTGTCTGAAGTCTCAGCATAAATTCCACCCTCTCTCGCATTCATCTACAATAGAGAAGATCATTACTATTCACAGGTATTCCTAAATCTAACATGTTTTGATCCTTTTAAATCTAATCCCTTAGATTCTTTTGGCAGATACCACACTTAGCTTTTTTTACTAGTCTGCCAACCACAGTCCTTCCCTTTCCTCAGATGAGCAAGTGCTGCAACTTACAGTTGTGTACCTTACCAAAGCTGTGAAAAGATAAGAAGGTATTTGCAACGTGGACTTGAGCTGTGGCCTTCATTCACACTCTGGGAGGCCACTGCAGAAGGTCCCATCTTCCTGTTTTCCCCTGGTTTCCGTGGTCATGAGGAGAGAGTTGGGTTTCTTTCCCACTGTGTAAGTTACATCAATGATAAATGTTAGACGTCTAACTTCTCTTCGACTTCATGGCAATAAGTGAATAAAAGCAATTTTACTGCATAGCAACAAAATCAGTGTCCAGTGGGCTTTTGAACACTGTATTCCTGTGCAGCTCTGCTAACCATCAGGCCTATGATGTTCAGCTACTAAGCTCAGATAATTTTTAAACCATAAACTTACACTTGGAGCACCCAGTGACACTTTATTATTTCAAACTTTGAATTTATAGGCAAAATACATTAGGATCAAAGTAGGAAGATATGCTTTAGCCACAGTTCAAAATGCCTCTGTTGTCTAAGAAATAAGAGAAGAGTTGATATTTTCAGCCTGCAATGTTTTTATATTTAAAAGCTAAAGTGAATGGTGTGTCATCAAAGACTGTGTACTGTTGAGGTTATAGAAATGTGTGTTTAATGTATAAATCAACATTCCTTGTGTTTAGATGTGAAATCTGAGCATCAAGCAGAAACTGAAACAAAACTTTGAGGAGGTGTTGAATAGTTCATGCAGTGTGATGCATGGTCCAGCTCATGAACTCCCCATAATGGCTGTTTAGGCAGCACGTGATACCTGAATAGGCAAATGGTCTTGCATTCTTGCTTCTCTGCCTGCTGTTTAAGGTCCATGCTGCTGCTTATATGTCTGCCAGATAAGACAAAGTGGGTCTGGAGGATTTGGTCTGGCACATTTAGGGTTGCCCAAGTTAGATTTGGAAGAGAAGAGAGGATTTTGCTCTGACGATTAAGACTTGTGTGTCTGTAATAGAATAAATATATTTGATAGTTTTTTCTTTGTCTTGCATGTTCCTCTTCTTTAAATTATATGTTTCCTGAAAATAATGGCTGAAAAGATGGACTGCAGAGTTTATAGTGGGAGATGGATGCTCAAGTGCAGAGGGGGAGAGTTGTGTGGGGAGGGACTTTTCCCTTCTGTTTTTGGCTCACGTACTGGTTTTCTCTCTGGGCAGATTTCCTGTCAGATTCTCAAGAAGAGCAGCTGAGCGTGGACGTCATCCAAAACCCTCTGGAGCAAGTAGAGGTTTACAAGTGATTTCAGTGGAAGACCAGTACTGCCTTACAGTTTATTACCCATTTGCAATGCCAGAGTGGTGGGCGTCAGCTGAGCATGTGGCTTCTGTCTGGATGCGTCATATGGAAAGTGGCGGATCCTGCCCAACCCGCTTGTTACCTGAGTAGGTGAGGCTGACACAAATTAAGCAATGAAGCCAGGAAGTGAAGTGATGCACCTCAGTTTACAAAGCAGAATGGTAGACCTGAGAAAAGTAGGATGCCCCACACATACTCAAGATACTGCTTAACAGATAACAGCCTTATGACTCATCACTGTTCCCCTTTTTCTGCCAGAAAAAATGCACAACGCTTTATCTGGCAACCTGGTTGATTTATGTATCTAGCTAATGTATTAACAAAACAAGTGAAACATTCAGTGTAGTGGTCCTCTTGCTTACAGTGCTGATTTTAATTGCTTTAGATTTCAGCACTCCACTGTGACACACTTATAAATCACCTGGCTTTTATAACCTGGTTATCAGGGTCACTGAAAGTGATTTGAATGAGCCACTGAGTGTCACTAGTCACTATGGAAAGTCTTGTGAACACATGTACAAAACAAGGATCTGGACAAATAATTTTGGAACAAATTACTTGTAACCTCTAAATCCACTTACGTGTTCAATCTGAATAAGCAACAGCTAGGATGGTTGCTGCAGTTCTGGCACTGACTTTGGGAAATTTAGCATGTAACTACATCTGAACTATGTAGGATATAAATTAGTCTGCTCTGTGTTCTCCAAGTTCCAGCACAATAATGGGATCCCATTACTTCAGAAGTTCTAATGTAAAAGCAATAAAAAGTAATCAATAGCATAAGGATAGCTGCTAAATAAAATACAGAACATCTGTGAACATCCAGATAACTTTTTGGCCACATATGTTCTCAAAAATGAATTATAACTGTTAGAAAAAATATCTGCTAAGAAAAAAAAAGAGAAAAAAAAAAAAAAAGAAAGAGGAGAGGAGTAGTTTACAGAAGATGGACGTTCTGAGTCCTGTAATGAGTTGGGTTCAAAACATGGCTGGTAAGCCATGCTTATTTCTCAGTCAGCTATTCAGCAGTCACAGGCCACACAACATCTTCTTGGGCACATTTTTGCAAAAGTAAATGGATCCTTCTTAACAATTGCTTCAAATATTCAGAAATGAGATTTGGAAACTTTTCCCTCAACATCAGACCTTCCTACTTTGTAAGCGCTAGGTGCCTTCCCATAAGATGCAGATGTAACCAGGTAGAGATTTTCACTCATATCACAGTGGATTATACCTTACCCAGATTGACTGGTACGTCACTGTCACTGACAATGCTGTGATATATCATGCCCAGATGTGCATGTGCTAATAGTAGTAGTAACAGCTGGTAACAGGGTCACTTGCCACGTATCATGACACATATGAAAACCTAGCAATCAGTCAATATAGTGTCAATCTTGCTGTGCCTCATAGCATGCCTTTATTTTATTTTTTTAGAGCAAGAGGAAGAAGAGTGAAAGTAATACAAAATTTGAACAGTCTCATGATATTTGGGTGAAGGAGAAATAAGACAGTGTCTGAGGGTCTCTGTGAGCTGCCTCTGTTTGGGGGCCTTTCACTGAGGGCATATTCAGGAAAAACTGCCTCATAAAACTCTTAGGCAAATCATAGCTATAAATCATAGGCAGCAAAACAATTTCCCCCAAGCCAATGGCAAATCGTTGCTATATCTTGAGTGTAAATTACTAACAATCAGCAACACACCTAGGAAATGGAGCAAGTCTACAGTATATTTACGATTTATCAGAGGTGAATATACTTTTGACAGAATTTAAGATCTCCAGAAAAACATAAAGAAATAGGTTTGTTCCTCAGGTTGTACTTACCTCCCTTTCCAGGGGACCTTACAGCTGGTGCAGAAGCTGCTCAGTGCTACCTTTTTTATTGCTCATTCCCAATCTGAGGTAGTTTGTGTTTTTTCTTTCATCAAAGGACATAATCTGTTAGACAATTAAATGTGTATGGGCTGGATTCTGATCTTATTTACTGAGTCTGCAGTAAATCTGAACTCACTCCAGTGACTGCAAGGGAGTCATTGTAGATTTATGTTGTTATAAATGGGATCAGAATTTGACTTGTGTTAATGAATACTAAAGAGGGGAAAGAATTGTTGTGGGCTTTGTCCATGGCTACACGCTTTGAGGTGTTCCAGCATGACCTCACGCACAGCCACTGCTACTTCAAGGTGTACCTGCTGCAGCATGGACTTATCCTTGGGTCACAATCCCTTCAGAATTATACCTGCTGTGGCACAGACATAACCACAACCACAGACGCTTCGAGATGTACCTGCTCTGGTGTGGACTTATTCACAGCCACAGACACTTCAGGGGCAAGTACAGAAGCCTGCCAATTAATAGCTAAGCAGCAATAACAGCTATAAATTCCATCTAGCATATTCCAATCAAACCTGTCATTATCTCGAACCCTTTGAGCCCCATGTTGGGTGTCAAAAAGGACTGTTGTGGTTTAACCCCGTTCGGCAGCTGAGACCCACACAGCCCCTCACTCATGCTCCCCCGGTGGGGTGGGGGGAGAATCAGAAGAGTAAAAGTGAGAAAACTTGTGGGTTGAGATAAAGACAGTTTGATAGGCAAAGCAAAAGCTGCGTACACAAGCAAAGCAAGACAAAGAATTCATTCCCTACTTCCTATGGGCAGGCAGGCATTCAGCCATCTCCAGGAGAGCAGGGCTCCATCATACATAACGGTTACTTGGGAAGACAAGTGCCATCACTCCAAATGTCCCCCCTTTCCTTCTTCTTCCCCCAGCTTTATATGCTGGGCATGACGTCATGTGGTGTGGAATATCCCTTTGGGCAGTTGGGGTCAGCTGTCCCGGCTGTGTCCCCTCCCAGCTTCTATTGCACCTGGCAGAGCGTGGGAAGCTGAAAAGTCCTTGACTTAGTGTAAGTACTACTTAGGAACAACTAAAACATCAGTGTGTTATCAACATTCTTCTCATACTAAATCCAAA
>NW_009259976.1:2481910-2502124 GCF_000687185.1 Egretta garzetta
GCATGGATCGTGTCACGCACCATTGATCTTTAAGAAGGATTGGACCTGTTTTTAGAGCTTTCAGAGAACCAATCATAATCATTAATTAGTAGCAGTATTAATTATAAATGCTGGATGTGTTACAGCCAAAGGAAGTCTAAAGTCATTCTGATTATATATCTCTCTTTTTCTGAGTTCACCTTTGGCAAAACTAAGGATTACTTCTGTGCTTCAAACACCTTTTTTTCTTAAATCATGCTTTCTTTTCCTGTCAATATTCTTGTGAGACGCACACTAC
The DNA here is from genome assembly GCF_000687185.1 of Egretta garzetta. Lineage (NCBI taxonomy): Eukaryota > Metazoa > Chordata > Aves > Pelecaniformes > Ardeidae > Egretta > Egretta garzetta. Next base: position 2,482,188 of record NW_009259976.1, read on the forward strand.
CAACCAGGTGACACGAGTATGTCTTATTATGCAAGTCTCTATTTTTTGACAATAGTGATGAGCCAAGTACATTGCTCAAGGTTTCATACCACTCTGTTGCCTTGGTGTCTCCAAAAAAGTCCTGACTTGGCTCTTAAACATGAAGCTTCCTCTGGGATTGGCCAATGGCTGGCTATACAACATAGAAGAGTGCTGAATTGTTTCATACTTCAGGTTATATCTTCCCCATAGAGAGGTATATTTTTGTTTTCTTTCCTCTACTATGGTGGAGAGTTGGAAGAATGAGTTTAACATGCATTTTTGGTAAACATTTTTCTGAAAAGTAATTTTCTTTTAGACTGTGGTAAGTCAGTCTCTGCAACCACTCAAGTATGACCAGCAAATGATTCATTCTGAAGAGTGGAGATTGTGGTTGAAGACTTTTTTTTTCCCCATCCTGTGACTGCAGGAACATAAATCAAAAACATTCTTTTTTTTTCCCCCTCCCAGTAAACAAAGCCTAGCTGTTAGAAAGCAGGGAAGCCAGATTCCTCTCATCTAACACTGAGTTTTGGAGAAAGATGGGTGTTTTTACAGAACTCGAATCTAAGTGGCTTCATTATTTTTGAACACAATTCTTTTTCTCCCCTGACAAAGAAGGGATCCTACAGTAGATACAGTCGATGCCTTATTTGAGTGTCAGTTGTTACATGTAGTGACTCCAAAGTCAAATATTCCACCCCTTTCTAATTTGTATATATATAAAATAACACAAGTGCGTAATATGGGATTTTTTTTTTTTACTGTTTCCCATTTTTTTTCCTCAGAAAATTGCAATGTGCCTCTTCTGTGATAGCATGTGAAGATATAAATTAGGTGCCTGCCAAGCAACATACTATTTTAAATGGTGAATTGGTAGCTGGTTTGTTCAGAGGAAGACCCGAGGTGCTGCACCACCATAGAGGATGCTCAGGCATCTGATTCTGTCGTTGTCTCAGGTAGGGAAGCATGAAGGCTTAACTTTGTACGTGGTACTTCCTCCCTTGGGTTTTCGTCCTGTGACTTCCCCATTGCGTGGCTTAATGTAACCATGATCCTTTTCTAGCACCTGCCCACCTGTCGATTTTCTTCCTTAGCTATAGACTTTTACCATTTTACTGTAGCTGTAGGCTTGTACCATTTAGCTGTGAGCAGCCTAAAAATGAATTGCTTTATCTGATCTTCCACAAACTCCATTTAATCTGGAATAAAATGGACTTTTATCAGTAGAAAGCCTGGTTAGCTTTTTTTTAAAAAAAACCAAACCCCACAGCCAAACAACAAGTATGATTTCCCTCTTCATTTTTCTCTGTTGAAATAGTTTGATTAGTGCAGTTACAACATGGAAGCTGCTAAGCCTGACACAAGCCAAACTATGAATAAAAACTGTAGATTGACAGAATAACTTCTTTTTGTAGAAAACAAATTCTAGCTGATTGCAAGTGGCCACTAAATTTTCCCCCTTCCTGCCTGGTATGGTCTCCTCAGTCCATTCCGATACCAGAAACACAGTTACCTCAGGTACATCTCCAAGATTGTTTAAAAGGCTCCTCTTCATCTGCCTCTAGGACTTTTATTTAGAATTCCAAAACAATCTGAGACGTGTTTCCTTATAGAGGCATGACAGTCAACCTCTGATGTCATGTAAGGCAGTAATATGGCTAGTAACTGTTCTGTAGCTTTCATGTACTGTGTGAATATTGGAGAAGTTTTCATGTATTTCTTTTTTAAACCACTCAATCATTTTCTAGACAAGTAATAAATATGTTATATTTAATATGAGCAAATAAATTGACTAATTGGCAGGGGAAAAAATCAGTTGTCAGGTCCAATGTACTTCTAAAATGTAACTTTTAATTTAATTCTTATCTTTATTGGATTCTTCAATCTCTCTTTGGTATCAATGTGATTTTTGGGTAACTGACACTGAAGGGTTATTTTCAATATATCAGTGCACATGAAAAGATGATATTAGATGTATGACTTTAGTTCTGAACTTGGTGGCTTGAGTCAATCCAGTGCTATGCTCAGGTATCTCTGGGTTCTTTATTGGTCTTGATTTCAAATTGATATACAGCTTTTTGGTGTTTTATATACGTATTTTCAAGGTAGCTGGTATTTCTTTTAAAACTCCTTTTACATAAAGAACAACTAATCCTAGTTTTCTTCATAGAAAAACTTCATGCAGTCCTGTAAGTGTGTTTCTCTGTTGTCTCAGAGACCATGAAATCAGTGCATCTTTTTGTGTCAGTAATGTTAAATCTTGGATATTTCTCATGCTTATTGTTTATGGAAATTCTATGCACATAAATGTGGAACACCAGCAAATCTAAGTAGTGATGTGCTAAACATTTACATGACAGCTTATATTTGGAGATGCCAGAAGATTTTTCAAGAAATAAATACTAAAATCATGTATCACTCCTCAGAAGTCCAGTTAGTTGCAAAACTCATTACACATCTGGCTTAGTGATACTAAACTTGTTAAGAAAAATATATAGTATTGTTTCTTGGACTTTGCTCATAGCTATCTTTGGTGTGTTAGCATCTAATTTCTTCCCTTTCCCCTCCTCCTCTCAGGTAGCAAGGCTGTCATCATTGAAGATGGCAGATCCTAGGAGAGAGACAAGAGTTGCCTATGCTAACTGCAGTTCAAGAGGCACTCTGAACAAAATAGCATCTTTGGAAGTTGCTTTCACAATACAAACCTTTCGTTTGTGAAAGTCTTTGTGGAAAGACACCGGTTACAAAATCAAACTGCTACACAGTCTCCCAGAAATTCCCTGGAATTTAAATCTTGAGTTGCTGAGATGAGGGGTTGGACAGCTTCTTTGGGGTGGAAGAGCAAGGGCAACAAGTGTTCCTCCCAAAGGCAAGGTTATTTGGGGAAGCTGTTGGGAAGGATGCACAGTGATCTCTAACACAGATTTTGCTATCACAAGTCCTTATGTGTTCTCATGGATGATCAGATGCAGACCGAAGGAATATTATGCTGAATTGAACAATTCATTTTATCCATCAGCTCTAACGTATTTACTTTAAGCTGTGTAGTTAGCAGGGCCATTATATGAACCTTACAAGCATTCTTCTACCTTCTTTTATATCAGGTACTTGTAATCAAGGATGAAAGGTGGTGATTCCAGATGACAGTTTGAATTACCAACTTTTGGAAAGAAATCAAATGCAAGACAACCTCCCACTCTTGCCCCTGACCAGCCCCCGCACCTCCATTTTAATTAGCTCAGTTGTCTTTGCTTGGCTTTTTTGGTTTGTTGGGGTTTGGGGTTTTTTTGGGCATTTGGGTTTGGTTTTTTTTTTTGGTGAGTGTTATTTGGAGTTGCCAGTGGGGTTAATTCCTTGGCTGTTCTGTCAAATGCTAGGTTCTAGTACAGATATTTGTGTATATATGAACAACTGTTTTTTAATAACCTGCCAAGAAGCTATAATCTTCCATTGCAATCCCCCGGGATTTAATTAGAATGGTTTTCCACAGCCTGACATGTTTATGGGGCATAGGTAAAGAGACAGTTCATAAAGCTGTCAATTTTCTGAGAAATTAAAGAAAAATTGGGCTGCTTAGTGCCTTGGCAATTCCATGCTGCTGATAGTAGCATCGCAGACAATGAAATCAAAGGCAATGTAACAAGATACTGATGCATTAGAGATGGGGAGGGTTTAAAATTATATACAAAGGCATTTGTCAATTTGAATTTGAATGCATAAGAGGAGAAATATGGAAAACAAAATATGAACTCCAGTAGCTGCACATTAAACTGCTCAGGTTTAGACAGTGCAAAGCTGAACAATAGTCTCTTCATTGCTTTAACAGTAGCTCTAACTTTCTCTTCTGGGGCAAGTGGGAAGTGATGAAAACTGTGAAAGGAAATAAGGCTGAACTATGAAAACACTTGCTACAGATTTCTGTCTTCCATGCTGACTGGAGTCTCAGGGTGCTTGGTCATATAACGAAAGGATATGAGTGATTCTTAGAGGTACAGTTCACAGTACTTTCTCATAGCTGATACAGTCCAGGTCTCTTTGAAACTCTGTTACACACTGGTGGGTGACAATCCAGCTGCCAAATTCTGTCCATTTTCTTTTTTGTAACTTTTCAGTCAAGCTATTTGGGAGTATCCAGGTTTGACTACCTTCCTTAATGTAAAATAGCAGGTATTTCCTCTTCTTTACAGCTCTTATGTATGGTTGGTTTTAAAAAGGGAATTAGAGTTGCCATCTCTGCCTCTTGTGCAAATCATCTGTAACTTCACAGTAGAGTTAAATTGGTATTAAGAACACTGAGCAATGAGGCTCTGGGACATAGTTTCAATAGCAGGCAAACTGTTGTTGAAGAAGCTCTGTAGTGGGTTGGCATGTAAACAGAATCTAATAGGGATGGTTCATGCCTATGTTCAGTATCAAGCATACACTTCTATAACACATTTTACATTAATATTATTGAATATAAAATTAGAGACCTGTATCACCTTTGTCATTCAGTTTGAGTGGCTTTTGTTCAATTTTGGGAATTACATTTTAGGAATAAATACAGACGGGCTGGGGAGCATTGAAGGGAAGGTTAACAGATAACGGAAATAGAAAAAGGTTCATGTGCACAGCTCACCAAGGAAAATCTGCAAAAAAATCATGCTTCTTTTGTCTTCCAGAAGAAAGAACTTTGCAGAGGCACAGAACAGTTTTCTGATGTATCAAGGGCTCATCTCCAGATCCAGTAAAGTCGTGCCAGGAAGCAGTTTGCTTAATTATCAACAAAAGTGACTGATAGTAGGAGGAACCTTCTGGTTGCAACTAAGTTAATCCCTGGAAAAGCAGGTTATGGAGTCTTTGCCAGTGGAGACTTTTAAGAAGGTTAGACAAATTCTTGCTTGTATTTTCTACCTGCTGTAGTACAAAAGAGCAGTTCTGATGTTTTGCATTGTACTGCTCTGAGAACTGGAGAAATAAAAGGACACATCCCAAACAAATGGATTGTCCTAGCTTCAGTTAATCAATGGAAAACCAGTTCAGGGTGTATACTGCATAGCAGTGACTGCGTTCTGGTGCCACATATGAAGCAGTTGAAAACACAAGTGTTACAGAAGTGTGTTTAGGAACTGATAAGGGAACTACATTTGCTTTGTCCAGATCTCGGGCTGCACGTGAAGCTGCTCAGGAGTAAAGAGGGCAAAGCTGAATAGTAGTCTATTCAGGGCATATGGACTAGACTCCTTATTTCTCCTCAAAGTAAACAGAAGAGTGGGACATTTCAGACTAGTGGTGTCATGGCCTACAGACAAGTCTGTCTTCCCTGTTACTTTGTGTTCTCTCTCTTTATCTCTGCTTGTCCACATACTCACCTATTACACACTGTCAAGATCGTTGAATGTCTTTGTGTCTGGTGTTTGTTCATACAATGCAATGCAATGCAGTGTATAATGCAATGAGGCCCTGCACTGGAGTCCCTAGGCACTATTCCAGTAGCAATCACAATTAATACTGTCAGCATTTACTGTGGATTAATTTGTTTATTTTCCTTATGCCATTTCTTAATCCCCGTCATTTTCTTTTCCTTTTGTCTTACTCTGTGGCTGTATCGTCTCTTCTTTCACTCTCATTTCTTTATTTTCATTAATATTTCTATTCCTTTTTTTTCTTTTGCTGCTTGAGTCTCCTCTCTGCCCAGCTTTTTAAGTTATAGTCATTACTCCTATAAAAGATATTGTAGGAGCCATCAGATACGGAGTTTGTGTGATGTGTCTCTTATAACCATAAAACACCTTAGGGAGAATACTTTCTTAGCCCAAAACATCATATTTTTGCTTCTTGCAAGATTATTTAACTTCCTGTCTTTTTCTCATTTCTTTTTAGTTTCTTACCACACTTGCTATGTTGGTGTTGTTTTTTTTCAAGCAACTATAAAATAAAAGTCACCAAGCCATTAGATCTAGGGTTTTTTTATATTCCTACACTTACATGATAAAAACGGGCAACTAAAAGTTTATGAGCAGAGAGACTGAAAAAGAAAGGAGTGGAAGTCAAGGAGAGCCTGTGCTATAGGTCAGCAAAGAACACAGAGATTGAGTGCAGATCAAAGAAAGTTAAAAATTATTTGACAGCATTTGATTTAGAACAGCCATGCTGAGAAGTCTCCTGTAATAATTTATCCTACCTTTCACTCGTAGATTGCTGAGCTGTCTTGAAAGAATTCAGAGACTGTGGAATGCAGCCACTCTTTTCATTTGTGATTTGAGATGATGGGATGCAATGTAATGTGTCAATGTGTGATCAAGATGTCACCCTCTATCAGCATGGCTCTAGATGATTTTCTACAAAAGGCTGTGAACTGAATATTCATGGAAAAGAACCAGTTTCTCCTATGCTTTATGAGGCTGATGGAAGAAAGATTAGAGTAGAACACCAGCATATAGAATTGTGCTTCATCCTGAGGTTGTTTCATTTTGTAGATGCTCTCTTCCATTATGAGTGTTTCTGCTGTGGTGGGGAGGTACAATAAAAAAAGTTAGTGTGATTCAGTATCTGATGTATGCTGTGTCTTAGAGATTTGCTTCTCATCTCATATGTGTGTTAGAACAGTGATATTCCATTGAATACAATCATGTTCTTCCTGAATTGGACCCCATGATTCACTGCAGAGACAAAGAATGTAAATCCTTAATTAGTGCATAGAAGACAAGCTAAAATGGCACTCATCAAGACTGAACTGTACTATCTGAGCTATAAAAATGTTTTAGGAGAATTTTCTTAGGTTCTTCAAAACTTCTTACGTGGACTTCTATTATTAGTTATTCAGGGCTGCCTTGATATATATAGTGTCTACTGCAAGTGCAGTGCCCCTGCCAGTGCTATGCATTCTGAATTCACATGTCAACTCATATCCTCCAAACCCACGAAATTGGCTTAAAAATGAGAAAAGTTCATACAGTGCTCCAAGATTTGGGGCATTTAGAATTATACCAAATAGTACATGACTATGTGGCAAAACAATGTAAAGGTGTGCCATCAAAAAGAAAGTATTCATGCTTTCTCCATCCTTGATAGTGGCCATCTGCCAAATGACAATAAATATATATAGAATGCACTGGGGAGGGTATTTTGGTTGCAGTAAATACCTCATAATAAGAAATGCTCTGAAGTATTCTGTGACAGCTCCATTTTGATTTAGACAACAGTAGAACCAGTGCTGCTATGTTCACAGATGGACATGATCTGCTTGGCAGTGGAACAGAATTCAAATATAGGAGGTTTCTGCTGCTTATCACAAGAAAATATATCAAAGAAGCCACAGCAGATCTTTAACATTTTTCATCAAACAGTATAAGAAACATCTTATTTCTATAATGTTCCTTTATAAGGAAAATGACCTGTAGGAATTAAATTAGTGAGCACAAATTAGACGCCAACAATATGGTTTAAGGGATGCAATTTTGTCTTTAGCCAGAATTCACTGAAGCTTCATCTAGAAAAAAGAATGTGTTTAAAATAAACAAACAAACGAACAAGATGTTCGTGTTCATATGGGAGAAAGAAGTCTGAGTAAGAAATTTTCAGAAGAGGGTGACTGATAGCAGCTTCTAGTCTTACATTTTATTCAACATAGATGGTGTTTAGCATGTCTTGAAGAGGGTAAGTAAAGGTATGAAAGCCACTTCTGAACACAGTTTTTTTGTCACAACTGTGTGCTGGACACTTCTTTTCTACTATATGGTATAAGGAGCAGAAATTACAGTAAGAACCATGACAAGATGTGTTTTTCTGGAATTGTGCTGCTACTTCATGGCTAGATGGCCACTGTCTGTAAGAGGATCTTTGGATGATGAGCTCAGATATGCAGATCTACATCGTCCACATCTACTTTTATTCAGATCTATCTGATCCTTAGTATTTGGTTTGCCTTTAAGTTTTCATAGGACTTCATTAGGAAGTCTTTTATACTCTTATTCCATTCCATTTAGAGACCATGCATAATTTATTAATGCCACACATCGCGCCTCCCCACCACATCCTGTGTCTTACTTTTGAGGCTTCCTCTGTTTCAAGCATCCATCTGCGTAAAGTGGTTACAGTGACCTTCCACCTGAAAGCTTTACTGAATTTTGTGAAGTTTAAGTGCTAAATACATCTAAGCTGCTCACTGTTTTACTATATATATGATCCAATCTCACTTGCTCTAATTAGGTGTTTGCTTCACTGGTGGGATTCATCTCTTACAAAACAAAACACAAATCTAAAATTATTGGCTAACCTAACCACTCAATGGTGGTTCTCACTAAGGCCAGTTGATAAAGAACTTTATCAGGGTAACCAATAACAAGTGTCTAAAATATGTGTGTTTAGTCATTCTTCGGAGGGAGTAGGGATTTCTAATCACGACAGGCCATGAAAACTGAGATTCCTGTCAGAAAAATATAGAATCTAAAACTTAGTTTTTTAATCTAAGCACTCCAGATTTCAATGGGACGTGTCAAAGTATGTTAGTTTAAGCAGAAATGCAGCTTTTCTGTAGGCTTGTGTAAGCCTGTCTGACCAATCCTCGCTTTTGCTGCTTTGAATTAAGACTACTTTGATTAAAAAGTTATATTAAATTCAGCACCCCACTGAAGTTTTCCTAGCTTTGTGGAAAGTCTTTTGTGGCTTTTAGTATCAGATGTTCCTTGTATTTCGAATTGAAATGAGAGTATATGCAAAGCATGTATTTCCAAGATTATTAGAGTAAATGCTGTAACACTACAGCACTAGATCAAAGGAATCACCAGTTACAATGTGGATTTTACCATCCTTACTTTAAATTTTACTTCAAATGCAATATCTATTGGTAATATTTTTGGTTTTCTAATTTCTAAATTGCAATCTTGAAGGATCTACTTAACATCCTACTTACTAATTATTTGCATAAAGATTTGTATTTCAGCTCATTGACTTCTGTACACCTGGTGTTAGATGATGTTCCTTTGACCACCTTTTATTGTACAGTGAAGAACGTGGATGTGTTTTCATGTTCTTCAGAGCAACATTTGAGCAGCACTTCAGGGAAGTTGTTCAAGTTGCTTATTGATACGTGTGAGCCAGACTTGTGAGTAGGCATTTCGGTATAGGTTCAGGCTATGCACTAAAGACAGAGTCCCATGGTTCCCTGTACTTAGCACAATTTTCCAAACACTACGTTTTGATGTGTTACTTAGGATCCCTGGTTTATGTATTTTTTTAACATAGATTCACTGTCTATTTTACAGGCAGTTAGTGAAGTGGGAATTCCCATTTCCCAGACAACCAGAACTCTTATTAGGGTATTTTTTATCTGTCTTTATATCTGTATTTAGACACCTGTGTCTAAAGTCAGAATAAAGTTATCCTCCTGAATGATACATACAATGGACCCCACTCCTTATAATCTATATTTCTCAGCCTTCTAGAGTTGCTGCAACTGCTGATCCACTGCTACAAGTGGATCTCCATGTATCAGTCATCTCGATTATCTGAGCTGAGGTCTGCTGTGCTGCTTAGAGAGTATTTTCCTAACTGAAGTACTTTGATCTAGTGGTGGTATTATTTATTACTGTTGGTTTTATTTTTCCAAACTATGATTATCTTGACTTTCCTAGGCAGTGTTTGTAGTGTTCTTCCCCAAAACTCTGGTGGTGATCTAACTAAAGTGATCTGCAAGCGTGTTTTCTTGTGTCAGACACTATATGCAAAGTCCAATAGGCATGAAATTCTGTCTGCTACAGTCACGGGCACTGTGATGTACTGCCTTGCTCAGAATGTTTGCTTGTTGATGTGTTCCCATAAATCCCAGTAAGAAGAAGCTGAAGGAGAAGTCACTGTCACAGCGACAGTTACTTATGTACTATGAGCAAGGTAGGAAGCCAGCCCTGGCAGCCACCCTTCTCTTCCTTTGCCACCTTTTTCAATTAGGGGCTTATACTATGACTTTCTACAGTGCAGGTGCTCACCTTTGCTGTGCACTTTCTAATTCCACCACTGCATGTTTGAATCATTTTAGTCATAAACTCTTTCTAATGATGTAATTGCTTCAAGCAAACTACAAATCACCTTAAGATTGTAAGTCATGTTTTGGCTTGCATTGTCACTGAGGAGCCTCTGGAGTCTCAGGTTCTGACCCCATGTGTACTCCTGAAGTCGTCTTTTAGTAGCTTTACATCTGGCAGTCTTGAGTCACAAATACAGACGGTTTCCATGTAATTTTTTCCCCATGGTCCCCTGCACAACACCTTGCTTAGACATTCAGCACTTAGACATTTGCAGCTTAGATATTAGCACATGGTGGCTAAGCAAACCCAGAAATGAGAGAGTTGCTGTTTTCCTAAAACTTGGCTCGTATTCCCTGTGTTCTGTGCAGCGGGATGTACAGGCAGTGTTCAGTGTAAGCAGTACCCCTATCTTTGATTAAGGCTTAGGTGTTGAGATAATTGTGTGATTTTTAAATGTACCGTTCTGGTAAATGCAGCAGGGAAGTGTGTTTTTTCATCTGCTGTACATAAATGTAGCTATCACTGGCTCAAATGAATGTGATCAATTTTATGCTCGACACTTGACTGTGGCTGGAATGGTGGTGGCATGTCAACAACTACAACAGGTCATGTGACTCTCAGATCAGGAAAGGATTTTAAGGGCTAAAGCTGAAGATTAGGTGTATTTGTGAAGGGGAATGCAATAAAAGAATACATTCTTTCAGTGCATCAGAGGAAGGGGGTCTAAACACCCTCTCCTGAGGAATTCAGCTGCATATCAGTGAAGGTAAAGTGGATATAAGAAAAATGCCGTGTGTATGGAGAGCATTAGGAAAGGTCCTATATTTCAAGAAAGGATATTGTTTACAAGGAGTGTTAATAGGTTTCAAGGGAAATGTTAATTTTTTTTTCCTGGCTGAAATAGCTACTGTAAGTTTTTAATGGTTAATCATTCATTCTTGAATTTTTATATTAAGCATTTCATATTACTTTATTGACTTAACTTTTATGCTCTTCTTCATTTTGACAGTAAAGAATGACCAGGCAATACTCTTTGAAAATTGGAGACCATTTGCAGCTGCTCTCTGCTGAGGAAAGTGAATAATAGGGTGCCCTCAAGGAATTTCAAAGGTATCACTCAACAGAAACTTTTGTGTCTGAAGAAAACTAGATCATTTTATCATGGTAGGCATACTGATATGTTTGCTTTAATAAAATGCCATATTTCTACCTTTAATCTCTTGTCAACCAGCTATTAAAACCCCAAAGTGTATGTGTGCAGCACATGTAAACACTTGTGGTTTCAAGTTTGCCACACAACATACAAACAAAGCATGTAATTTTTGTTTTGTGAACCAGCTGTACTAAACTTACAGAGTAATGGCAATAAGGTTCTTCCCCCCCCCCCAAGCCAACAAATCAATTTGATTTAATTCAGTAATCCATGCAGATTTTTGAAAGCATAATCTCAATCCTACAGAGTTCTCTGAAGTGGCCAGATGAGGAAATAATGACAACTGTTTTCCATGTAAATAGTGATGAGCACCTGAAATAATAGCAGTGATTACTTACAAGAATTGACTTTATGTGCCTCAAGCCCCTGGAATTTTGCACCTGCACTGAACAGTTCCCCTTGTCTTTCAGCATGGCAATTCTGTGCTGTTAACTCAGTCATCATTTCTTGCCTGTAAAGTGAAGGCTTGAATCTGTGCCCGCAGTAATAGGAGCTTGCTTTGAAAGTAAAAGATGTTTCTTGTGACCCAGCTCTTGTGGTCCTTGCATCATGTTCATTCAGAAATTCCTGCAGTTTTGGGTGGATAAGGATGCCTTAATGACTTTGAGATTGCTTCAAATAATACTAGAAGACTAAAAGATAATATATTCTCAACAATAGTCAATAAATACATTCTGAACAACAGTTATACTGTTTATGAAATAGATAATAAAATAAGGGCATTAACAGATAATATCTGCATTCTTTCTATCACTCCCCATGCGCTCAGGTTTTTTATAAGATGGTATAAATGAAAGAAGCTTGTCTGTTCATAAACCACTGCCCCAAAACTGCAATGATGAAGAGGCAAAACTATACATTTGAGATTGTCAGTAGTCATACAGCATGTCAGTGAACCACAAATATTTGGAAGTATGGGTGGTTAAGAGGGAAGAACAAAGCTTCACACACTACCAGGATAGGCACAACCACTTGTTGTATGTGAATAAGTTGTGAATGAAGACTGCATTTCTCCTGAGTCCAATGCAAAGGGAGACATAGCTACACTAAGCCAATAGCTACACTGTTAATTGCTTGTCAGTACCTATTCTTTTCCGTATTATATTAACTCTTTTCAGTGTTTCTCTCAATGAAATAGTGTTAAACTTTCTCATTTCTACTTCAAGAGAAGTTTTTCAGTACCACTACTAATTTCTTTGCCCTTCTCTATCTGCTACGTTTTCTCTGAGATGGAGTTTATTATAACAAAGTTCGTGTTAGAAGTTAAGAACCATAATACATTTCAATAACTACTATTTCATTGTTGATATTATTCCATAAATGGAACCTGTTTTCAGTTTTCGCATGTGCAGGTGGTCAATAATAAGGTATCTTCATACAGCTGTCCAAATTGTTTTCCTTCTTTTGTTACAGTGTTCTAAGTTTTCTTTTATTTTTCACCAAATTGGAGTAGTTACTTACGTGTGGGGCACTAAGTCTTTTTTTTTTTTTTTCCTTTCAGAGAAAGTTAGTGTTCCTTTTCTGTGTTGAATTTCAAATACATGGTGCCCTAGATTTGCTAGGTCCTATTACATTTCCTATTAATCTTCTTTAGTTTTGGCTAGCTCACATAATGTAACATGTTTTTCCACTCCACTGTTACCTTACATTCCTCTGTCATATATTTTCTTTAATCAATTTGTTGGACCCACATTCTATTTCTTCCTAAACTGAAAACTGATAACTAATATTTAAATTATGGGAAGACATTTCTGTAATCTATTACTTTGTTTCCATATTGATTTTTATCAGAACTTTTTCTTTAGGTGTGTTGTTTATCCAAATATCTTTCTTTTCTTCTTTTTCTTTTTTTTTTCGTAATGAAATTTTGACCCTGCTAGGCAGTCCTAATGCATTGGAAACTCGTAAGTTTACATGATAGAATTTATGTTCAACTACCTGTTTTATAGATCTTCCTTGAATTTTTGTGTCAGCCTGTTAACTGAGTTATTCTCATATCCAGGATTGCCACTAGCACTTTTTCATTCACATTTCATATAAAAAATATGTTGATAAAATGATTACTATAAGTTAACCATTGCCCAATAAGGACTAATAAATTAGTGAATAGGTCGATACTGTTCTATATACCACTTATAATCATAGCTTGTTACCATATGAGTGCATTCAACTGATTTCCTTCTTATTGTCTATGAACAGGCTGCTTATTTTTACCATGCTGTCAACTAAGTATTTGTTAATCTTTTGTAAGTTATTAGTATCCTCTGACCACATTTTTACTAATAACTGAGGTATTTGTGGTACATTTTTTCAACAACTTTTAAGTCACTTAAGGGCCTTTGCTTTGATTTAGAGCTGGGCATGTGGACACCTTGGGTGCTTCTAACCCTTCAGCTGAAACATCTCTCTCAACTTTTGGTTAAAAGTTGGATGTCTCTGTCTTCTGATTTAAATTATTTCCTTTTTTTCAGTGTTTCCTGTTGTGACAATCTTTGACAACTCTTCCATATTGCTAAATTGCGGCTCACCTACTGTTACTGTCCTGTGACATGTCTGCAAGGGACACTGCTCTGGAAGCCTAACAGATCTCTTCAGTCCCCGATTCCTGTGGTCTCCAACACTGAACATTCTCGCCTGAGGCTGCAGGCCTTGTGTGGGCAGAACTCTGATGGGAATTTTCCCCAGACTGTGGCTGTACGGTTTGCAATGTTCTTCAGCTCCCACGTGAAGTTACAGGATTTTTTTTCTTTCCACTAACATGATTGCTGGAAAAGGCTCATTTATGGTAAAAGAAGGCTGCTCTTGCGTTCTCGAAACAGAGAAATACTTCTAATCAAATATTGGAGGAGGATGGGTTGCTGGCCTCTTGTTTTCCTGTGTTAACTTATGCTTAGTCTTTATGGCTACATCTCAACCAAGAGACCTGGAGGTATTTCTAAGTCCGGTGACAAGATATGTGTCTCAATGTTCTAACCCTGTATCTTTCCAAAGTCTGGCACACAACAGCTTCCTTCTTGCAACCCTGGTCAGCCTGCTGGTTTTTTATGATAAGGAAACCAAGGGATGCAGGCCAAAAGGAATTCCTACTGAGTGGTCCTGCCAGATCTTAGTTCTGGATAACTGAAGTATGCCCACTGCTAGAGATGGCTTTTGTTCAAGCTCACTCACATTAAATATGATTCAGTATGTAGTTATTAGGTTCCTTTCACTGATGTACAATGTGTGTGGATAGGGTTACTGCTTAACATTGAAAAGTTAAAAAGGAAAGCTGTGGTATACAATTATGAATTAATTAGGAATTATTATTCTACTATAACATTTTACCACAACTGTAATCTATTACAACCATTATGTGTCTCTATTGAATTTACTGCTGACAAATTGCTTTGCGTAGTCTGGATTTAATACTTAGAAAATGTGATTGCATGAAGAAACTGCTTTTCTGCATCTTGTAATGGGATTTTTTGTCAATTCATTTGAATGTGACAGGAGGTCTGACAGACAGCTGATGAACCATAACAGTTCTCAGAAAAGAGTGCAGGATTCTGCCTTTAAAACTGACTTTCATACACATGAACATCATTTTTCAACATTCTTAAAACATGCATCAAATTTGTCTTGAATTATGTATTCTTTGCTGCAGAGTCAGACAACAAGCAGGCAGGCAATAATTAGAATGGAGCTGCAACAAAAGCTGACCCAGGAGACAGTCTTGTTTCATGGCTATGCTTAGGGTTAGACATTCTTTTTCATTACTCGTAATGAGAAGTAAACTACTTAAAGCCTTCTTGTGTGCATGTGCCTGGTTTAGAGTACAGTAGCTCAACCCAGCTCAGGCAACACAGAAAACTGAAATGTGACTTTGCGAGGAGTTTGGCCGTGATAACAGCGTGCATTTTGCAAAGTATTCTGAGCAGCTCCACTCACCTCACGCATTTCACTCGTGATGTTTTACACCCCGCTGCAGCTCTGTGCAAAGGTGCTGACTCGGCCAGTGCTGCTCGGCCTCTCTCTGACCACTGGCTGCTGTTCCTGAAGAAGATTCATTGGCAGTAGTTTGGGTCTTGATCTTCACTGTGGACCTTCATAATATGCAGGGGTACACAATATCATCTTCCTGACAACTGGGTTGTCTTTGGGATGTGGAACTAAGACAGGTATCATGCACAGTTGCTTCCTGGGATATGTGAAAGACCAGCGTCCTATTTCTGCACAAGAGAGCTCTTGCTAAAAAGGGGATTCTGACATCAATGCAGAGCAGTACCCGTAGTACAAGAGTTGCGTGGGAGGCTTTTCGTTTGAGGCTTTTTTCTATGGTAATCTTTGGCAGTGAAAATGTTTGTATTTTCTCAAGAAATGCTCTTCCACTGAAAAGAGCACATTTTGCAGCCTTGCTCATTTTAAGTCACCTCAACGGGCAGGCAAAATATTTATGCAAACAAAAATGCACTAAGTATTCTGCGCTAATCTATATGGGAGCACTGGCAGAACAGGATCAGCTCTTCAGTCTGCCATCATCTTTTCATGCTTATTTAGGCAAATTGCATGTCTGCTTCCTCTGCAGTCTGTAAATGCTTTAGAACAGAGGCTATCTCTAGCAATCTCTATCTGCAGGACAAAGGGCACTGAAGCCCAGATTTTAGCTTTGTCCTCTGGAAGCTATTTTCAAAATGGTTCTGTAGACCCGTGCTTCAGTGCCGAGAGTCAAAAATAAAAATTAATGTTGTTTTCTCATTTTAGTCCTGTTTCTGTCCAGGCTTCGCTAACACATGCCTGTAGTTGGAAAGCAGGGCGTTCTGTGGTCAGGATGGAACTGGAATATTTCTGGGAGGTATGTACGGAATTACAAAAGCTGCAATTATTATTTTCCTGTTGCTCAAACCGAAAACTTAAAAAGAAAAGACTCAAACTACTCATAAGGCATCATGGGCATGCTTTTTGCTGGAGAATAAAGGATGTCCTCTTCCTTTTTGATAAGATAGTCTTTGTTCCTCCTTCTTGCTGAAATTGTAGTGGAACACAGGAGTCCAGGAAGGTACTCAAATCTTGGGACGGTAGCTGGTGTACAAATATGGAATTAAGACGGGTTTTGTACATCTCAGGTACCTACAATCCTAGGGCACAAGGGTAACAACAAAGCTGTGCTATTTAGCAGCGAAAGCAGTGATCATGGCAAATTGACTGTATAAGCATTATATCATCCAATAGCATGGTTTCCATTTTTCCCCAGATAGAGGATGAAATAGTTCAGAGGCCTCCTTTTGTCCATATCCTTCTGGTATTCCTGCAGGGCAGAGACTTAACATGCAGAGTGAACTAGAAGAGAGAGACGGAGCTGTGTGTCATTGGTACACCGAAACTCCTCTCCATGCACACATGTAATCATCCCAAGGAGTTCTTCATCAGTAATCTGGTCTTCCTCCTCTGCTAAGAACTGTTTTACAGGAGATACTGGGAGCTGCCATCAAAGAGTAGAGATATTTTCTTTGATATTGGTAGTTTGCATGTCAAGTAAACGAGTGTAAAATCTCATGTATGTGGAAGCGTTTATTTTAGACAGAATATGGCTTTGGAAATCTCAGAAGGAAAAGTCAAAGCCTAGGTAAAAAGGAGGTTTCCCTCCTATGTGAAGTATTGCTGAATGTTCCAATATGTCTATGCTCAATGCTTTAATAAGTTTAAGAAATCAACAGTAACAAAAAAAACCCCACTCTCAGAATGAAAAATTGTAAGTATGGTGCATGCAAGATGGCTCTGATAGGATCTGCCTCTAATTCTTGTTTCACTTGGGCTTTTTCTTTTTGTTTGCAGAGACTGGCAGGACGAGAAGACAGCTTTTCCTGATGGCCCTGTTAAAAGTTTTCACTAACAAGGAAAGGGGAAGGGAATAATTCTCTGCAATAATATTGACTTATGTGATTTTGGGTAAGTCACTGGACTATTGTGTGCTCAGCTTCCTCAAGAGGAGAACAATGCTATTTCTGTGCCTTGCACAGGTGTTATGACTGTTGGTGTGGATAAAGGATATTTTGTTTTTCATGGGTTGAACCAGCACAGAATGTTTTTAGTTCTCTTAAAAAAAAAAGAAAAAAGAATGTTGCCAATCAATCAGTGTGCTTTGTCCGGCATATACTGAGTTGTCCCATTATGCTTTATAAGTTCTCTTTTTTTTTTTAATCTTTTCTTTTTTGAAATTTTAGATCAATTTTTAAATGAAAGCTGCCCTTCAGGGAAGGACAATTTTCTTTAGAAAATGTTGAAGCAAAATGTTTTTTACATTTCAGACAGTGGAACTCATAGCATTTCTGAAATAGCTCTGTCAGAAAAAAAGCCAACTACTGTTTGGCATGTTCAATTACCTCCTGCTCCACCCCCCTGTATTTTTTTCAGCTGAACCTCTGTCTGTGAGTTTATTATAACAGTAAAATTCTTTGAAAGATGTAGTGTCCAACTTACAGACCAAGGTGCATAAAAGAAAGCTGAGGTGACTTTAAAGTACCTTTGCAGCCTTTGGACTCCAGTCTGATTTATAGATATTTGTATTTATGTGTCTCCTCTCCTGGGGTTTCCCAGGCAGTCACAGGAGTGACCGAATTTCTTCCATGTTAAATGCCAGTGCTGAAAATCTTTTTCCTAGACTCCTGGCCTCGGTGCATGTTATTATCCCAATGTATATATAGGGCACCTCAGAAGGACAACTGTTGAACTTGTTTTACTTTAATGTTTGGCCGTGGCCTTGCAGAGACTGCCTGTATGTCCCCCAGTGCAGATCACCGCCTGCCACAGCCCTGTCCCCCAGCAGTGCCTCCACTGCTGCCTTTCTAAAAGCCTGTCGATGCCTTGATTCAGAGTTGTGGTTAGGCTGCAGTGAGCTATTTGGACAAAAATACCTATCTTCTTGATCACAGCACGAATGCTAATAAAGGCTGGTGGTTTGCCTGATAAGAATTACTTGGTACTTTCATGATTTTCTCAATGCCTTGAAAACAGCTTTTCCAAATTCCAAATGCAAATTTTTATGGAGGAATAAGCGCACTTACTTCATCAGGTCTTTAAGAAAGCCAAAACCAAAACCTCATTCAGACATTCATCACTTGTCTACCCTCTTTCTTCCTGAAAAGGGACTGAAGAAAGGGGTTTTTTTTATGTTAATTAGCTACCTGCTGAAACTTGTTATAACAGGACAGAAAGCAGACTTTCCTTTAGGTGAGCAATTCTGTGATTGCACGTTTAATACTGAACTACAGTTTATAAATATGAAAAAAAATCCCAGACTGGTTAAAACATAATTATTAACGTAACAAAGAAGGCAAGAACAGCTTCCAAAGAATTCATGTTTGAAGTAACAGATAATCCTGTAATTGCTACTTCTTGGTAAAATTCTGAGTATGTAAGAAGGAGCCTTTATTTTAAAATGGGACATACACATCAAAGATGCTTGCCTTGTCTTTTATACTGTAGCTTTCTTTCAAGTAAAGAAACACCCACACAGAAAGGGAAAAAAAAGGTTCTATTGTGCTCTAAAGTCAGTTCATTTCTACTCGAAAGTAAATGCTGGTTTTTGGCAGCCCACAGATGGAAATGTGTTTAATGCTGTGAAGGTGAATTGCCACAACAGCAAGGACTGGAAGTGGATGTCAGGACGAGGGAATTATTATCTGGTTTTTGCGAGTGCTTCTTTGCTGAAGGATTTTGGACTAGCCATTGCCAAAGCTTAGAGCAACATTTGTTTCCTTCGGTTGCTGATCTTCATAAAAGCATCACGCAAAGAAAATTTGCCTTGATGCGGATGTGAGCATATTGCAGGTTTCAGCATTGAAACTGGAATCCTGACTCCCACGTGAATGGACGCTGTTAGCAGAGCAGTCTGCTTAGCTTTCTTAAGAGTAGTGACTTTGCTATTTTGAGCTGATCAGAGAGGTAGAAGATGTCAAGAAGAAGAAGCTGCTGTGAGGATTTTTCTTCCACTGTGATTAGCCAGGACTTGAACATCACCTGTACTGCAACTAATGTCTTGGAGATTAAGCAACCATGGTTTAATAGAAATAAATCTACCAACACACGCAGTATAATGGAAGATAGCCTATCTATATGTTTTTGAGTTCTCCTATATAATTCCACTGCAGGATATGGAACTAGCTTTTCATCTCTTCAAAATTTTATGAAATGTACCTAAATGTTCTCTGCCTCTGAATTTCCATAGGACTTCTCTTTAAAGTGATTGGCAGAAGCTGGTGAAGATTTGGTGAAGCCCTGATTCAGAACCGTGCTTACTTTTAACATAAGTTTCATTGTTGTCTCTGCTAAAGAACCTTTTCTGAATACCTGAGAAAGGTCTGGCAGAACTGTGGTAG
Organism: Egretta garzetta; assembly: GCF_000687185.1. NCBI lineage: Eukaryota > Metazoa > Chordata > Aves > Pelecaniformes > Ardeidae > Egretta > Egretta garzetta. Next base: position 2,501,780 of record NW_009259976.1, read on the forward strand.
AGACCTCCCTTCTTGCAGTTGATGTTAAATATAAATCTCTTGTATACCAATGTTTGTTTCTTTTCCTGCCCACCTTCTTTTGTCTTGCAACTTTAAGATTGTCATGGCATGGATTGCCTCTTGTTTAATGTGTATCACCACACAACCAGGTTGATGTGCCTGCCTGCTAGTACAGTGTAGATGGCAGTAAATATTTTAGTGTTTTAATCCCAAAGATATGGCCCATTTCACGCTAAAAGGTGGCTGGTTTGCTTCTGCTGGGCATGGATCCTAGCACTTCATGGTCACCAATGCAAGCGAGCTCGTCGGAGATGTCCAGACCGGAGCCGGCCTGGGCGGAGTGGG
>NW_009259976.1:2502896-2511278 GCF_000687185.1 Egretta garzetta
ATTCATGGCCTTGAAGGAGTTATTCTTTTCTTTTCCAACAGATGCTAATAATGATGTTGCTGGAATGGAGCACTGGGATGTGACCAAAGTGTTTGGTCAGTTGTCTCCCTGACTGGCTAAAACATATTTCCAGACTATCCTTTTCCACTAGTCATTTCCAGAAAAGAGCGAACGATGAGCTGCCCATGGCCACACCAGGAGAGGCCCCTTCTTCTTCTCCTGCAGCACCACCAAGTGATTGGAAGCAGGAGCCGCTCAGAGGTGATGGAGACACTGGAGCTGAACACAAGATTTTTCTAGCAAATCACAGGCCACCGTAAGCTGTAAAACCTTGAAGGACAGTAAGTAACTAAATAAACCCAGTTGATTGTGTATATTTGATCTGGCTATAAGGACACTCCAGGAGAGGGGGTTTAAAAGCAAGCGGTATAACTGGCATAACTCATCCTGTTAAAATCAAGAGGAGTTTTATCATGGGTTTATAATGGCAGTGGAGCTCAACCAGAGCTGGGGACTACAGAACAGGATTCTACTAAACAGTGAACCAGAGGACCAGTATTTCTTAGTGATGGTTTTCTTGTGGTTATAAACCTTGTTACCAACAAATGAGGCTCTTCCCAAACTGGAGTTTGTTCTTTGAACCAGATTTCTGTGACTCTTCCCAAGCTGTTCATGCTGTCATATGTGCCATCAGAGCACACTGCTGAGTATCTAGCAAAAACCTTTTTCAAGGAAAGGTGTATGCTTGCAAAAATTTGAGTGTGACCCCGTGCTTCAAACACATACCTATGACCTGTTGTCATAGGTATCAGCATGAGGGAAACACAGGGATTTAGAAAGGGAACAGAGAGAAATATTTATTTCACTGTAAAAAGTGACCTTGGAAATGTGCATATCAATTAACCAGCATCTGCCAAAAAGTTATTCTACAAATAGAAAACTAAAGAGCTTGCAGAAACGTACTTTCTTCTTTTTGAAAGGGATGGCTGGATGCCCACATGAATACTATATCTCCACAAAAAATGTGTATTTTTTTAAATCTCTTATCAGATATACCAAGATGAAATTAGTCTTGAGTAAAAATGCTGTTGAGAGCCAAGGAGAATTGGGAATAAGAAACTCCACAGTTGCAAATGCTAGTTAAGTTCATTTCACGTGAGCCTGCTGAGAAAGAGCAGAACTCTTGTCCCTCTGAAATGTTTTCATAACCCTTCCAATATTCAGCTCTGAGTGAGAGAGGGCTGCGGACGTCCACTGCATGTCAAGTGCAAGAGAGAGACGAAAGGTCTGAAGGATCAGAGCTCATCCTGGAGCAACTAACCCAGAGCTTTGGGCGATAACAGCACTGCCCCCAGACAGAATGAGCCTATATGCACTGAGTAATTAGGTGTGCTTATCTTCAGTGGTTTGGTTCTGTATGTATTTTTATTACAGCTTAGTTGAGCTTTCTGATAGAAATAAATTTCAGGAATTTGGTACAACAGGGAAAAAAATAAGGGGGGGGAGGGGACAGGGACAAGGACAGGGACAGTCCCTAGAGTGGTGGCTGCCCCCAGGAAGCAGAAAATGGGGGGAGAGAAATTAAAGTGAATCGTGATGTTTCAGTTGGCTTATGTGATTTTTGGTCTATCCATTTTAAACAAAGCCAATGATTCCTAAAGGCTAAACTATACTGTTACTTACAAAACCAAAAGCTTATGTATGTAGCTTACTTTTTCCCTTCAAACATTGTACATTCCTTAATCTGTTTCTCAGGGAAGGGAGGAAGAAATCTCCAGCATTTATTAAATCACTAAATGGGACAATATTGTCTCCATTCTGAGAGATGCTAACTACTTATCCTTGTTTGCTGAGCACGGGTTGATGGCTTGTGACCACAGGACACAATTTAATAGATTGAACTGTGTCAGTCACCACGGTAACTAGGCCAAGCACAACTTCCACCTTATTTTCACACACAGAGTTCTGCCTTAATTTCTTTTTATGTGAAGGACCCACAAAAGCTGGAAAACATGTTGGACTCTGTTGATTTTACTTGTATTTCTCTTTTAGCCTTAATATGCTGCAAAATGGCTCTATGTCATCAACCTCAGACCATTCATATTTTTAACCCTGAAGAATCCTTTGCCAAGCAGAATTGCTCATAAACTGGCTTGTGCTTGTAGTTGATAACTGACTCTGTCACATTCTCCCAATATCTGCCTGATTAGGTTAAAGATTTGGCAAGAAAATATTTCTCTGATCAATTTAAAGGGAAAAAAACAAATAGTGCTCTTAAATAAATCAAAGTCTGGCCTGAATCCTCAGCTATAAAACCCACGTATTATTAGCTTGGTGCAATTTGCAGTATGTACCTATCTATGTATTTGGGGGCCTAGTGTAAAATAGGTTGAACTGGAAATGTGAAGGTTAAACCAGCTGTAGACATTGCTGCAGGAAAGTGGTAGAAGATAGGAACTTACCATAGGCATGACATTTTACATGGGCCATTTTCATTACTTCAAATCAAACTGCACATCATATTGCATTTTTTAATGTCTTTTAGTTACATAGTCCCTCAGCTGAACTTATAAAATTGTTATCTGTACTGTGCTGGCAAGAACACTGAGGCAGAGGGAGATGTAGGAAAATTGTCCACAGCCTTGCAGGAGGTCTTTAGCAAGAACTTTGAGGTGTATGATGCTGCCCCTTCTTTTTTCCCCATGAAGAGGGAGACCATAAAGGCTCGGGTCCATATTCCTCAATGCAGAGCTGTTTCATTTCTAAGGTGAATGATTACCTTAGGATCAAAGTGTAACACTGGTAACTTTATTTATGCTGGTTAGTACCTCATTTCATATACTGTTGTACTGAATATAGAGGAATAGCCTGCAAAACATGGGTTATCCAGCAGACTATGAGATTCTGATCTGTACCCTTCCCTAGCCTGTAATCCTCATTTGGGGAAGTGTATGCTTGTACTTGAGATTTGAATGTAAACACAGAAAGCAATTTATGGAGTGCTTACGTACAGATATTACTTTTGGTCCACCCAAAATCACTGACAGGGTGATCTTAGAGTCCTCTGTTACTGGTGTGGTGGGTGCCAGTTTGATTCTCTCTGAGCATACACTAGTCGAGCCATAGGTAATGCCCAGATTCCCTGTAATGCAGTTTGCATTTGCAGACTCTGGTCTCTGTTTTGCTACAGCCTATGGGACTCTTTGCTGGTGTACCTTAGGCTTTGCAGGCCTCTCTGTTGGAGCTGACAGCGATATGGTGGCATTATAAACCCATGATCAGCCTTTATTTGCTCCATTCCCCAAAAGGGAAAACTACAGTGAAAGGCTAAAAACCTGCAGTTACTTTATGACGCCAACATCTGCATCATTTTACAGAGAACTTATTACAGATGGAGCAGATATATCTTTGCTGTAAAAGAAAAGGAGTGGAATGAGATGAAGATTTCCTTGAAGACTTCTGAGTCATGAACGTTAGAGCCATTAGGATGAGGGGGAATGATTTGAACTTGTGCCAGGGCAGGTTTAGGCTAGACATTAGGAAAAACTTCACCGAAAGGGTTGTCAGGCTCTGGAATGGGCTGCCCAGGGAGGTGGTCGAGTCCCCATCCCTGGAGGTATTTAAAAGAAGGATAGACGAGGCGCTTAGGGACATGGTTTAGTGGTGGGATGGCAGGGTTAGGTTAAAGGTTAGATTCAATGATCTCAAAGGTCTTTTCCAACCAAAGTGATTCTATGATTCTACAGGAACGGCTTGCGCACAGTGTGAGTGCTGTTCTGCTGCAGAGGTTAATGCCACTTGGCTTCATCTGCCAAGTTCAGTAACTTCCTGGCCTGCAAATTACACATGTTGAATCGCTAGTTTGTTTTCTCCTTGCTTAATTTTTCAGGTGGAGCTTTGGGTTTGCAAACAAATAAAACCCCCCTTGCTTTTTTGATCCTTTTTTCATGTTGGGCAGCTTTCTGTCTGGTGTCCTGGCTGGGTGATAAGAAGGGCAGTAAGGATACTATGCGTTTAGCTGCATACTAGCCAGACATGAGAAAGCATGTAGGAAGAGCTTTAGCTGACTTTTGTCTATAGTTCACAATTAAATACTGATGTCACTTTCTCAAAAATGAAGAAAACAACTAGACCTAAATATTTCTTGAATCCTAGTCATTAGCACAAAACACGAGAGTTCAGCTCTCAAAATTAAGATGAACCTCTGGAGACTTTTGATGGAAGTCAGGAATCGCTGTAAGGAGTGGGAGGTCTCTTTGTGACCTTGTCATTCTTTCCTAACTCACATGTTTTGTTAGGATTAGGGAATTCGTTTGAATTCAAGTTAGTTGTAGAATGGTTAATGGTGTTCTAAGATACAGAATAAACTTGACTTGAGATCCTAAATTCATTGTAAAGCTGATTGCAAGAACTACTTCTTTAACCTTGTGTTCTCACATTTAAAGAAATTCTATCCATGCAACTAACTGATTTAGAAATAGGTAATAAAACTTGGATCTTGGTCCTGTGAACAGAACTTTGTTCCTGCACAACTGGTTATGCTATTTCAAAATCCATGTTCTTGCAGGCTTCACTTCCTCACTACTCAGTTTAGAATTGGATGGAAGTGTCTGCATATGTAAGACTATAGAGTGTGTTTGCCAGAAAACTTGATAGCTAAATTTCTGGCCATTTTGTCTACTAATCTTCCAAGACAGGGGGATTTCTCACCACAGAACGCTGCTGAGTCTTCTTGTGTTTTGGAAAATGACCCATATGATAGCACAAGTATCTCTGGTCTAGCTCAACCAACTGGTTTAGGTACTAATAAAAATGTTATTATGCCAACATATACTACATGGTTTGAGCAATGCAAGTTTACCACTTCCCTGGGATATTTTTCTGCTGGTACTGCCATACCATGATCCCTCCACGGCCATTTAGGTATGTTTCCATCATGTTGCTGCAGTCACAACAGTAACCACAACTTAGATCTATGCTTGAATCTGTCTCTATCTCCTGTCTCCTTCTTTCCATTTCTATGTGTTTTCATATATGAGGTTAAAATAAAAATCTTTCCGGAATAGATGGCAAATAATTGGCTTCAGCTTCTTTCCTCTTTCCTTTCCTCGCTCAACCCACCTGGGCCTATGTTTATTGAACTCCATACATTGTCAAGACAGTATTTGTAAATGGAATTTAACTGTAGGTGAGCGGTACAAATGTAATAATATTACACAACTCTTGTTTAATTTTGAAGGCTCCATCCTCAGCAACAGCGCTTATAATGGACGGTTCAAGCCGAATTATCCATTATTGCTCCCAAAGTTTACAATTAAACTATCGATCAAAGCTGGCAGAAAATTCTCAAGTAGGCTGGGTGTGCACCAGGCTTGTTTTAGATGCAGGCTGAGGGAGAGAAACCCAGAAGCAGCCTTCAGCTAATCCTCTTAGTGCTAACTGTCCTGAATGCAGCAGTGATTATGTATCGTGCTTATACAGTTTTAATAGTGCAGGTCCTATGCAATTTGCGACCTCTATTTCTGCCCAGAAAGATTGGAGCTTAACAGGTTTGGATCCACAGGGAACCAGCTTCGGCTTTTAGGCTTCTTCAGACACTGCAGAATGCATCTTTTCTGGGGAATTCCACAATAAAATGACTGTTATTTATCATTACAAACCTCTTTATCATTTAGTCAATAAAAGGCCTCTCTCTCACACTTTTTTTTTCCATGGTGTGCTCAGAGTCAGAAATCTGTATTAGTCTCCCCTGGCCTGAAGGCAAGAGATGTCAAATGCTAAATCATGATCTGCCCTGGCTTTCTGGCTAAATTGTGTATGAAGGCCTGAGGCAAAAAGGTGCACATGCTCATTATTTGAAACAGAATGATTTTTTCCCCTTTCTTTCCTTTTTTTTAAAATACATATTGAGACATATATGGTAACACACATACAGTAAGCTTCTGAAAAGTATCAAACCTGAAACAAACCAGCCAGAGCTAAATATGTCAAATATATATGCTTGCAGATTAGGAAATGGAAAAGGGATTGTCAAGAAAAATCAGATGATCTTCCCCTTTTGAACTTTTTGTTAGCAGTGGGGAAAAAAGTGTTAGGAGTTGACAGCAAGGTGACAGATGTGGTAAATAATGCATCTGGTGAATTCACCCCAGTTTTTCTGGCAGGGGGAGGAGACATTTGAAATGAATCTTAGCTTGAAATTGGTCAGAAAACCTTCATGGAAACATATATTAAAGCCTGTGATTGTTTTGCAAACTGGTTTGAGTGTGTTTTCATCTACTTATTTGTTTGCAGTTTGTGATAGATCACCTCCCTCACAGGGTGTCGTGCCTACCCCAGGTTGGCTAAGAGACTTTTGCAAAGAGATTTCAGGACAGTCATCCCTTGGGCAAATTTTTGTGTGAACATATTTGCATGTATATGTCAAAGTCTCTCACTTTTCTAAGTATTCTTGTGAGGGAGGTATCATGCATACCAAAATATTGGTGGGAAACTTATAAAGGGTCGTGCTTGCCTTTGAAGCAAATTTAAATTTTTTTTTAATTTATTTTGACACTAGGGAAATGCTCAGGAATGCTGTTCTACAGCATTTGTTCAACAGAAGGTGACAAGGAACTTCTATAAAAGCATATTAAACTGCACTGTTTCCACACTGGGACTAGAGTTTCAAAAGCTGCAGTGAAACTTGGAGAGCTACTCTGGAGAATCTAAACAATGTATGTATTATTTTTAGCACTCAGTATTTTCTGCATTTAACAACAAAACATTTTACCTATTTATGCTGACTGTCTGCTCTCTTAATGTAAGCAAGGAAGGAGCCAGAGCTTGGAGAAGAAAAAGGGCTCATGTGTAACAGGGTCACTATGTTCAGCCGGCCAAATATTTGACATTCCAATTTTGATGTTGATTCTGTAAAACTGGATTTATTCAAATGCTTTGTCGCTGGTCACAAACGTTGGGAATGAGCTGAGGCTGCTTGAGTTCAAATATTCTGTTTCTGAAGGTTTCAGGTAAATGATCTGATTGGATCAAACTTTTCAGGGAAAAGCCCTCAGTGGGATGACAGGTCACTGGCTGATGCCTTCACCTAAAAAACAAACTCTGTGAGCTCAGCATCTTTTGAGCAGTTAAATTTCCAGTTCTTATTGGAGGGCTTTATTTTTAGATTTATGTTAAATACAAATTTGTTTGGTTTAAAATGTCACTGATTTATTAGAGCTGTGCTAATATGTAATTTTTAGTTATGACTGAAATGGTCTGCATTGTCAGTGTGATTTTTCCCAATTTAAAATAATGCACTTTAAGAATCCTTATATCCTGGTCTTTGTAGTCAGATAAAAAATGAGGCTGCTCTGTACACATCACTGATTCTGTATTTCTCCCACAGAAAATGATGTCCTGTTGAAATTACTTGAGCTTATTCCCCAGCTGTCACAAATATGAGAGTAAAATTAAGAAAAGGACTATGGTTTTTGAAACCTAACACGGTCCATGCTAGTTTGTAAAGTTCAATTAAAACCATGTTTTTAATTTAATGTGCAAAAATGGTGCCTGAGATTGATCAGACCAAAAGTGAGTGAAATAAGTTGATGTTTTCATGTTTGTCATATAAAAAAACTCAACAGACTAATAAAACCAGAAATGCCATGCATGAACTTTTCTGCAATTTCACTTTTCCCTTCACATTATGATAGAGCTTAGTAGAAAAGCAAAGTCTTTGTCTCTCTACTGCTTATGGTTAAATTAAATTCTCCTCAGCAAAGAAGCTGACTTTACAGGCACACAGCTTGATATATTGAAGCACTATGGTTTCTTCATAAATGCAGAGGCTGGTGCTATATCCCATCTCATTCATCTGTGGATCTTGTCCTGAGTTCAGGTACATGTGAATGACCAGGCATACCCACTGGTGAGCCTTGCTGTGCTCTGTTTCTGCACACTCTCTTCTGATGCATGGAAGCAAAACCTCTGGCATGGCTGAGGGCAGCAGTAGCTTTATTCTCTGAAGCTTCAAGGTACAGTATTACTGCACTTGCTTTGACAGTCTGCCATCATTCAGGGCTAGGGAGTATGTGGCTTGTGGAAGAGAGAGGGATTACATGTACCATGTGTTGAGCACCTCACTTATTTGGTCAGGTTTTTGGCATCCCACTGTTACAGAATCACAGAACGGCAAGGGTTGGAAGGGACCTCGGGAGATCATCCAGTCCAACCCTCCTGCTAAAGCAGGTTCACCTAGAGCATGTTGCACAGGACATCATCCAGGCGGGCTTTGAATATCTCCAGAGGAGACTCCACAACCTGTTGGCAATGAATTTGGAGAACTGAAGTCCCAAGGCAGAGATCTTTCCCTCAGTTGAGTTCAGCGGGTCACGCACACTC
>NW_009259976.1:2511308-2548669 GCF_000687185.1 Egretta garzetta
CTGTTCTTATTGAGCACAAAACTTCAGAAGTGTTAAGTGGAATCATATAAGCTTTAACAGAATCTGCTTACTTCAGCTGTTTAAGCACGAGACATTTCTATGTTCTTTCTTTCATTCTGTATACAACCTTCCATGTTTTGCAAAGTTTGACTTCTCTGCTGCCTTTGGGCTTCTAAGATATCATGTGCCCTTTTTCTATGTCCACTCAGAGTTGTTCAGTAGAGTTCTTCCTGAATGTCAAGGAAATGCAGAATTTCAGAGTAATATTTGTTTGCTAAATGTTATTGCAGAACTCTTGTGACTGTTCACTTTGCTTATTTTTTCTTTTTTCTTTTCTTTTTTTTTGTGTGTTATTTTTCTTTAAAACTGAATCCAGTGGGACAGTATATTGTGGATTAAGTTTATTTAGTGCAATATGTCCTGATTCTCCTTTCACTGTGGCTGTAACTCAAAATAACTCCACTGAAATCATTGCAGTTTCACTAACATAAAGCTGAGAATCAGACCCATAAATTCTTTATTTGTTACACAAGAGCAGAAAGCATTTGGGACTGATAGACTTTTAATTGTTGCCTCCTCTCCACTTAATCATGGCCTAACTTTCTTTAAAAGCATTTTAAAATTTAAAACCAGAGAAAGAAACCTTGTAGTGTTCTTCCAAGGTGAGACCTTATATTGACAGCCTTTGTCATACTGTGAAATTTTATGCCTAGTTAGAAATAACAAAAATAAGAATAATATTTATAATGGAAAAGCTAACCAACACGTAAGTGTAGCTGTAAGAAGTGAGTGTCACTTTCATATAGTATGAACTGCCTACATCATTCTGAAATCATATATTTCATTAGGAAAATACAATTATAGCTGTTTTCTCCTTTTTCTTTCCTTCAGCTCAGCAAAGTACAGGAAGCTAATATCACTGTCTGTGTCCTCCAAACTGAAGCTGCCTTAAAGAAAAGTGGTACTTCAATGAAATAGACCGCTTTCATCCTTTTAATGATGTGTTTGTTTTAATTTAGTTGTAAGTTCATGCTTCTTTAGGATTCATCTGAATCTTATCCCCCAGCTATACGTGTAATTCAGGCTTCCTGTTTTAAGGTCATCCTAACACAGAAAATTGTCATTATATTGCATATAAATATAAGAAGGGATTTTAAAATGTTCATGAGCTTAGTATAGTTGTTCTTATTTAAAAAGCCAGCTTCTGTGTACTTCCCATGTGGGATCTCTGAATAACATTTGTGTTACTATCTTTGTACAACCCCTAGTGATAGCCTGAGTCAAACACAATATGCCAACCATTCCTTTTTTTTTTTCTCATGGATTTTCTTTGTTCATCTGAATAATATAGTTATTTTAATTTCTTAATTTATAGTTCCTATAACATGTGCACGTTAAAGTACAATATATGAAACTACTAAAGAAACTGCACTCTAACTTTTAGCTCAGCAAAACTCCATCAGTTGTAGATAGAAGCAGTATCTGGGTGGGAACATTTTGAGATTTTATTGTTTATCTGTAATCTCCGCAGGGTTTGAAACCACCCGGTCAGTTCCGCAGGTGGGCTTCTCAGCACCTGCATCAGTCAGGTGCCAAATGTCCTTCACTGCTGCCGTACAAGATGTTGGCTGCATTTACACGGCTAATCAACCTCCGCACACATCCACCACCTGCATTCTTGACATGTAGGAGCATACTAGGATCTAGATTTAAGCTGAGCTTTAGAGCAGTGAGGGTGGGAAATGGGACAGGCCACAAAGCTTGTGGTGCTCAGAGTCGCTTTGGAACCTGCTCTTCACTTTGCAGCATAGACGTGGCCTGGGTGTTCAGCGTGCTGTTTAACGTGCGCAGATGACAGCCCAAGGACTGCACACATCACCTGGCATAGTGTCAATGGTCAATCTGTGGTTAGTTACTAAGTCATAACTATAATGTAAGGGCACTTGCTCTGGTGGACTTCTGCTTGTCTTCACTTGCGCCATCTGCTCTAAAACTGGAATCGAGGTGACAAAGGCTTAGCTTGTTGTAAGGACAGCAGCTGGCTTTGAGGGTGGGCACCCAGCTCAGTTTTCCTTGCAAAGGGCTGTGGAAAATTCTTGGCCTCAGCCTGAGAAGAGGAGAAGGCAGACAGGTGGGAAGAAGGGGGAGGGCAAAGCTAGTTTGGGTACCAGGACAGGAGGCAGCAGGGAGACATTTTTTAAAAGCTGATCCACTGGCACCATTGAAACCATCTCTGGCACAGGTTTGGTTTTTTTGCAGTGGAGGATTGGTTTGTGCTCTTAACTCCTCACCTTCTGTCTTTTCTTTCCATAATCCTAGATCATGTGTTGCCTGAGCCTGGGACTCTCTCTTTCCTTTATTTGTAAGGCACATAGCTGACATGGCTGTTCTCCCTGTTGTAGCCTGCCAAGTACCACTGAATTACAAATAGTGAGAAGCAGAAAGAACGGACAGTTACCGACACTGGGCTTACAGGGCCACTGGCAGACTTGCTTCCTGCCATTTGGGTAACGGAATCGCAATTTCAAAATCAAATATTATTTTCTGTAAGGAAGCCTTTCTTTTCAGAATCCTTGGCACACAGTGGCCTGAATACTCCTGTCCTAATTCTGGCAAAACTCCAGCAGACATCAAAGTTACTTCTTCCTTAATACAGGTCTGCAGGATTCTGCTTTTAAGTACAAACATGTCATATGTATGTGGCCTAATTCCCAGAAGTGCTGAGCAGACCCATAGTATGTTGCCAACAAAGGGAGGGGAGAGAACTAGACAGCTTGAAACATAGTAGTTAACAAAATTATTCATGTTGCTTTCATAATTACATTTATAACTGCATCATCATGATGTGATGTGTTGATTAGTATCCTGAGCAGTTCATATAATTAAACAGACCACAGGGAATTAGCAGACTTAGAGCAAAACCATGCTGCTATTTTTGGCACATTTCTGTTCACATCTGTTTGGTGGATTGGGAAGTGACCACGGTGTAAGACCTGATGAAGAGGCAACGGCTTCCTTCTGTTGCATGCTGGCGTGGTCCCGTGTCTGCAAAGCATAAGCGTCGTGGGTGGCTGGGCCCGGCACTTACTACTGAGCATTGCTGAAAGGGTGCCTGATCTTCTTGGTGTGAAAGGACCCATACATCTGTTTCTTTTTGCCATAGATGTCTGCAAAGTTTGTAATGAGTCACTGCCATGCATTTGTAGTCAGCAGCAGACTGCATCTGGAATGCACTGTAATGCTTGGTCTGTCAAAGTATTAAATGTGAGCAACTGCCCCACATTGCTCAAAAGGGGGAACTTGTGCATTGTCTCTGGTCCAGACTTCAGCTGTCCGATCATAAGCAAGTGGCTTACCTTCTCTTTTGCCACATGCCAAATTACAATTGTATTGGGAAATATTGGCAGGACTATGTAGTACATGTAAAGTACTTTGAATATAGAGCTTAAATATTGACAAATGTTGTCTTTGGGCAACATGCATTTTCAATGAAGTTCTATGACAAAGACAGACAACAGTCATATAAGTCTCTGCTAATTCACCCAAAACCCAGTTTCTGCTAGGGAAAAGGAGTGACAACAACTTTTTAGGCTGAAGATTAGATGAAGACGTCTGGTTTCAGAGATGGTCTGGCATATACAAACACAAAAATTTCATGAGTAGGTCACGCCTTAAGACTATTGGCTCGGTAGCCTATCTTCACTAATAGCTAGTACCAGGTGGTGATTCAGAGGTGTAAGAAGTCTGATCCAATGGCATGTGGTTTACCAAACAAAAAAATAAATGACATGACATGATCCAAAGGCTTAGTTTTACCTTTGTAATACTTTCCATCTTACTGTATTATTTATAATCTCCTTTCAGCTGTGTCATAAGGTGTATGCCATCTACTAGATATTCTTAGGGGTTTGCAGAGAGTTCAAAGAATTGTGGCAAACTATTCAAGTGTCTAATCTGCATTTTATGTGAGAGCTTAAAAATGGTTCACAAATATAATAACTGTCTTAAAATAATCCATACAGGTTTTGATAAAAACATATGTTTTAAGGCACTTCATATATGCCTGCTACGTTTCCTGGCTGTATTCTTCTGAACCACATCGAAAAATAAAGTGTTACACCTCCCCAGTTTAGGTTCTACTTTTTACACTCATGGGTATTTGAACTCATATGGCTGTTTCAATTTTCTGATGTTTTCCTTCGTGGTAAATTTGCATTCCTTTTCTGGAATATTCCTTCACATTCTCACTCATGAAATGTCTGCTATATAATATTTATAACACAAGCACAGACACTTGTGCTAGTCTGCCCGCTTTATTGAGCTGACTTGACCCTCTCATTGCTAGGTGTCAGTGTAAAAGTACACTTATTATTACACTTTATTGCACCAACAAAGACAAAGGTAATAAATTAATATTTTAGATGGAATTGTCTCTACCTTTATATGAAGATCCACTCTACAGTCTGTATACTTCACCTCAAAAAATGCATATATATGAATCTGTGGTAATGCTACAGAATAAAATTTATTCTATGCTTTTGAGAAATTATGGTTTAATTAAATTGATCTACTGAGTGCTTGAAGGTAGCTTGTATGAAATTTATACATAGAATACACTGTAAGATTCAGTTGTTATCATTAGAAGAATATTACTGCATAGGATAAATGTGATCCACTAATTTCTTTGATTTCTTCTAACATGGTTATTCTTTAAAAAATTAAATCTGTTATTTTGAGGGAATCTTTCCTGCTGTTTAGCAGATTAATGATCTTTATCATTCATGGCATTATCAGTTCTGCATGCAATAGATAACTTTTGTATAGAGTCCTGTACTAATAGTGTACATCACTGGTGACTGACAGTACAACTCATCCACTTAATTTTTTGCAGCCTGATTCACAGATATCTTACCTGACAGCATTCTAATTTCTAAGTGCTCATTTTTCATCTGAAGTCTTTTTTTTCCCATGCTGTTCTTTGCAAAAGAATACCAACAACACAATCACTGCCACTTACAGGATATGAGCTCTGATATTTTTACTGTTCTTTTTCCTGGGCTACCTGTGACAGAGGCAGTTTTTCACATTTATCTATAATTTCACATTTAGAGATAGTTTCACAGAGGATGGTATACAGCTAAGAAAAAACACTGTGGTAATCTGAAGTTCAGCAACAAGCCCAAGTGAAGGTTCTTTTTGTTTGGCTGTTCTTTTGGGTGGTTTGGGTTTTTTTGGGGGGTGTGTATGAAGCTGGATCAGAAGTTTCTTAGAAAGTTTAAAAATAAGGTTAGATTGTAAAGAACTGCCGGGCAAGTTTACTATAGCTTTTTTTAAAAAAAAGGAAGTTTAGTACTACATAAACCACACAGTGCTCTGTATGCACATGTAGTTATATCGCCTTAAACTGTTGTTGGGAAAATAAATACTGTTGAACCTGTATGAGAGACCTCCAGAGTGAAAACAAGTCTTGCAGAGAATGCTTCCACTGGCTGAAGACCTGTCACTCTTTCTTCTGATGGGTAAAATGCTAGGTCTGTAGTGGCCCTGCTCATTGAAGTAAATGGGAAGTTTATTTCAAAGCCTCCATGGCCTTCAGAAGATTCTCGGTCTTCTGTTAGTCCAGTTTTTGCTGAGGGCAAAGACAGCAAGTCTCATCTAGGACCATGGTCCAACAGGCCGTGCCTGTCTCCTCAGTCATACTGGCAATAAAACTGTTGCAAAAAATTTGTGTTCAGATGAGAGTCAAACAGGCTGCATTCCAATTAATTAGTTATAAGAAAACAATAAGAATATTCTGGGGGCTGAATCAATTAAATTGTTTTTTGGCTTTTTCCTTCAACTTGGAATCATAAAAAAAAAAATTTAAAATTATTTGGTTTATGGTGTGTCATGATAACCATGCTTCTGCTTCTTCAGGTTTCTGCTTCTTCTCCGTGGTACTGGCTCTGGATTTCCGCCAACCACACTTTATTTATTTTGTTTCTAACATCCACTCATCATGCACTTCACTAACATCTTAAATCTCTGCCTGTTTTTAAAGTCATCTCACTTCCTTTGTTAATTTGTCTATTTGTTCCTGTGCCTTCTGGAGTTATTTTCCTCCTCTTGTCCTAAATCAGTCCATTTTTTTACTATGCAGCTGCCACAAGTTTTGATTCTGCTTTGTTACAGTCTTCAAGCTTCAGTTTAGCTTCCATTTTTTCCTTCACTATGTCATTGTTTTACATATGTAAAAGTTGGCATATATTCCAGATTTCATTGCTGGTAAATTCTTAGACATCTTTCTCTCCCCTGATTTAAGTCATAAGATCAGTCAGTTTCTACTGTTTAAGTCTTTTTATTCTGCATGGCTTTTGCTCCTGAGTGGTTCTAACTGAGATTTTTCTTATGTCTTGCCTGTAAATCTGTTTTGTCTGCAGGGATGACCTCTTTTTCCTGATTCTAGGCTACTTGAGATAAACACTGTTCTTTATAGTAGCAAATGGAGAAAGAAAAAGGGGGAAAAAAAGATAGCCTTTATACTCTTTTTCTATTACCAGAGGTAAATGGAGCCCAATTTTAAATCTTAAGGCTTCTCCTGTTCAGCCTGCAGTTTTGTGCATACTCTTAGCATCCGCATACTTTCTACATTTTTTCCGTGCCTAGGAAACTCTTAAACATGCAATTTCTGTAATTTGCCTGGTGTCCAATATAGCTGAGAGCTGTACAGCAAAGCTTTCTTTGTGACTACTACTGCAGAATTTAAATTTGGATCCTATAACTGTAAGGGTAATTTGTGGCTTTGCCATTAGCTTTTCTTTTTTATAGATGGTGAATCCTAAATGCCATGTGCCGCCCTAACTGTGTGATGCAAAATAGTGTGATTTGCCATTGTAGTTCTCGTCTTGAATCCATTCAGCTTCTGAGTCTTTGTGAAAAACTTCGTGGAGGTAAAGATTAAGATTATGAATCATAAAAATGCCATTTTCTTTTGTGTATATATTGTGGTCAAGGAAGAACCAAAGTAATGTTTATAAAAGAACACCCTGGGAAGTCATATTGATTTTATCTAGCCTGGCCCTGCTTTTTCATGTTTAGTCTTAGTACTTTCTCTGTTAGACATGAATTTTTCCTCTTTTAGGGTTTTCAGTAGCTTAAATTTACTCACCTTTGGTAATATCAAAGATGGTTGCCACAACCACTCTCTCAGGTTCCTGGACCTCCATGAAGATACTTGCTGTCATTCCTATAAAGGGGAAGAATAAAAAAATCAATTTTACTTTGACAAATGGAAAAAATACATTTTTTCTCCTGCATTCTGCTTTCAGGAAGTTCTATTCAGCTTGATTCTTTAGAGGTAGTGCTGTCTGACTTCTGACTTTTGTGATTCTCTTTAGAACTTACTTCATGCTTGCAGTGCTCTTAATTTCTCTTCTTTAAGGTTTTGTTCATATTTTCTCAGAAAAGAACTAAAAGCACTGATATATGTGTGCCACGGTAATAAATGTTTGCTGAGGGATGGAGATCAATCATATTTATTTCAACAGCTTCATTAGAAATTTCATGTCAACTTCTACATGATTAAGCTGTACACTTCATCATGATGATCCTGGATTTTTATGGCTTCGTGTTTTAAGATTGTTTAAGACTGAAGTGTGAAATGAAGTTTTTCCATTCCCGACGTGCAAGCACCATCTCTTGTTTTTGTCTCCTGGTGTGCTGACAGAGCATATATTCAGGAAAAGTAAAGGAAGTTAGTGCATATGTGGATAAAGCACGTGAAGTTAGTCCATCGGTTTCTCCAGTGAGGGACTGTGCCACTGTTACCAGTGAAGCTTCAAGAGGGCTTCTGTAGCTGGGATAACCGAATCTCATTTTCCTTTTTTCCCCTGTAACCCCCTTTCTTTACCTATGCACAATGTGTGAATGGAAGAAGAAAGTTTTTTCTAAATGTCAGCTACCAGGAAAGGAAACAGAAGATAAGTCATCTCTGTGGTTTTGGGAAAAGGAATTTTACTGCATATAATGTGTGTATATATTTATATAATTATAGAAAGTTAGGTGTTAACAATAATCAATGTGCACATACAAGACCATATTTTCTTAACATAGGAAGAGCTGCGATTGAGACTATCCTTTTGCTTTTTCTACAAACATAAAAATCTGGAATATGGAAAAGATGACCTTTTTAGAATAAGCTGACCATATTCAAAGTTATTTTGATTTCTGACCACAATTTTTCTAAATTTTTTTTTTCTAGATTTCAGGCGTACATGTGTGCCTAAGGAAAGCATAGGCTTCTTCTAAGTTTTTAGTCTGAGTCTGAAACAGATATTTTGCACTAATATGTGGATGTGTGGTTTTCAGTTACCTTTCTCACTCAAAGTGAGTGCTACTCTCATGCACTGGGATTCCCCTTGTAGCGACTCTCTACTTTCAAGTACTAGCTAGTGGGTCCTCCAAAAATGTACACGTAGCAATGTGTGTGAGAGAGAAGGCCAGGGTGTTATGGGTTTAGCTGAACATACTGTATAAAATCACTGTCTTACCCCAGTATTCAGACATGTTCTGGTCCACCAGCATCTTGGGAATATTTAGTCATAGGGTTGAAGCTCTGGTCTCTAATTAGTAGAAAGACACTTTTGCATGAGACATTTTGTAACATAAATGGGGGCTCTCAAGATTTTTGGATGTTAAAAGGTTCCAGCCCATCAGCGTTGGGTGACGTTGCCCTAGAATGTAAAACAAAAGCTGGAGCTAACTAGCACAGCTCCTCAATCTACTGTTGATGTTGTTTTGCTGTTTATACAGGACACCAGGTCTCTGGATAATGAGGGTGATGAAGAGATGATAGCTTGATTATCCCACTGCTGTGCTTTTGCTGGGAACTGATGAATCCTTCATGCTTTTTACTATCTCAGGCCAGTGTTGCTGGGGAGGATGAGAAAAAGTCGTAAAGATGACATGTTTGCTGTCCTGCTCCCTGATGGGGCTCCAATGTATTACCTGGATCTAATTATCTCATCTCCAGTTGACAGAGAAGCTTCCATGGCATGCTTTCCATCACTGGGAGCCTCCGCCAAGCTTCCAGTGGGCTGTCTAATAGCTTGATATATTTTTGGACCTCCTGCTCATTGGATGAACAAGCTGAAGTAAATCATGTGTTGACCTCAAAGCATTTATAAACTGTAGAACATTATATTCTCATCAGAGCCATAGGGGCAGTAAACTATAGTTTCTCTGCTGTGAAACATGGTTTTGGTTATGCACTGTGTTACTAGGGTTGTACTTAAACAATAATACATCATTTGTGGCACATGTCGCCTTCTTTATTGAAAGGCAAAACAAAGAGTTGAGGACAAAAATCATTACTACTTTAGCAATTTTTCACAAAATGCTTTTGTTTTGTACTTGACACACAGATGGGACATTGTACTGCAGTGCAAATGATGTATAGCAGTATGACAAATTTCATTTTCCTTATAAAACAAGAATCAGAATAGTGGATGAATTTGGGGAAATGGTGTTAACTTTTTTTGTTAGTGTTAAAAATAAAATAAATAGGGGAACAAATACAAAATAAATAAAAAAAAAAAGACATTTACTCCGAGGGAAAAATTCCTATTTGAGCCCTTTAATTGTCTTGGCAGATATTGATTAAAGAGCTTAAATGAAAATATTGGAAACAATAAACTCACTTGTGTTAGAGCTTTCGTATCACCTTGATAGTGATAATCCATGATGGAGGAAAAAATTAACACAAGGTGTTACACAGAAGCCGGACTAGGCAAACGATAGAAGATCAATTCTGAGGAAAGCAAACTGTATTCTTAGCCTGCTTTGAATCACAGAGTCTTTGGTTCTTCAACCATGTTGAAATAGAAATGCTACTTTTCAGCCTTCTTGTTTCAGTTTATGTCACTGTGGTATATCGCTCTCTGTTGCATCATACTGTGAAAGATGTCTGGCAGCTGTTGGGAAAGTGTTTTGGTCTTGGCTTTTTTAGTGTGGCATAGCTTTGCTTTTTCCTTTTATTGTGGATTTAAAGGAAACCTGCCCAAAATCTTTACTCTGTATCCAACCACCAAATTTTATGTAACATTTCCCTGTTATAATTGTTTAATAAGAAAACAAGAATTTAATAGCTGTAACATGGGAGAATCCCAACCCATGCACAAGCACAAGGATCCCATATTGTGAAGTGTTTTATGCACATGAAACAGAGTGTAATGAATGAGAAAATTGCCGCTGTTTTACCAAAACTTTGTGTGAAAACGTTTCATCTCAGTCATCATTCAGGTGCAGCTGAAATTCAGTCCCATGGTCCAACAGTACAGCAAAATTATTTTTCTTTTTGTTTAAGCAGGCACTGAGTTTTGACATTTTCACAATAGCAAAAGCTAAGGAACTGTTTAACTATTTGGTTTTGTTACTGCAGAAATCCTCAGTCTGGACTGATATATCTAGATTTCAAATGATTAAAAGTTTGAGGTTGTTCACACCTACCAGTCTGGGGATGGTGTGTTAGAAAGATAAGGTCTGTCTGCAAAGCATGAGTCTGAACAAGAGCTGAGCTTTGAAGTCCTCTTTTCTCTCTGCTACCAAAATTTTGAAGTATTACTAATTTCTGTGAAGCAGGTGAGGAAGAGATATCCATGCCAGATAAGAGGACAAAAACTAGGAAACTGTCCGATGAGCAATGAACTTGTGAAATCTGTGGTTAGCTCCTGTGTGGAGTCTCTGGTACCTAACAACGCAGTTGCTAACGCTGCTGTCTTTACCTTAGTCCAGGCCCTTATTTGGTCTCTTTCCTCTATCCGTTTACCCCCTTCCATGACATTTATTTCAATGCATTACGTGTGGTCCTCTAAAACATTCAAGTCTATATTCTTTCTGGTAAAGTTGGTTGGAATTAGCCTGCAGTATCCAAAGTTTTAGAGACTCAGACACACTCACAAAGGAAGAATTGTATATGTGTGATTTCCCCAGTCTAAAAGAATGTACTGTGTTTGTACAACTAGAACCAGAGGCTGCAGAGAGGAGCGTTGAAATAACTAAGGAGCAATTTGTGAAGAAATATTAATTACATAAACCTTAGGTTCCATTAGCATCTTGCTTCATATTTTCCCTGATGTTACTCTGCACTGTACACAATTGTGGGTACAAAGCTGGAGTAAAATGATGGTGCCTGCTTTCCGTGCAAAGTCACATCACAAATCCAGTATGATGCCATTTAGTTTGTTTACCAGCTTAGATATGAACTGTAACGATTTGCAGTATTCTTATTGTTTTGTGGTTAAGGGTGTTTAATTTTTTTTATCTTTTCCTGTCTGTCTCTACTTATGTCATACAGAGCTTTAATCTTATCCTTAACTGGTCTAAGTTGACACAGCTTTGCTGGCATCAACAGAGTTACAGTTATTTATATAAACTAAGGATATGGCCGTGCATACGGGATCAGGGTGAGTCTAGGAAATGACAGCCTACTTTCAGGGGAATATCCAGGATGGGGAACTTGTCTTGAAGTTAATAACTTCTGCTTGGTTCTGTAGCCCTGATAATATATTTTTTTTTCTCCAAATGGTCTCCTCATGAGTGTGTTGGATAAAGCTGCTGAATTAATATTTACCAAGGTCTATCGAGATATTTTACCCTGCTCTCCTTGTTAGCCAGCATGCTGACTCCAGGTTCTCCCAGGGCAGCAAGGCGCACACTACCCCTGCAGCCTAGCCTTGTACTATATTCAGTCCCTGAAAGTTTAGAGAGAGGTGAGATACGTATGAAAGAGGAATGCAGGGGTCATCACGCATCTGGGATTTAGGCATAGTCTGGGGAGACTGTATTTGCAACCCAGATCTTACCTGGATCTGATATTTAAATAGCCCTTTGGTAGGATATACATTAAGAAATCCTTCCTTATGTACTAGGCAATAATAGCTTGAATACAGAAGATTTATTCCCCTGGGTTATAGGAAACATGATTTTCCAGCATTTGTCTAACTGAACACTGCTTAACCTCTCCTTTGTCAAAACCTGCTATGTGTAGCACCTTCCCCTCTAGCAAGATGGAAAAGGTCTGACAAAAAGAAATCCCTGGGCCCTCTATTGTTTCAGGTAAAATCTACGAAAACATTGTGCCATTAGGACATCCTAAAAATCTAGAGAGACTCCTGGGATATTGCTGCTTCTGTCTTCTGATAGCTTTCTGTTGGGCAGCAGCTTTTGTTCTCCTTATGGAAACATCTAAACTAAATGAGATCAGCCTTTTCATGGACTAGGCTGCAGGATTTGTGCCCGAAACTGCTATTTTCTTCTTTATTTAAAAATTTTCCTTACTTTGATAATTTTTTTTTTTGTATTTTAGTATTTGTAACTCTGCCCACTACATCGAAGTATCTTGTTAATGTGCTGTCTGATTTTGGTTTTTGGTGGTGCTCATCCATTCCTGTCAGGGAACTTCAGATAACGGAAACCTCAGACAAAGAAAAATTAGATTTCCTATAATTGTATAGTTGACAGCAGTTGGAGTGGTTGTAATCACATACATTAGCTGCTAAAATGCCTATCGGGGGTTTCAATTAGGAGAATTCTGACAATAGTGTTGAGAAGGTGAGATCCCAGGGAGCCCAAAGGATAGAGAAGCAGCTAGTAGTAATTATATTTTGGACCTGGAGAAAGAGAAGGTGTCAGGCAAACAAATATGCTTCACAGAAGCTATATCTGCTTTCTGTAGGAAGATGGAACAAGTTGAGGCCAAGCCCCGTGATAACCATAAACTGCCAGCTGTGGCAAAACCCGTATGAATTATGACTTGCTATGGCTTGTTGTATGTTGATGCATGGATAATAATTTAATGAGAACCAGTCTTCATTTGTTTTCCTTTTGATACACAGCTGTGAGTCTAACCCAGGCTTGACTGCATAGGACATGCTAATATCCAACCATTCTCTAGGAATGACTACAGAGCAGTGAACCCCGAGCTGACCCAGCTTCAAAATGAGCAGCATGTCAAGAGTGAGGTATATCTTTCCTTTCAATGACATGAAAATGTGACTGGAAATTTCATTCTCTGGGCATCTGTGCCATGCCCTTCCCCCTCTCCCTCATCGATCAGTCACAATGCATGTTTAGTTTTGTGACAGTGAAACAATCTGAAAGCAGACAACTTGGGAACATGCTTAACACATCAAATCTCCTGAAAGTCTTTCAGAGTTGCTTCGCCCATCTGTACTGATTCTTGTGTAATACTTGGGAGTCACTGTGTGAAGGACATGTAAAACTCTACAGAAAGGAGGTTTCAGAGAGTTGTTAAGATTTTACATGTGCTGGCTAGATTGGGCATGCTCAAGTCAGGTGTTGAGCAAGTTGTCCATAACAGTGAATCCTTAGCATGGCACTGTCATTGCTTTCACAGAACCTAAGGTGTGGGTGACACAGACATTGCTGAGTTTACACGCCATCCCTTCCAAATGTCTGTCTGTCTGTTTGTCTGCCCTGCAGTACTATGGCTACAGTCCCACTAGGGAAGGTCCTTGAGAAAGATCAGTGGCATCTCGAGTTACTGTGCTGGAGAGGTTTGAAGGCTGGCACTGTGGGAATAGGATGGGGATGGAGGATCCTGAAGGACAGTGAAAAGACTGCTTATCTGAGTCTTCAAGACTATCTCCTTTCCGGACAAGGAATGCTGGAGTCAGGTGCTCAAAGACCATGAACGCTGTTGTGTGTACACTGTCTGCTTGGGTTTTACCCTAAAGAGAAAGGAACACCACAATGCGTATTTACAAACGTCCTCACACAAGCATGCAAGGGAGGCCTATAAGCCTGATTCTAGCACCTTTTGTCCTTCTGCTCCACTACAGGCCTGGTGGTTAGATCTTTATGTGAGCTTGTATCATCTGGCCCACTTAACCTTCCAGCCCTTGTGGGCATTTTGCGTAACGTATGGCCCCTTCAGCCTTCTGAATTTTTTTCTCTACCCAAAACCTTGTTTCACATTATTTTTCTGCTGCTGCTTGAGGTTTTCCTTTGAAAATGAGTTGGCGCGTTATAGAAGCCAGCGCAAAAGGGAGATGAACTTAGTTTCTCAGCATTTTTTTTTTAAGTAACAATTACTTTCCACTAATAAGCTCTACCAGGCAGTGAATACTCAAACCAATTACCTAATATGATAGTCCGATACTCATTTGTAGCCAAAAGTTATTTATTGAGTGCTCATTGTGAAAGTATCTTGCATACTATTTCACCAAAACACTTCCCTCCCCCCAGGTCAGCCGTCTGTGACAACCTGATCCAGTGTGCAATGACAGAAATCAGGTAAGAGTTACTATCATTGTGTAATGAAAAGATGGTTTATCTAGAGAAATAATTTGAAAGTCAGGTGAAGTGAGACTTGGATTCTACAGGTCAAAAGGGTGTTGAATGTCTTTTTATTATTCTGTGTGCAGTATTGCAAATGCTCTTGACTGGAGATGCAAACAGTATGTAAAGTTGGGGTTTTGCTTCCTGGTTTTCCATTAGAAGCAGTGGGTACACTTAGAAAGTCAGTAATTTAACCTCTAGATTGCTTCATCTGAGTTTGCTCATTGCTTTATGAATGCAGATGCTGTTAAAGATACGGTCCTAAGAAAAGAGCCCTTTGTCACTACCTGCTGTACACGGTACAATTTAAATGGCATAGTGGGAAAAGCGTATCAGGTTTCACCATGGCAAGGTTGGGACAGTGGCACTCCTTTCCAGGTGGCAGAATCAGATTGTGGTCATCCCAAATTCAGTAGCAGTTTTACTGAGTTAAGTCATTCCAGGATTGGGCCTGAGGTGACCTGTTCCTCTGGTTCCTTTGAAGCTTGTAACAACGCACAGTCTGCCCAACATTGTGCTATCATGGGAGCTTATTCCAAAAATTAAAGCATCATGAAACATGCCCTCATATCTTCCACCTGCACCTCAGGTAAAATTAATTTGGATTTTAAGCCAAAGTAAACAGACATGTTTCACAATGTCATAAAAAATCATCATGCATTAACATCTTTTTTTACTGCTATTACCTTTTATCTCACATGTAAGTTCTTTCCCCGCTCCTCAAATTTCATTTGCAATGTCTGTTTAGGCTACCAGCGTTTGAGGCAATTTATGTCTTCTGTATATACAGAAGGCATAACATGATCTACAGGCTCACGGTACATACCGCAGTATCTATGAATGCCTGCTGAGGTGGTGTCTCTGGTCAGAGTTAGGGTTCATTTACATTAAAAATAGCCAGCCTCTGCCCTATGGAGCTAGTATTAGAGGATTTTAATGAAGCCAGGGGGGAGGGAAGGGGAGTAGATCCAGAGGTGAAGGGAGCAGTACCAGGGAGAATGTCAGCACGTGCCAGGAAGCGAAGCAGCCGCTGTAGTCCGGCCACGCGGATGCATGGGTGTGAACAGCCGTGTCTGCCCACACCTTATATTTCAGCCCTCAGGGCAGACAGCAGGAGTATTCTGGTCAATCTTAACAGCCTAGTCACAGTCCATCAAATCAGTTGTAAAAACTTCTGTTTCAATTAACTATAAGCTCATTGTATTTTCACACAACAGTTAATAAAATAAAACTCATTAGGAATATAGCATTTAGACTAGAGCAAGTGATATTTTTTTAAATGTCACACTGAAAACCACATTTCCTTTAATCAGCATCTGCTCTGTGTTAGACTGCCTATAAAATCCGGTGCACTGTTGACAATAGGGGAAGATGAAAACAAACAAACAGGAAAACTACAAAAGACATGGTATTAACATCAAAGTGCGATAATCCTTCTCTTTCCTTGGCATCTGAAAAATGTTTTTATTTTTGGCCCTAAACAATTTAACTTTCTCTCCACCAATTTTGAATTTGGACAAGAAGGGTGGAGGGGTGATGGAAAGAAAGTAGGGCATTGCATGTGAATTGAAACACGAGATTAGGAGACAAAAAAAAAGGAGAGGGTAATAAACCAGTTTGAATAAATTAAAGCTTTTTTTGAAAGCAAATCAGCTCCATCTTTTTTGGAACATTGATTGTACAGAAAGGCTTGCAGGGATGGAAGTAGTGGCATCTCCACGTAGTTTGTACTTGCACAAATAAGATCAGTGTTTATGTAGGAACTTAAGTATTTAATATGAATTAGTATGAGAAAATTGTAATTCACTCATATACATTAGTATGAGAAAATTGTGAAAGTACACTGTGAAAAACTGAAAAATAGGCTCTGTGTGGGTTTTTTTCTTATCTAAATATTTAACTATAGTTTATTATTTGGTAAATATTAAATGTTGGGATAAAACTTGTGTAGGTGACTGAGTGTTACAATGGGCTAAGTGCAAATGATCATGAGTCTATTGCATTTAGGCAGTAAACTGCTGAATACCTGGGGTGAAAGAAGGGAGGGGACTTCCTTAATCGTTAAAGTAGTCCTTGAATACGGAGGATAATCACATCATCTCTAATCCCATTCATAAACACATCGTGCTCCAGAGTTAAAATCATTGTGCTTTATGGGGTGTTTTCCTCGCCCCCCCCCCCCCCAATCCTATTAGGAAATATTTCACTGGTCTGATGGTTAGAAATCCTCTTGTAATTTCCAGCGTAATTGTGGCTGGTTTATACCTATTTGTTTTGTGTCAGCGCTCTCCTTCAATGTGAATAGCTTTTTTCCTCCCTGCTGCTTACCCCCTGATACATTTATAGACAGCAATCATGGCACCTCTTAGCCTTTGTTCTGCTCTGTTAAACATGCAGTGCTCTGTTGGTCTCCTCTAATAAAATAGGTGCGCCTTTCCTTCAATTGTTTCTGTTCAGTACCTACTCTTTAAACTAATCGATCTTAAACATGTTTGACCAAAATGGGACTTCGTGGTCTGTATGAGTCCCCCTGCACAAATGCTTAAACAAGGGCTGTTGGTTTTTTTTTTTTTTCTACTTCTGGAAATACTGAACCTGATGCGACCTGGGATAATACTTACTGCTTTCAGGGACTCAGTGGTGACTAGCAGTCATCGTGAAATTGGTTACTGCGACTGTTTCTTTCTCCTCCTTCATCTCCTCCACCTGATGATCCCATAGTTTATGGGAGGAATCACCATCATCAGTATTTCCTAAAGGATAACAAAAACATTTCTTCTGATGTATATTCAGCATCTAAGTAGCAGGGCAGGCCTCGTGTTCATGCCCCTATCTTAGGATGGGATGACTTGTCCACTGGAGATGCCCATTGCATGGCTTCATCTGTTGGCTGAGGTACTAAACTTTTAGATGTCCACCAGTAAGGTGGGATGAACACTGTGAAGGTGCACACCACGGCCATTTGAGCTGGTATCACATTTATACTGGTCATTGGTATCAAACATCCTTCTTTTGTGTGACCACCTCTTCTGTGACAGCCACTGTCTCCTGACTGCGTTATCAGTTACACTTTCCTAATTGTTGGTCACTAGAGTTATTCCAACTGCTGAAGCCCCCTGAAATACAGGTCCTATATAAGACGACACACAATTTCAACCCTGAGCTAAAGCCTATAAACTTGAGAAAAAGCTCCCAGTGGCAAAAGACGCCTGTTTTGGTTTTCAGGCAGCACCACTAAACACTAGACATAACCAAAAAGAGGCTTTCTGTTGTTAGTTTTTGACAATGTGCCTGTTAGTGTTTTAGAGAGAAATTCCCACAAAAAGCTTATGCATGCCATAGGTGAAAAGCCTTTTTGAGAACAAGAATTAAGGACTAGTGCAGCTATCTATTTGTTTTCTATTTTAAACCCAAATGGACTATATCAGATTTTTCAGATGATGCCTGTGGGAATAGCAGAGGCCACATGACTTGGCAAACAAATCTATAAATATTAAGTACATTTGTTGGAAATGTTTATGCCAGTTTTCTCTAAAGTAAATGTCTATTGATACTAGGATGCTCAAATTGTATAATGTGAAGCAGGAGATAAGAACAAAACCTTTCAAGCAGGCTGCAGGAGGAAAAAATTCTTTAATTGCCCATTATTTGATTCTATTGTATTTATTACAAACTGTTAAAACGTTGTTCCTAAGGGAGAAGTCATTGCTAGCTAGTACATATTTACAATGGATACAAACCAGGTAGCAGAGGATGTCGCTGCTTTTCTGACGACCGCTTGCGGCAGCGTGCAGATCAGAGGATTGTGTCTGTGTTAGTGCCTTGCTAAACGTCTGCTAACACTGCTGTCTGGGTGGCAACACTTTGACTGGACATTTTATTTTATTTGCTATAAGGAACACAGAAAAGCGCTTGAGAGCTCTTAAGAGCAGCCTCAGAAGTGGTTGCAAGTGCTGTATGAACGCTCCCCTGCAGAGTTCGCACATCCTTGTCTGCATGGGGAGTATGAATGCTTGCAGGTCTACACATACCACTCACCTTGGTATGCCTGGTGGCATGCTGAACTGGACACAGGAATACCAGAGTGTGTGAGAACTTGTTCCCCCATCACATCTCAGGCCCTGCCTGCATGTTCTCTGTACAAACAGCAAATCTGACCTGAAAAAGTGTCGTGCTTTGAGTGGGGTTTGGGCCGGATGCCCCCCAGAAGTCCCTTCCAGCCTGAATTACAATTCTATACATCTGTTTACTCGATGCTGTTTACTAAGGCAGAGTATCAGACTAAATAGGTTTGAAATATCATCCATCCTGGCAAGTCCTGTATTTCCATGTGCAAACAGGATTTATTACAAACACAATACATATTGAACATAGGTGTTTAGGGATCTCTTATTTACTTTGGGCAGGTAAATACTGAATTGTCATGAAAGTTATTTGGCTCCATTTTGGAACATAAAACAGAGGTTAATAGAACAAAGAGAAGAAATCAATACCGTTGGTAAATGGTAACACACGTTACTGCATATCCCCTCCTGACTTTGCAAGTGGTGCATGTTTTGCATAGTTACATAAAGCAAACTTTGCAGTATCACAAGCCTCAGAGAGGTGAACTGGAGTTGGGAGGGTGCTTTTGTAATCTTGTCAAACTTGTTTGTGAGTTCTTTTTCCCACCAATTATTTCAGTTATTTTTCTATTCTTTTTGGAAAAAGTCTGCTAGTTTGGCCTCCATTTTCCTCAGTTAGACTCCAGATGAAATCCTGACTGTTGGCAACTTTCATTGCAGTGTAAAATATCACTGTGAGGCTGATAGCACTCTGCAGGGTTTCCCACAAGCTACTCCCATGTAAGTAATAGGAGGAACGGGACTGTAAGAGGTATCACAGAGTACAGCTGCTCCACACCATGGCTGGAGCCATGAGAATCAAGGTTTCATCCTGGTGCTGCAGTGAGTCATCTTTTTCACCTGCTAGAGATGCATTAAAGACATGCTATTGGGAATATCAGTGTTTGTAAATGTGAACGATTGGCTGAAGCAACATCTTTAAGAAAGCTGTTTTCAAAATGGGATGATTTCTTGGTGATAGTTTTTCTCAAAACCTTATCCATGAGTTTTGGGACTTTTTTGAGGAAAAAAGAATGATGACATTTCACACCCCCTCACGTAAGTTTTAATAAGTATCCCAGTGTGCTGTGCCATATAAGTATCTTTCTGAGAATACCTATCCTTATTAATATCATTAGAGGACTAGAACTTTCAATTAATACTTCCATTTTATTTCAAGATAGTGCATGCTGCAATTGCCGAAGATTTTTAATTTTTATTGCATCTAGAGTAGGTAAAGAGAATAGAGAAATTTTTGGATACAATGAAAAATGCTCTTCCTACAAGTCTGCAAGTGAGCAGAGTTTGGTGTAGGAAGGATTACAACTCACACTTTTCTTTTAGATCTTGAGATCCACAGGCAAGTTTATACAATTGGTACCATCCCATGCAATATGTGAGATTACTTTTTAAGGTAGTAACTAATGGTAGTATTGCTGACAAGATAAATAACACTCTATATGAAACTGTACATATCAGTTGCCCTGTGGTCTTTGTTTTTTATCTAAACCTCTTTTTTTTTCTTTTTTTTAAATGAACACTCATTTTTAAAAATGAGAACAGGAAGGAAATACTTGTTTTTACTGATTGAAATGTGTAGACTGTCTTTTTAGCCTCCCTGACAGTGCCGTTCTTTGCTCTCTCCTCACAGCACAAAGAAACACTGTTATTTACCCTGGGAAACAGGTGACTGAACTTATAAAAATCACTACAGGACAAGATGTATTGAGGCCTGGCACAGAATGACAAATTCTGGCGGGGTTTGCCAAGAAGAGACATATTGATTTTTAAATGATTAATAAGGAGAATATAATTGTATTTCATTAAGATGGATGGGATTTCATTTAGTCTGTCTTCTCCTTTTCCACTTCAGATGCGAAAGGAAATCAAGTCATCATCAATGGCACCTTGTGTTAGCCTGCCATGGAAACGAGGTCATTGATTGAGTAAAAGAAGTTTCTGAGAGGCTAGCCTAGTCTTTAATGGAGTTGCTAGCATGGATAACGGCGGCAAAGATAACAGCAGTAAGTTTCTCTCTCTATTTTGAGAACAACCAGGACTATGAAGATGTTGATAACATCTTTGTTCTGGACTTTGATGTTTTTTGAGTTGCATACTATCCCAAGTAAATTGAGTTGAGCATACAAATACACAGGATTTCTCATTTGTTTTTATAAAGTAATGTGAAGCCATTCCATTGTCTAAGCCTGAGGGACCGACAGGCTGAAAAAGGGAGGAGTTCAAAATCCTATAATCTAGATGCGTTCCTGGTATCCTTATCAAGAAAATCAGTGTAATCTCAATCATAAATATGTAATTAACTTTTCTGTGCATTTCTATGGATTTTATGATTGTGGTTAAATTAAACCTGTACTTCCACCACCTCCTGAAATTGAGGACTTTGTGAAGGAAGGTGTTCTATTTCAGATCATCTTTACAAACTTTTCAAGCAATATCTTAACAAATAGAAGATGAGGGACTTTCCTCTCTTGTTTTCCAGCGCATGTGCCCAGGGTGCTAACTCACGTTACTTCTGACTGGCTGTTGCTTTTACTTTTCCTATATACATCCAGCTTCTTTCCAGAAGTTTTTGCTCCCTACAAGGGATTATTCCACTGCTCACATGGCAGTGGCTAAACTGCTTGAGTATCGCATGTTAAGTAAACTGATTTTCATTACATTGCCAGTTTCTATTTTGCAGCATTTCAGTGCTCTTGGGTGATGAATTGCACTGTCCCTGCAGTTGTGGAGTTTTCAGTCAGAGGCACCAGATAAAATTTTGACAAGATTTTAGTGATGGGTGAGCTTAAATGAGAAATATTGGGTATTAATTAGCAAAAGGTGAAAGAATGTATTAGTTAAGGAATTTACAGGGAATATAAGGAAGATAAAATGAAAGATTAAGAACAATTAAAGAAGTTATCAAATTCATACAAGGAATGAATGGTCCTACTAAATTAACAAACATGTTACTGTACAATGCTGAATTTTCAGATTATTTTGGATTCAGTAAAAGACATGAAGGACATCATTCTAATTCTGCAGGAAAAGGAAGTTGGGTTTTTTGGTTCAGCCAACATGATGATGGACAGAGATGGAGGGGTACTGCCATGGATGATTAACTAAAAACTGATAACACAAAAAATGGGTTTTGGATTGAACAGGTGGAGAACAGATTTTCAGATCTCATGGATGAGTTAATTATATTAACTCAGAGCAACTATTCGTGCATTGAAGCACTATAAACTGTAGTTTAAAACCACAGCTGAAAACATGCAGCATGTTGTCAAGCCCACTTTTCAGGGAAGAAAACTGAGACAATGAGGTAGAGTAAATTATGTTCTGAGGCAGGTCAGGAAGGATCCATGAGTTTGTTCCTTGAGCTAGACATTCATTTACTGTAATACTTTGAACAAATCACTTAGGAGTCATGCTAGAATGGAGATGTTGGTCTTTATTGACATGCTTCCTCTGAGAATTAAACAAGTTTGTTTGTACAGTTTCCTGTAAGGGTCAGTTACTCTATCCTCCCTGCAATGTGGAGACTCAAAAGTATGCATATATGTGTAGCTGACAATGGAGAGCAAGGGGAAATTCTGTTATGCATATGCTAGGCTTCTTGCTTCCATGAAGGCTGAGGAGAGCAAGATATTCTCAGGGTATGCAAATAAGGGGGAATGGGAGGAACCTGGGGTGTGAAATGAAGACCACAAGCTTTGTCTATATCTATGGAGATACTGGTTTTGAAAGAAAGTGAGAAAACAGTATTAATGAAGCTCTCAGCCTTTGCTGGTTGAGATTGCACAGTGGTTTCATCTTCCCAGTTGAAATATTTACTGTACCTGAAACCACAGTTTCAAAGGTAGGAAAAGTTACTTTATCCCTCCCAGCTTGTGATGAACTCTGCTTCCTCCAGATTGCTTGGTGGAGCTGGCAGCCCAGGCCTTTACAACTGAAACTGTCTTCGATGTGTGTGGCTGTAAAATGACTCCCGTTGCATTTTGTAACACAAATGGTTTCAGCCTCACACCCTGGCACTGCCATGTCCATCTCCTTGTGTTAAGTACCCAGGAGATGACTTTGTTGGTATAGAATGTGGTATGATTCTCTGATGGGGGCATTTGCTAACTGATGTTCAGCTGAATAAGAGGAGATGTATACATTGAAAAGGTTATTACAGAATATCCTAATTCACTAAGACATGACTTGTCCTGACAGGTTTCTAATGAAACATCAGAAAAGGAACAAATCGTGGCAACTAGAGAAAGGAATGATAATGTGGTTTTGATCCTGGAGTTGGACTGTGGTGACTACAGCAGATAAGAAATTTTTAACAAAAATGTCTTTCGGAAGAAAATACAGTGTTTTGTTTGAAAGGATCTAATTTTAAGCAGAAATTCTACTAACAGACACATTTATGCTAAAGTAATGCATTAACTGTCTATTAAATACAGTCTAGGATGCAATGAGGTTTGTATCTGTTTACTGAATCAAGCAGGAAAGGTCCTGCAATCTGGGTCTCCTGTCTTCCAGGTTAGTAGCTATTCTGGGGCAGTGGAGGTAGTTTCTCACTTGTCTTGCATGAATTTTTGGTGGACTTGAAAAACTTGAAAAGTTTTGTTCAGAAGAAGGATGGAGTAATTTTTAAGACTCAAAAAACTTGTGGTATGGGAAAAACACCTAAGACCTTGCTTTGCTAAGGATATAATCTCTGGTTTTGCCTCAGATTCTCTGTGATGGTCAGCAAGTCATCTCTCACCATATTAATTAATTCTTTTTCTAAGAAAGATCTGGTACTATTCTCCTACCTCATCTTATCTGTATGGACACTATTCCTTTAGAAATTTCTGACTGCGTGTTGAATCCAGAACAGTGTTAAAGGTAATCGTCACCTAATTTTTTTTTTGTTTGGCTAAGTTCTTTCTTCTTGCTTTTCCCCCTTTTCCTTTCTTTCCTTATGAAATCTATGAATATGCATTCTGGTCTTCCCTGTTTTGTTTAGAGATGCCTTGGCAATGTCTGAGATAATTTCTCATGGGCTCTAACATCAAAACTGAAGGGATGAAGAAATTAGACATTTAACAAAGTCTTCATTTGTTCTGTAAAGTTAATTAGTCACTCTTGACCATCAGATTAGATTAAAATTAAATATGGGTCAATTAACACTTGTTACTTTTGTTAGCTTCATTTCTGACCAGTCACGCTGAAATTACCACTGAAAGTCACAAGTTTATTTAAGTAGAAATTAAGATGCAGAATTAGCTTTCTCATTCTTACTAAAATCACAACATTTTTTTTCAGAGCTTAAATCTGTTAAGCCTTTTTTACTTTGGTAGGGTAACATGTCTAAATAGGAGGCAGAAATGTAGTAAGTATCACAGAAGAATCACACCTTTTTTATCTTATAGGATGTACTGATAGATTTGTTTTCCAAGCATTTCTTAACCTTAATGGTTAATACCCTACCCTGACCAAACTTTATTGTCTGCACAAATCACATTCAGTATTGTATTACTACAATTATTCAATTTTGGAACTAAATGTTGCACTTAGTTCTTAACTTTGAGTTAAAAATGCTGTACCTTAACAAAAAATATCACATCCTTGATTTTTGCTTGTAACCAACAAGTTAGATCCTTACCTTCTTTCTGGGTGGCCGGATGCCTTCTATTTATCAGCCTGCTCACAGTACAGTGCCTTTACACCAAGCAAACTTCTCAGGTCTAGGATTTTCCTCCCTGGTATTTCTGCCAAGCTAAAAGTCAGGATAAGGTCTCATTTCACTTTATTAGGAAAACACAGTGTAGCATCTAACATTTGCCAACTTGATTATCGCTTTCTCTGGTTTCACCTTTAGAGCTGTGGAATGTTACCGTTATTGCACTGGTTATCATGGAGCCCGCTAATTAAGGCATGCTTTCAACTTGTGAATGCAATGTAAAACCAAACAAACAATCAGAAGACAAACCAAACAAACCCACTTTTTCAGGTTAGAAATGATTTTCAGTGTTTATATTACATTTTTTCTTTGAATGCTGCTCTGGTTTCCCCACCATTTTTTCCATCCTCCCTTTCAGTCCATAATTTATTTTTATTGGTTACAGTAAGACTGCAGGCTTTTCTACAGCTGAGCACAGCTGCTAATGTTTTGCTATTGATTCCACATGTTAGCTCAAAAGTGTATAATAATCTGTTTTAATCGTTGCCTTTGGCTTTTCCTCTTCCCACTCTGAGAAGTGCCCTCTGCCTCTGGTCTGGCATGGCCATAACCAGAAACTGATCCTAATTACATCAAACCACTCTCTGCCAAAATGCCCAAATATCCGTAACATGTTTGAATAACAACTGTTGGGAGACATAACTCCATCCAGCTCCCTGGAAAATGCTTCAAATTATCAACTGTAGATGTGCTGACAGGAAGAAAATCTTGTGGGCATGGTAGGAGGCTAAGCTACCTCTGGCCCGAAAGGGAATACCTCAGCAGTACAAATGTAATGCTATTTAAGTCCCCCCCTTCAAATCCCTGCAGCTCTGAGGAAGCTCCAAATTATAACAGGACTCCTAAGGGAACGGCACATAATCAGCCCTGCTGAAAACATGTTGAATAGCGCTAAATAAATCCCAGGTCTAATTATGTTACTGAGACTGCATGGGGACTGCACATCTGGAAGTCCCCCCAAAAAGTCCTGTGGTAGTTGCAGCGAAGCACAGTCAGCTACTCTGGTGTCCGTGGTAGCTCAGCAGCCATCTCCAGGAAGGAGCTGTGAGAGTCCCCTCACAGCGCAGGAGTAGCCCACATTAAATCACTGCTTATTTAATCTGTCAAACTCCTCTCCTTAGGTCCAGGGGGCATGTGCCCAGGCTGGCGTGAGAACCAGAGCTGTGGCGTAGGATGGGAGCAGCTCCCCCACTGCTGCTGGGGCGCGGAGCCTTCAGCCGCTCCCCAAAACAAAGCCAATCCTTTCCTAAGCACTCAGGATATAGAAATGATAGCAGCAACCTGGGGTTTTGTCTGCAAATATAGAGGGTGGTGTTTTGTTAAGTAAATGAGAGCTTTGCCACTGGCTTCCCTGGAGCTGTTTCGACCAGTGTCTCATGACACCAGCAAGCATTGGGAGAATTTGCACAAAATGCTCAGCACCCTGCGCAATCTTTTCTATGGCAATGACTGCTTTTTACCTCAGAAAGTGTAGCTCCTTACCCTGACATGAGTGGCACCTTTCTGAGAAGCCCTTGCTGCTACTGTCATGATTTTTAGGCGGAAACATGTATTGCCTGGCACATGCCTCACTACTGGGGGCTGATTCAGATTATATGGCAGGTCTGAAAATAAAGCCTCTTGTTTAGGCTCCTGAATTTTCTTGCGCTTCTGTGGTTTTCCTTGGTGATCCTGAAGAAAAATACCAGTGGCCATGCATCACCAATACCTAGAAAAAGCTATTTAAAGCTATTTGCACTCCTCTTTACTTTTGGTATGTTCTGCTTCTGTTGTTTGATTAGTTGGCTGTCAGAAAAGAAGATGACATACTAATTAGTTTTGTAATTGTTATACCAGTATAGTGCTGGTAGTCAATATTACTGTGGTCTGCAGTCAGATTTCTGTATTGTTAGATATTACTATGCATCAGTGATTCTTGATGATATATGAAGGGAATATTACTGGGGTTTTTAACTTCCTAAGGAGGCCTGGAAAGCACCCTGAGAACGTGAGTGCTAATTATGGAGGGGATGGAAACAAATTCTTTCCTCTTTGCTGAAATATATCCATAAGAAAACAGTAGAAACCAGAAAAGTTTGGATGGCCAATAGTAGCTCTGTTTAGTGTTTAGAAGAGCTTGTGGAGAGTATTATGTATTGCTAAAACTTGTGGGAGAACAGACAAGACATTTACATTTCTCTGTTCTGTGGGATACGTATAGCTGTTCTTTGATAAAAGTCTCCTTTAATGTCGTGCGTAAGAAATCAGGTCTTTCCTTTGAAGTGAGAAGGAAAAAGTAAGGAATTAAATTTTCTGTTCTCTGATTCCCCCCAAATTTGGATAATTTATCTTAGAACTTTATTAAAAAGAGGATTTTAGTTTCTCAGGTTTTCTTTTTCCATGTGCATGGGGTTTGTGGCTCATTGAATTGAAATATATTCCTGTTCCCTTTCTCTAGTCTGTAATTCTACCCCCAGTGTTAAGACTGATTTACTTTTGTTTCAAAACATCAGACCTTAGCAAGACCATATAGGTAAATTTCTATGAAAAAATGACCCGGATGTCTTCCTTACTTCTCCTGTCATCACTTTAAGTGATGTTATACTGGTATGCATTTGATAACAAAGAGGTGGAAATTCTGTTTGTCAGGCTGTGCTCAGAAAACACCCTAATATGATCAATGCCTAACTCACGGAAGAGTTAGGAGGTATCAGATGAAGCCAGAGTGGCTGGTTCAGAAAACCCAAAAATCGGTGTTTCTTCACAAAAGACACAGCAATGCACTGAAATTGCCAGTTGCAGGGTGCTGCAAATGCTAATTTTAGCATGGTTCAAGAACTGGGCAAGTTTATGGATGAGAAGCATGATGATTATCGCAGACAGAGAAACCTGTTGAATTGCAGATTGAGAAAAACTGAGAGAGCATTTGGGGAAAGTACCTTTATGTACAGCTTTTCCTATTACATGCTTCTCTCAGTGTTCACTTTTGGCCATTGTCAGGTACAGGATGCTGGGATAAACAGACCTGTGGCCTGACCCAATCTGGCTGCTCTTAGGCTCTTGTGTTACCATGATTTTATACAAATATCTTAAATCATAGAAGGTCCACAGGATACCTGTGGAGTTGCTCAGAGAAGAAACCAACAGCGTTTCTTTGCAAAACTGCTCTGCTCACCAGTGTGGCTTGTGCCTTAAACCAGTTCTTCTCCAGGCTGACAGCTTCTCACCATTTGCAATGCTCTTACCAGGGTCCAGGCTATCAGAAGGGGCCTCATGCTGCTATCCACTTTGTTAAACAGAAGTTGTTTTTATATTTAGTGGTGTATGGTACAGATGAAACAAATCACTCCTATAAACTCAGCAAGATGAATAGGTCCTGTTGAAAACCAGCAAGGAAGGCTGAATGCAAGATTAATATGCAGTCCCAAGTTATGCTTCCCACAACTTTTATTGATTATTTGGAAAGTAAAAAAAAAACCCCATGGTTCCTTATATAAGTCAGACTGAAATTCTTCTGCAAGCATTCTTAAAAGAAGAAGATAATTTGTCTGGGAGGAGAGCTCTTTGACTGGTCTCTGTTTGATGGGCAAGAGGTTTAAAAGCTTCCTGTCATCACTTCAGTGTTGTTTACCAAGAAAGTCTCAAAATAAGCACAGAATTCACAAATAGAAGAATTGTGCTGCTTAGGGGCTTCTCCACGCTAGAAGATCAGCCTGGGCAATAGGAAAGGACCTGTGATCTTTTGGTTTCTCCCACTTTTGGCTCTGAGGCTGACTTGTAACTATGATTAGGTGACTCTCGCTATGCTTATTGTAAAGGTGGGACAGTAAACATCTCTGTTCTGAGAATTTGATAGGGAGTTGGCATCAAGAATGGCTTCAAAGTTCAGGGACTGGGTGAAGGATAGACTGTAATCATGCGGTGTGTTGTATGATGCTATGCTGTTTGAAGATCATCCCTGTGATGGGTTAGACCTTATCGGTCCCTCTGTTACCCCTCTTTTGTACTGAGGGGAAAAGTGACCATTTAACCCTACATAATTTCCTCAGCTGCTTTGTGGATGACCTTGTCGAAGACAGGCTTTCTGGGTTAGGGGAGCTTCTTAGCTGTCAGAAACCCTACAACAGGTTGTAAATAGTCTAATTTACACAGAACAGAGAACCACAACGTCTTCTCTCCTTTCCCAGCCAATCAGAAGTGCAGTATCATTCATTTGCTAGTCTGAATTATATTTTTTTTCTTTTACTATTATGAGTGCTTTCCAAATCATTACTGCCTGGCTGCAAAGGGAAAGTTCTGACCAAAATATGAATCTATAGCGTGTCATCTAAAGGGTGTGAAAAATTATATCCTATAAGGTCCAATGCTTTGTATTGATCTTACAGAAGAGACAAATCTCATGGGTCAAAGTTGAAGTGATATGGACAAGCAAAATCAATAATAATTTTAAAAATAGGCATTTTTTCCTTTTCTGTTACTAATTCATGAAAATAATACAAGAGCACCATAAGACTTGCACATTATTGATGTTTTACAGATTGCTACTTTTTTTTTTTAATTAATTATGTTTTGGAAAATATTTTTTGCCAACACCCAATTGGCAAAAAGGTATTTTCAAAGCTGAAATCAAGCATTTCTATAAGAATAGATCTGGCTTCTGTTGTGGCATGGCTAGTGCAATGTTTTTTCCACAGACCTGACCATATTTTCTAGACACTTGTGCTGACTCTTATTTACTGAATCTTAGTCTTTTTAGACTTGGAAAGATGGAGATTTTTCTTTGTTTTATGCAAACAAAAAGAGATCCTCTGAGCTGGAATTTTTATGAAAGCTTTCTGTCACTGAATAAATGGCAGCAGATTTGGAATAAAGCTGATTGCTTGGGAAACCCTGCAGTCATTGAACCTCTAGATCAGGCCTCTGGCCACTGGGTACGGGATAGGAGGCACGCTGTCCTATCTGCCCTTAAAAAGAGTCAAAATCTAGGGGAAATCTCATTGGCTGAAATTATTCCAGAGCTTCTCCGGCTCTTTTAGACTGGTTTGTATTTGATCTAGCATCATTTCAGGTTTCAGCTGGGAAGTTTCATGCAGCTTTACCCTGTTACCCCCTCTTTGCCAGCACACAGAAATTTAGTTGAGAACGGGTTAACTTTTTTGTTTTTCTCTTAGGAAAATCAGGCTGTTGTGGATTTCTGCCATGTACAAATAAACCTCTTCTACAAATTAAAGACGGCCCTCAATAGTGAGTTCCATGACACCCACTCATCAGTGTCCACCTTCTTGAATACTTATGTGCTGGCATGATCACATTAGTGTCCTTGTTGATGACGAAAATGGAGGCTATCATTCTACAACATATGCAACATATGCATAAATTTCTGTTGGCAGGCACCCCGGAGACTGAGATCATTCATTTCATAAAAATAAAATAAAATTATAAACCAGATTTGAATTATTTTTTTTTAAACAGCTCAAGAAAATGCTTCTTTTCCATCTTCTCTCTTTCAGTAAGTACTCCTAGTATTTTGCTTCTTCCTATGTCTTGTGTTGTGGCCTCTTGCTTGAAGAGGAATAAAAATGGGCATAGACCATGATGACTTTTTCATTGGCAAAATTTTGTCTTGCTGTTAAATATTGTTATTATTTGAAGTAAGTCCTCGAACTGTGCTCTGTACTGAATATACCAGTGGGGAAAATGTCACCCCTAAGAGTGTTTTTGGCTCCTACTAAGAGCCTGTTGCAAAGAGCATGCCTTGCGCCTTGTATAGGATAACTTGCTAACTGGAGACCATGTGTGTGGGGAGGAGAATCCCACACACCTAATTGTAGCCTTTATTATTACATAGCACTTGGCAACCATTAAACAAACAATTGTTTAATTTCAAAGCTCTTCTAATTAAACATTAGTCACACACTCTCCCTTGCCCTCTATTTACCGTGTTAAAAATCACAACCCAAAAAGAGCTTGTTTGAAAGATTCCATAATTAAGCAGCCACTTAGTCCAGGAACGTCAAAATCCTTCTTTCCCAGGGACAGCCGACGTGGGGTTACACCCGTGTAGCCAGTGGCAGAATCCAACCAAAAGTACATATAAAACTCTGTCTACAAGCATTTAAAGAGTGCAGTGGGAAGTGGGTGGAAGGAGTGTAACAGAGCAGATTGAAGTGGAGAAAGAAAAACAATAGGTACAAATTTCTACCAGTTTCCTCAGGCATCCATAGCAGCTGCTTAATGATACATGTATCATTATATCTTGGAGTAGTTGGAGGGCAGAAGCAGACTTGATTACACTACAGACAATTGTTTCACAATAATTCTGGACCATTTTTCATTAGCTGTCTCCCCTCACAGCAAAACGAGGGATAATTTTTTTTTAAAAAAATCTTATACCTCTAGAAGGTTGTCCAACAGTTAAAGATTTTTAATAATTCATCATGCGAAACATCTTGAGCTAAATACTAAATTTCCCAGCAATAACAACAAAAGATGAATGAAAGGAGCTGAGGTTAACTTGCTCTGATAGAAACAAAAGGGTAAATAAAAAGAATGATGCTATCACTTTTCCATGATTTATCAGTACATTTTTATTACACCCTCCGCTTTGACATGTTTTGTCACTCAGTCTGTTGAGCCAAACCAGTTCATTCCAAGCAAGCTGATTAAGTAACTGATTAAAACGAAGCAGCAGATTTGTCTGCCTATAATCATTTACCATCACACAAGCAATAGGTGGCAGGCCTTATTGGTGAGTACAGCTGCTGACATTACCTTTTAGGAAAGATAAGGACTTTTGGGTTTGATCAGCTGGCCCAGCTCATCAGGCCACAAGGTGATATGACTCTAGTGGTGTGAGCAACAACTTTTGTGGCAATTGCCATGTTTTCTTGCTTTTGAACCACCTTTAAAAAGAGATGACTCATTCATAGTAACATTTAAATGTGAGGCTCATTAAATGGACTTAATGTACCCAGCTATTAGCAAGGAGCTCTTTGTAGGAGAAGTCTTGTTACCTATTTTAGGTCTGCTTCTCAAGACACACTGTGATTGCTCCTCAGGGCAAGTAAAAGTGACTAAGATCTAAGTCCAGGCTCTTAAAGTCCTGAAAATTATATAGCCTAAAATGGCAGCTTGTTTAGAGGACTTCTTCAGGTAGAAATGAGGAGGTGATGGGAGCTGAAGTGCAAGGAACCATTTCAACAGTGGTAATAACATTTGCCTGCTACCCCAAGGATGGGCAGCACCTTCCACAGGACTCAGAGCTGGGGTACAAAGTTGAAGCAAAAGACCTGCTGCTCCAGACTTGCTGTTCATTCTGCTGAGAGGAAGGAAAAGTTGTTAGCGACTGCAGGAGCCCCCCAGAAATAGCTTCTGTCTTCTGACCTCTCTCTCAGAGGTGGGAGCCAGCTTGGCTTTGCAGCAAAGGCAAAACAGGTGATGGTGGTGGTCTGCATCATTTGGCATTTGTTCCTAAAGCCTGCTTTGGGTGCCTGAGGATGCAGCTGGATACCTAGGATTTACCAAAGAATATTAGAGAAGTGAAATGAATGGGAATGAGTGTCAGAGTCTTAAACCAACATCTATGGTTGGGTTTGAACACACCTTGAGGGGTGTGCCTGCCTGCCTGCCATGGTGTGTACTTAGACACAACAGGCTCTCCCTGCAAGATGTTTTGAATACTGCTGTGATGAATTAATGCACTAGCTGTCTGCCTTTTTGAAATGCCTAAACTTGGGAAGCCAAAACAAGAAGCCACTGCTGTTCAGGATCCTGGTGTGGGACATCCTCATAGGCAATAGCGTGTCTTGTGAGCAGAACAATGTGAAGCAGGTGCCACAAATGGCACAAATGCTAGATTCTGATTCTTCATCTGCTGGTAGAAAATGCATTTTTTCTTTCCCAAGAGGACCACGTATTTTCAAATTACACAAAAAAATCTTGTAACCCTTAGGTGTTGAGTTCTTAAAATACTGAAACGTGATGATATACTCTAAATGCATCCACAGTCCCTACTTCAACTTGGTTATTGATAAACTTAAAAGTCCTTCAAATATAAGGCCACTGGACGCGCTTCTTAAAATTGCTGGCTTAGCAAGTGATTCTGCAATCAAATGTGTTCTGAAATGCTGGGTCCTGCACTGGTCATTCTATTGCAGCCCAGACACTTCTTTGATCTTACTCAATTCATCATTGTCTTGTTTGAAGGTTGTAATTTCAGTAAGTTTTCAGAGAAAAGGAAGATAGCAGCTAACTGCAGAACACAGCAAACTGTAAAACATCTTGCCATGTTCATTTTTCCATTGCCCTAGCAATTGATGCTGTTGCTTCTCTTGCCCTGTGAGTTATAGCTTTAGTAAAGCATTGCCAGATTCAAGTCAGCAGGCCTCTGCTGGCACTGCAGAATGACAATTCTTATCTGTTTTCTGTAGCCTGACATTTTCCGTAAGGCCTGGAAGGTTTGGTTAATAGGGTTTGTCAAAAGGGACCTACAATATAAAACGTTGAAATATGGAATGAGAGCAGAGCAGAGAACCCGTGTCACGTTAAATGTTACCAAAGCAATTTCTAGGAGACTAATTATTCACAATAGATAACTAAATTGTAAATCTCTATTACAAGTGGGGGACTGAATGTGAGTTTCCTTGGAAAGCAGTTCTGAAGTCTGCTACTTTAATAGCCAATATGTACGGAAAATGGTAGAAGTGCCAGAGGCTTTAGAAGAGGAGAGGTCAAAGGATGAAGGGACAATAACTCCTGGGATTCATTCACTCTGCAAGTCCTGAAAAGATATATTTGCATCATAAAATGCATGATAGACTGTTTTTTAATAGTCTGATATTGAAAGCATTCCGATATGATAATTCCCTATGACTATTGCTAACTAGAGAAAGGATGAAGGGACAGACATCAGAAGAGGGGCATCTAGGTATCCTTGAGGGTGCTTAGCCAGAATTTGAAAGAACAGTGATAATGAGGTACCTCCTAAAATTCCATGGCCTGCCTTTTGGGTGCAAAGTCCCTTCTAGGATGGTAATTGTGCTTGCTAATGCCCCTGTGAAATCCTGCCTCCTATTACCTGAAATAGCGCATAATGGGTAGTCTGTGCCCTGAGGAGGTATTTGTGCCTGTCCTTTCTATTATGAGGCGTTTTGTGAGAGAAGAGGACAGGTAGTAGACAGCGCCTATGAGAAGAGGCTCTCTGAGATATCCTTTTGGGGTAGTTCATGCAACTTTTCTTGCTTCTGTTCCCTAGATTGCTGCTCAGCCTTATGGATGCCTTTCAATATTCTTATTTATTACTAAGTAGTTTTTAATAAGTAGATGATGCATTGTGGCACAAACTGTATGTCTGACCATAGTTTTCCTGTTATTACCTCTGGTCTCTTTCTTTATTATTGCTTCTGTTAGTATTTGCCTTGGAAATACACGGAGACTTACCAAGACAACACCAAGACAACGTGCTATGCAACTGGAAGTGCATTCCTAAGAAATAGGGCTGTAACTGTACCGCAGGGTGGCTGAACTCTTCCTTCTGGACTGAAGGCTATCATCCAGCTCGTTAGCAAAACCTCCTTGAAGAAGCTCTTGCTTCTTTATCAAAGTGCTAAAGGGGGAAACTGTTCAGAGCATACCGGGTAGGTATCATAATTTCCTTCCTGGTGTCTCTCTCTGCAGCTGTGAGATGAAATAAATGTAATAAGGTTATCTCTGGCAAAGCATGTGCTCATAAACGGGGCTCTAACTCTTGGAGTTGTTGGGGATTAACGAGGAATGTTTGTGTCTGGAGTAATTGCATTAGACATGACATAAATGTAGATAGAACCGAGGAGAGATGGATTTCTTTTCTTCTGCTTGCAAAGGAATATGCAAGCTTTCAAGAGTTCACTGTTTTGGAGCAATTTTGCCAATTCCATTATTCTTTGCCATGAACATTAAAATGTTCTTTTTGCTTTTTCTATTGATAGCCAACAGTGATGTGTATAACTGGCAAAGAGCAAAACCAGTACCTTTGGCTAGGTAGTGA
Source organism: Egretta garzetta (assembly GCF_000687185.1). Taxonomy (NCBI): domain Eukaryota; kingdom Metazoa; phylum Chordata; class Aves; order Pelecaniformes; family Ardeidae; genus Egretta; species Egretta garzetta. The sequence continues at coordinate 2,545,471 of NW_009259976.1, forward strand.
CCATGACGGTACTCTGACACTTCCATATTGTGATGGTGGAGGGTGCTGTTACCTGCAAATGCATTTGTATAGCTGATGAATTGCATGGGCTTTAAGCAACAGACCACAGATCCCTGTTGCCTGGACCTGGGATTATTGTCTCCAGCCTAGGCTGCAGAAACTGAATTGGTCTGGTTGAAGCTGATGGTTTCAGCAGAATTTCAGGACTTTGTAGTTCTGATGGATTTTCAAATAGTCTGCTCTAACAGGCAGGATGATTCTGTCTATGCTATTACATTAATATCTTGGATATGACCGTAGCAGGCTAGTTATAGGTGATGTGCATGAACATCATCATGTGCAGAGCAGCATTGTGCAGTAACTGCAAGCATCACACAGTCACTGCGTTTGCACAACAGAGTTGAGGTTTTTGGAGCTGACTTGTTAATTATGCACCTCTCATTAAGACTGATGAATCTTTAACATATCAAATTTATTTTGCTGCACTGTGCATCTAAACCAGAACTATTTATGTTCACAAAGTCAAGACCAGAAATACAGCAAGTCTTGTCCAGAGGAAGTATTTCTTGTCTGTCTTATGTTTATGTCTAGAGGACAACCAGTGGATTGTTACATCAAGGAACAAACTATCAAGAAACTACAGAGAGGAAATGTGGACTGTTTTGCTAGTGAAGTCATCCCGTACACAGAAATGTTCCTAAATGTTAAGCTGTTGGCACTATCACACTGTGGATGATTGTTGAGGTTGTTCTAGGAAACCACTGTTTTGGGGACTCTAGATCAGCAAGGTGAATATGGTGGTTCACCTCACAATTTTAGTACGTATTTTCAGAGAGCTTAGACTTTATCTGCAGTAAAGCTACTATTGCTATCTGTCATAGGTGAGCCATAATTACTGGTAACCATGCATCTAATTCTTTCTGTGCACTTAATTTGTATTCAATTTCATTTAAATGACTGACAATAAAATAGTAAAGGACAGTATGGTACCAAAGAGTACAGTAAAATAAGTACAAAAGCAGAATCAATGTTTCCTGAGTTTGAGTATGACTTGATTTGCCATACAAGGCAGCAGTTCTTCCATTTCATAGTCTGTCAGAGTTGCAGGACAAGGCAGTGCTTCATAGATGGTCTACAATAAGTGGTTGCTACAGTAAAACATACGGAGAGAGGGGTGTAATAGGGAAAAGAGGAGCCTAGAGTCTGGGGGATGGGCAGTGAAAAGGGGGAGTAAAGGTCTGACCTTCTCAGAATAGCCTCCAGTATTTTCATCTGGGTAAGGTATCGAGATTCTCTTCCCCTCGGTGTACATGGTATTTCTGAAGTTTCCAGTCGCTCTGGGACTTCTGTTAGTCCAGAAGCTAGTGGCACAAGACGGCATATTTGCAAAGGTTTCAGTTGTAAGAACTGTCTTTCCACTAGGGGATACAGAGAAGAGGCAAGGACCTCATCCTTGACCAGTTGGGAAATCTGTCTGACCCTCTTCCTCTGCTAGTCATTCATATCGTGATCTGTGTTAGTTCTCAGATCTGGGTTGCTCCATTTTGGAGTCAAATTCAATTTCATAATTAAAGGATTCATATATATTATTATACAGTGAGGAACTAGTGATTGATGGGAAGGATGAAAGTGGGGGTTCTTAGCTAACCCCTTTTCTAATATTTTATAGCTATTGAGGCCAGACAAAAATGATGGTTTGGATGCCCTAATACACACTGAATTTTAGCCCATAGAGGTGAATGCAGTAAGCATTCTGGACACAACTGAGTTCTACAGTATCTGAAAACCATAAAAAAACCTGTAAATGTGAATATTTAACTTTTCCTGGACTATATGGGAGTAGTGGCTTTCTTTGTTTGCTTTGGTTTTTTCACAGCTTTGAATTTATAATTTAGTTTAAGCAGCTCTCTTGCACAGGTGATTTTCAAGTGAGAACTATTTTGTGGCAATCTTTGCATTGACTGATGCTTGTATAAAACACATCTGTTCTGTCCTTATTTTTGGTGAGGAGCCCTTAGTCAAACAGAAAGTCCCAGCAGTGAGAAGGTATAAAATGGGCTGTGGACAAAACAACCCCATTTCTAGTGATTTTTCCTCCCTTCCTTCTAGGCACTCACTTGAGCCTATTAGTAATTTGTTCAACAGTCCACACATACGCGAGGATAGAAAAAATGAAATCTTTTCTGAGCTCTTTGCATTAACAAGTATTTACTTCCCTGTTAAAAGTGTCACAGAGCAGTGAAATAAACTTTCTGAGAAAGGTGTCCTCTAGTCATATAGTTGCGATGGAGCCAACTCACTCCAGAAATGTGATGGAAATGCACCAGGGAGGTGGAGCCACTGGGATGCTGCCGAGTGACTTCCTTCTGGTATTAAATACTGAAATTAATATGAGATTTTCCTAAATAGGGGCTGCCAGAACAGGTTGTAAGTGATACTGATGTCTTTTGAGACCAGCACGTAATAACGTGTTCTGGTCATGTCCTTATATTACACGGAGTTGATAAAATCTAGGATTATAAATTGTTCTGCTAGCTGTTATTATCCATACTAAATGATTTCTTGATACTTCAAAAAAGAAAACTAATGCACAATTAAGAAAATGCCATTGCTATCTCTTGCACAAACCACCTTGTAATATCATCAGCTACAGCAAATAAGTCTATTTTAGTACAGAATTATATACTTTCATTGATGGTTAAAGTTCATTCGTTTTAATATATTTATTATATAAACATACAGGACGGCTGAAGTAGAGGGAAGAGCATTCTGGGTTGCATGTTCTTTTTCTTCATTGTGGTGGGCTGACCCTGACTGGGCACCAGGTGCCCACCAAAGCCACTCTATCACTCCCCTCCTCAGCTGGACAGGGGAGAGAAAATATAATGAAAGGCTCGTGGGTCGAGATAAGGACAGGGAGATCACTCGGCAATTACTGTCACGGGCAAAACAGACTCGGGGAAATGAGTTTATTACCAATCAAATCAGAGTAGGGTAATGAGAAATAAAAAATAAGTCTTAAAACACCTTCCCCCGACCCCTCCTTTTTCTGGGGCTCAACTTCACTCCCAATTTCTCTACCTCCTCTCCCCAAGCAGCGCAGGGGGACGGGCAATGGGGGCCGGGGTCAGCCATCACACGCTGTCCCTGCCGCTCCTTCCTCCTCAGGGGAGGACTCCTCACCCTCTGCCCCTGCTCC
>NW_009259976.1:2548916-2581245 GCF_000687185.1 Egretta garzetta
ACCCGGGGCTGCGGGGGAATCCTGCTCCTGGAGCCCCTCCTGCCCCTCCTGCCGCACTGGCCTGGGGGGCTGCAGGGCTGTGCCTCTCACATCCTCTCACTCCTCTCTCCTGCTGCAGTTGCTGTTGCTCAAGGCTTTTTTTTCCCCCTTTCTTAGCTATGTTATCTCAGAGGCGTTACCACCACCGCTGACGGGCTCGGCCTTGGCCAGCATTGGGTCCTTCTTGGAGCTGGCTGGCGTGGGCTCTGTCAGACACAGGGGAAGCTTCTGGCACCTTCTCACAGAAGCCCCCCCTGTAGCCCCCCTGCCCCCTTACCAAAACCTTGCCACATATACCCAATAAATTTGTTTATGTTCATTCTCTATTTTTTAATATATTTGGTTGCAGGAAGAGTAACATACTTTTAAAATAAACTTTGCCTGGCATTACAAGGAAAGGGAAGAAGGTTTTGAAGACGTATTTACATTCTTTCCAAGAAATGACTCAGCAATTTGCATTTGTAAGGAAGCAATCGGGTTTTTTCTAAATAAGCCATCACATTCAAAGTTGATTTGTTCCAAGGAAAGGAGCTGAAATTAGTTACTGACATGCAATAATTCATTTCTTATTTTACCAACAGTAATTAAATTGCCCGGAACTGTTGTCATTTAACAGTCTATTAATTGACTAATGTGCATTACTTGCGTGCAGGCTATAGGTAAAATCCAAGGATTAAGAAAGGAAGAAAGAAGGACAAGAAAAACCTCACTGATTTTCATGACCATCATAGTTGAATGATTAATTTATTTTATAATGGAATGTAGTTTTTGCAAACACTAATAGGTTGGATTTTAAATAAGCAATTTCATCAGCAATAGCCCTAAAGAAGGAAATGGTAGTCAGCTATTAATTCTTTGGAGAGGAGCAGAATGGCTAATTGGTTGTGCTTTCTTTCAACCATATGAAAATTATATATCTCTTCCTTCCTTAAAAATCAATGATTTCTGCTTGGATCAGTATTTTCATTATAAAAATCCTTCCTCTAATCATATTATCAGCCAAACATTCTGATATTTTCCTCCTTTTGCTCCACAAACATTGAAAGAAACTTTGTCATGTGCATCGGATAATCTCAGCCTAATAACAACCACACATAAAAGTGGATATAGGCAAGTTCAGCAGCTTTGATTTTGTCCAGTCAAATATGGTACATTCCAATGCTGCATTAGTGGCCTATGTGAGGAAAAAAAACCAATGAGGTCAACATCTAGGTCCCAGCTGAGAATAATCCACTTTATAAAAATAAACCAAAAAGTTCTCCGTCATCACCGTAAACTCCATTTTATGGTGTTGCATGCTCCTAACAGCATCTACAACTATATAAATAAACAGGCAAACAAAGGTCGAGTTTTTAAAGGGGGAGATTTGAGATGGGATTTTCTAAATCACCTAACCATTGAGAGACTAATAACAAGAATGTCTTTCTATGAAATGGGAATCATCAGTTAGAAGACATGAGGAAGAAAATGGATCAGATATATTAGCTGCCTAAATGTAAAAGAAGCATGGAAATCCTGTCCAATGAAGTAGCAGTTAAGACACTGATGAAAAAAACCAGAAAATATTAAAGTCATCATACAGGGCTTCTAGGAGGATCAAGGGGAATGGAATAGCTCCAAGGCTGAAGAGACCATCCATATTGCCCAGTTTATGCATCATGGCTAGGAGTTGTTTGGCCAAATGCAGGAGTCAACAGTGCCCATGTCTCCATCTGCTTGGCTTTCTTTGCAGGTCTGCAATGAAAAACAGGCACTTCTTTGTACTGTTGTTCCTCATTTAAGACATAGCATATGAATTATTCTCTGCAAGTGCTTATTTTTCTCCATTGACTAGAAAGGGAGCCTCCATCAATGGATGGGATGTAGACACCTCCACTGCGATCTGTGAAGTTAGAGAAGATGAATCCCATCACTTAAATGGTTGCTTGCCGTATCTGGGGACTTGACTAAGTACTCGGTTCTTAAATGTCACTGAACACGCACTAGGCCCTAAATATGGCTGTGGTTTTTGGGTCACCATCATTCCTGTTGTTCAACAGAAGACCACAGGGAAGTGGAACCTTCACACTCCTGTGGTCGTGGTGCCTAGTGAAGAAAGAACATTTGCGTGCGCAGCCAGACTCCCTAGCATTCACTAGGCTGTCTTTCAAAGTGCAACTTCATGTAAGCCCATAACATGCTTGTTTTTATTTCAATAAAACAGTAATTTAGACAATAAGTAAGTATGTCTTGAAGAATATATGGGAAGGCTATGAAACTATTAATAACATTTGGACACCTCCTGCACTGTTTTAATGCATCACAAGTTAGCACAGTATTGATTCAGTATCAAAGTTCTGAGAAACAAGCCTCTTACCAATATCTAGGATCCGATGTTGTAATTGAACTAGAAAATGTTAGTTTTCCAGCATTACTGCTGAGAATTCTTCCCAATAAATGTGTGTTTTCCACTGGGGCTGAAATCACTGCAAGTGTTAGTTTTAATTTTTTTTCCTTTTTATACTTTTCCTATTATACAGGTTCCTTTTCTCCCCTCTCTGTGTAAAATAAACATAATGGGGCCAACTCTTGCATTTTACTATCTTGACTTGTGGGAAGATCATTTGAGATACCCGGTTTAGATAATTAAATCTTTTGTGGAAGGATTAAACTTTGGAGGAAAGAAAATGGGTGGACTTGGAAAATATTTTGTAGAAAAAGAGAGACGGTAGGAATCATGGGGAGTAGAAGCCTTTGTCAGTGTGCGAGGAAAAAGGAGAAAGAAGGGAGTAGGAAATGGAGCCACAGTTATGACACTGAAGCACAAGGAAGAAAAAAGAATTCATACTTAAAGGAGAAATGAAACAGTGCAAAGGAAGGAAATGACAAAAAGAATGGCTGTGTATTTGGCTTCTTAATTTTGCGTATGTGCTGGCATACCCAAAACCAGATGGCACAGGAATTTCCATTATACATGCTTCCTCATTTCAGGATCTCCCTCAGATTTCCATATTCCTTTTATCCAACATCTTCCATCTACAGCTATTAACCTCTAGAGTTTGTCAGTAAACACTGAAGAAATGCAGAATATGCCTTTTTTTTTTCCAAAGCTCATTTTGATTTTTATTCTTAGCTCTAGCATCCCATAAGCCTAGTTTCTTTCAGAAAACAAGGTCATGAAGGGAAGCCAAAAGATTTTTTTTAGTATCTTTGACTTTGTTAGATGCTAGTGGTTGTTAATTTATGCCGTGAACCTGCCTTTCCTCCCAGTAATATCATTCTTTCTCACAGCAAACAGGTCCTGGTAAGTGGCCTCAGCTACAACATCCTGCAAGGTAAAAGCATACTGTCATTAGACAGCAGAAGGTACAGCTATGTAGAAGAGGCAGAAAGAGTGAACTAGAGAGTTAGGAACATTGCTGCTGTCATAGTAGCACCTTTTGTCAAGTTACATTGGTAGATTTATAGAATCATAGAGTAGTTTGGGTTGGAAGGAACCTTTAAAGGCTAATCCGACCCCACTGCAATGAGCAGGGACATCTTCAATGGGATCACGTTGCTCAGAGTTCCGTCCAACCTGACCTTGAATGTTACCAGGGATGGGGCATCTAGAATCATAGAATCGTTTAGGTTGGAAAAGACCTTTAAGATCATCAAGTCCAACCATTAACCTAATATTGCCATTGCACCACTAAAACATGTCCCTAAGCACCTCGTCTACCCGTCTTTTAAATACCCCCAGGGACGGGGACTCGACCACTTCCCTGGGCAGCCCGTTCCAGTGTTTTACCACCCTCATAAAAAATTGCTTCTTTACCTCTAGTCTGAATCTACCTTCTTTCAGTTTAAAACCATTGTGCCTTGTCCTATTGCAACAGGCCCTGCTAAAAAGTCTGTCCCCGTCTTTCTTATAAGCCCCCTTTAAGTACTGAAAGGCTACAATAAGATCTCCCTGGAGCCTTCTCTTCTCTAGGCTGAACAACCTCAACTCTCTCAGCCTGTCCTCATAGGAGAGGTGCTCCAGCCCTCGGATCATTTTTGTAGCCTTCCTCTGGACCCGCTCCAACAGGTCCATGCCTTTCCTGTGCTGAGGGCTCCAGAGCTGGATGCAGGGCTCCAGGTGGGGTCTCATGAGAGCAGAGTAGAGGGGTAGAATCACCTCCCTCAAACTGCTGGCCACATAAAGATTGTCAAAACTGCATTTTTTCAGCTGGTTCTAGTCTGTGCAGCTACAGTTGCTCCCATGCTGGATGTGGTATGGGCGCATATGCCTCCCCACTGGCTTTCCAAAGTGCCTGGATTTTCTTTATCTGAAGCTATGCTGCTGCTTTGTCAAGAGTCTGTGCTGTGTGAGAAGCTACGTGGAGTGCAGAAAAGCTTGTTTCTGGTAGGAAGCCAACAGTTCTTCCTTATCTATAAATGGTTCATCACATATGTACTTAATGCCAAGTAGCTGAATAGCCACAGGTATAAATAACTTGCTAGTTACATGTATTTTGTTCTTCAATTGTTTTCCCATAGCTAATTACATATAACAAATATAACATGTCAAATGTAGATAACCTGGAAGTTATTTATCCTCTTTGTTTTTCATCCTAGATGGCTTCTAACCAAGAACACACATTCACAAAATATGCCTGCAAACCACAAGTGGCAAAATCTGAGCCTGTAAGTACACATGATCTACTTTAGAATAGACATTTAGCAATTAGCAAGGAAGAAATGACACTGATGTTTCATAGCTCTGTTGCACACTTATCAAAATGTCAAAATCTGAAGAACTTCTGAGCCTCTCATAATTTCTAAACAAGTGCAGTCCAAAATACCTTTTAATCTTTCTGATTGATTAGGCCACAGAAGAAGAAGGGTTTTCAGTGTTTGAAGTCTAGCAACATCTTGTCCTGGATCAAATGTAGCAAGAAGATACAGAAATTATGAATTGTCTGCATCAGAAGTAGTTCCCAAAACCATCTGACATATCATCAGGCTCTGTGGTTCTTCATAAAGCTGTTATAGAGTTAATCTACTGTCTTGTTAGACTAGCTAAGTCTGAGTAACTTCATCGAAAAGTACAACAAATCTGTATACCTCTTCAATGTGGGAGCACAATGGCAAGAACACACAAATCTTCCAGGAAGATACCTTGGAAAGGATGCCAAACTCATGAGAAAAATGTTAAAATAAGATTTATGTTTTGGGGGCTATGACTAATGTCACAGAAATTTAAGTTTTAAAACTAACATCTCATATTGGTGTACGCACTTTTGCACTGTCATGCCAGTGGGTTTGACTGTGCCTTCATTCCCATTCCAGATCAAAACAGGGGGTGTTAGATAAATGGAGAAACAGGAAAATTTCTATTGATAGATCTGAATGTTTTGCTCTTTAAATTGTAGAAAAATTATTCTAAAATAATTTTGGAATTTTACATTATGTTTGGCCAAATAGCAGGAATTAATCAACACTCCCAAAGTTTACACCTATTTTCTTCTCCATTTATGAGACAAAATGACAATACAGTTTTCTGTATTTTTTCTGGTGGAAGTACCTCTGCATGAGAATTTGTTCTTGTAGCTGTTGTTCCTGTGATGAAATAGTTCCTCGAGCCCATAACATCATCATCCTGGACCATAACAGACATGAGTTCGCATGTGCTGTTGGTGCTCAGGCAGGGTTCCTGTCATTGCGGGCACGGTCCGAGGTGTTGCTGTTCCCTCCAAACTGTGGGGGTGTGTTAATTTAGTGCACAAGCTTCCTGTTGCCAGTGTCTGAAACTCACACGGTCATAAACCAACAAAGGGAAAAAAGAGAACACATAACATGGGATTCAGAAATAATTCATGATGATTTAGTTTAATTTGAGTTACTATAACCCTAAAGCTCCATTAAAACCTAAAATGAATGCTATTTCCTCCTGAGAGCAGAGAACAATCTGCTAACTTTTGCCAAGATGAGAGCTATTATGGTGTACAACATGAATGCATATAAATTACAAGGTTTATATTTGCTGTTTTCCCTAATGTTAACTTTGACTGGCATGTCAAATTAAAAGCAAGAGGGAAAAAAAAGAAAAACCTGCATCAGATTAAGAAACATATAAGGAAGTGTAATTTCTAACTACAAAACACAAGACCTTCACACTTCAAACAATCCAAACAGGTTTTCTTTTAATGATTAGGTTTCACTTTTTTCCCCTTTATACTAGAGATGCATAGAGAACTATAGTAGTAATTGGAAATAATTCTGTAAGCCGGGTATCTCCTTTTTTCACAACTCTAGTAACACTAGGGATGTTTCAGGTTTCCTACTGTTAATGTTTGGTGCAAGGAATACAGGAAAATTGAAGCAGGTTGAAAATTCCTGATTGAAACCAATGTAGAAAACACAAGAAAATTGTACATCTCAGGACATGACACTGAAATTGGCCTGAGCACACTTGTAATGGCACTCGCAGCCTTTTGCAGGTAAACAACTAGGAAGTTGCTTTCCATTAAGGAAGACAGATGCTGCAGAGAGCCTGGGTCTCCCCTGAGCATCTGCTCTATCTAAGATCCAAATAGGTCATTTAAGCCCTGATCCCACAATGAGAACTATTGGGTCAGAATGTGCCTATCCAGGGATTAAGTCATGACCTGATAAAAGTGAAAAACTGGGATTTTTATATATACTTAAAGCATGTTTTCAGAACATGAATATTTCAGAGGGAATTTTTTTCCTGCCTCGCTCTTTATATTTGATACAAAGAGCTTCAATTTCTGCTCATTTCAATTCAGCTGATTTTTGCTCCCATTGTTCAGCTCTTTTTTCATTCAGGTAGTTTAATTTACCTGCTCTTTTATACAGACAGCTACTGTGTTTATGGATAGCGAAATGTTTTTCTATATGTCAAATGAGCTTTTTAAAAGTATTATACTCTGCAGGCACGCAGGGGATGATGTTTAAACATAGCTTTCTCCTGCCTAAGCTTCCAGACGATTGAATTTTGAATCTCCTATGAGCTAAAAAAAATAGATTACGGAACATTTTGGATAGGGTTTGGAACATAACTGTATAGCTGTCTGTTGCTGTGCGTTATCAGAAGCATCATGAAGCAACCGGGTCTGGGATGTCCTTTTATGGAGATTATCGAGTAGGGAATGGTTTAATGTTTCTAGCTTCCTGTTGAATATTTTGATTGGGGAAGATTATCACTGTAGAAGTCTACGTTACTGGAGTATGATCTCTTCCCACTTACAGAAGTTGAGAACCTCAACAACGTGTAGTTGGAAAGGCAACAACTGCCCAGCAACCATGGAGCAGTCACGGACAGATGGACAGAGACAGACTCAAGGCTTTTGCCTTGGCAGTGAGCTGGGGCAGCTGATGCTGGTGGTAAGGAAGGTGAGGGAGACTGCCCTCCCCACTGCTATGCATTGCCTCACCCCACACGCCGAAGAAGCTGGCTTAGCAACTCAATCCTCTCGGACAGTCTGTAGGGTCACTGCTGTGTTTTCTTATCCCATCCCTGGTTGCTTGCTTGCTCTAGGAAGGATGGGGGTAGAGACAGCAGTTCCCTTCACTATAGCTTTTGGAAACAGTGGTGAGTCCACAATTAATGGCAACTCAGGTGCCAACAGGAGTGAAAATATACTTAATCCATACAGTGAGCTTTATAAGGTCACAGAGTCACAGATTCACAGAATGGCAAGAGTTGGAAGGGACCTCGGGAGATCATCCAGTCCAACCGTCCTGCTAAAGCAGATTCACCCAGAACAGGTTGTACAGGACATTGTCCAGGCAGGCTTTGAATATCTCCAGAGAAGGAGACTCCACAACCCCCCTGGGCAGCCTGTTCCAGTGCTCTGTCACCCTCAAAGTAAAGAAGTTCTTCCTCATGTTCAGCTGAAAGCTCTTATGCTTCAGTTTGTGCCCATTGCCCCTTGTCGTGTCGCTGGGCACCACTGAGAAGAGTCTGGCTCTGTCCTCGTGACATCCACACTTGAGATATTTGTACATCTTGATGAGGTCCCCCCTCAGTCTTCTCTTCTTCAGGCTAAACAAGCCCATCTCTCTCAGCCTTTCCTTGTAGGGGAGATGCTCCAGTCCCCTCATCATCTTTGTTGCCCTCCTCTGGATTCTCTCTAGGAGTTCCTTATCCTTCTTGAACTGGAGAGCCCAGAACTGGACACAGTACTCCAAGTGGGGTCTCACCAGGGCAGAGCAGATGTCTCAGAGCTGTTCAGTGTTGGGCTTAAGAAAAGGCTGGATCGAAGTTGTAGTTTTGCCTGTTTTCCTTTTCCTGTGCTGTCACTTACACTTTAGCCCTTCTCCTACAGAAGAAAATGTGAATTTATATTCCTTACAGCTTTGGTCCTTCCCTTTTCATACTTAGAAGAACAAACTTTTAATGTTCTCAGTGAGTCTAAAACATCTTCCAAGCCTGTTAATTTCATAACTGCATTATTTCCAATTGCAAAGTCATCAATCTCAATTCTGTGACTGCTTTTGGCTCTCTCTCCCTCCCCGCCCCTTTGTAGCTTCAAGTCCACTCGTTTATTGCTGAAAAATCCTAGTATTTTGGCTGCTTCCAAATCCCTGGGGTTTCAAGTCAATATGTTTGGTAATGACTTCATACAAAGGAAGAGAAGCCAATCTGTGCTTTGTGTTGTTGTGGTAAATGCATATCTGAACTTCCAGCTGGCCTTGGCTTCAAAAAATAAGTAACCAGCTTTGCTGGTTGACACCATGGTCTGAGGAACAAACCATGTCACGAGGAGTATTGTGATACCCCATTTTCTTTGTTTATTTTTTGGTGCTTCAGGTGACTTATCCTCCAGATCTGAAAGCAAAAGTAAGAGATGCAGACATAAAACCGAAACACAGGATTACTTTAAACCTGAAATTAGGATAAGGCCCAGGCATTTGAATAAAGATCAATGCCATCTTGTAAGAGGTACGCACAAAATCCCACAAAGGAAGGCCATGCCCCTAAAGAGAGTACATATGATTAAAAAGCATTTGAAATTAAGCATCAGAAATTCAGGTTTTAAGGAAATAAATATTTTCTGTGGAAGACACCAGGTGTTATCAGGATTTTCTGTCAAGAACCATTTTGTTCACATGCAGTGTGTGGTAAAATCTTGGTCAGAGCTACCGGCATCCCTGAATTTTGGTGTGATACTCTTTTTTTTTTTACACTGTTTCTTGATGTGACTGTATTCGCCTTAAGGGAGGTGATTGCAAAGCCTTTCTCATCCTCCTCTTTCCTTCTATCTCACCTTGAAGTTTCAAAAACAGGATCGGGTTTTGCTTTCTTAAGACTTCTTGTAGATTTATACCTGTGCAAATAAGAACTGAACAGAACACATATGCAGCCATGAAACTGAAAATAAAAACCCCAAGCAAAACTCCTAAACTTCAGCACCACCACCACCCTCCCAGAAACTGCCCGTGGCCAGGTTTTCTGTATTTGGAGCTTCCCAATCTGTTGTGTGTAAAACTGCATATCTGGACACACTGGTTTTGGGGCAAAGCTGCCAGTGACCCCTTTAAACTCAGAGCAAATTTTGCATTCGGTGCTTGCTGTCGTAGCCGGATCAGCAGTAGTTGGACCTGAGCTGACTGGCATATAGCAAACACATGTATCTGCGTTGTGATGCAGTCACACAGAAGTGACATTAATGTAGATGTACTTAAGTAATAATATAATTCCGAGTAGTGTCCTCAGAGGATGAATTGTACTGAGAACCAGTATACTGATGCTAAATTGAGCACTAAATTGAAGGCTTAAAAATGAGGAAGCTAGTAAAAAAGATGTTAAGGTGAAAAGTGAGGAAATTAAAGTGTTGCAGCTCAGCATGGGGGCTACTTAAACATCCCATAAAATGAGTAATAAATGACTACCTCTAGGAAAAAAAAGAGCAACTCAAAGAGCAGGATTGCAAATTAATAGGTATAGGTAAGGGCAAAATTCTGGAAAAGCTGAACATGTCTCTGTACAGGAAGGGAAGAGCTCAGCTTATGAAGAGGATTATAATTAATGGCAGGTAAACATGAGACAGAAATGTGGGGATACTAAAAGGCATTTTGCAAAGCAAACAGCCAAAAGCATGTAAACAAATAACAAAGAATTGTTTAAATCTACAAAGAGCAGGAAGCCTGCTAAAGCAGACAGAGCCAGAGTCAGCTAAAGGGCAAAGCGCTACGAGAAGGGGCAGGATAGGAACCAGCTGTGTGGTAGCTCTCCTGGCTGCTTCTCCTGGCCATGCTCTTTCCTGGCCTGATGTCCCCTGCTCTGAATATTTCTCTTTCTTGCCACAGGCCTTCTCATGTGATTTTGTTGGTTTTTTTTTTTCCCCTATTTGTCTTTGGTCTGTGGACTTTCCTCCATCACTGGGCACAGTCTATGGCTTGTGTTTCCAACTGTCCCCTGGAGAAAGGGATATTTCCCCAGGATTATTTAAGTCTAGCAGCATTTTCAAAAGCGGAATGCCTGTAAAATCCCAGACCCAAAAGATCCTTGGGGAATTTAATCTCTATAAATGTTTTGTCAACATTTTCTTTTACCTCTTTTGTGGCTTATATTGCAATGATTGAAATGTGGGAGCATATGGTATAACATAAGATATTAAAATGATAAAGAATACACAAAGCATCCCTGCAACAGCTTTGTGCATCTGCTTCAGCATCTTGGCTAAATTCCAATATGGGTTATTAGATTCCTAAATTCCCTACTCTTTAATTGTCTCTGTGATAGGGTCGAATTGCATCTATTCTAGTGTCCTGTGCATCTGTGCCTCAGTTTCCCAGCTGTACCGTCCTCTGATTAAAGAGCTGATTTAAGATTAACCCTCGAGCCCAAATGCTAAATCTTGCTGTACCAAAACAGTCCTTGAGAACAAATTAGTCTTTGCAGCCCTGCTTCTGCGTTGCTGGTATTTTGCTGGTGTCTCTGAAGGACTGAAGTGGGTATTTTTCTTGCCTTTTTGAAGTGTCTTGAACCCTAAACAGTGGTAACCCTGCAAAGCTAGAGCCTAGACACTTGAAAAGTAAAACGCTCTGACACAGCCTGCCATCTTAAATAATGTGTTGCTAGCAGCTCGTTCCTCTCTAAGCACCATTTTATACAGTAAACGTTCACCAAATTTTATACTGAAAAATAATTTGTGAAATTTGGAGGGGAAAGAACTGTGAAAGAATGTATACAGTTTACAGTGTGCAGCCCGAGATTTTTCCAGTTTGTTCTCCGAATAATTTGGGAGTGTTTGGTATTTAATAAGTAGAATGCTGCATTTAAGTACATTTTTTTGCCTTGAGCTCTTAAGATATTATTCAGGCACTGAAAATAGTGGAAAATCAGTAGTTAAAAAAGAAAACTGATTTTTAGATGAGGTAACCACTCTATTGTATAGAGTTTTATTCTATATTAGATTGTTTAACAATAGGGATAGATTTGGGGATGAATGAAAGGAAGTAGTTGGTTAGGAAAAATGATGATAGATCTTCTGTAGTTGCGAAAGGGACATATAGAATCTTTTCTCTTGTACAGGAGGAAAAATAAGCTGTGGTTTTGAAATGTAGCTTAAGGGAATGGCTGGTAAAAGAACTGCTGAAAAAAGTTAAGGATATGTGCCAACAGTAACTGCCTGTGTTTGTTTTGCTTTCGGTTAAAAGTCATTTTAAATTGGAAAAGTAAAAATTTACGTAATAGGGGATTTTGATAGTGTATGAAGCTAAACCTTTAGAATTTCCACAGGACTTGAGGAAAGTGGAAATTTTTTTATTATAAAACACGTGTTTGAATGGTTCAAAATAATACGTCTAATAAGGTATATGTATATATATGTGTGTGTGTGTGTGTGTGTGTGTATGAGATATCCAGGGAAGGTGAAGGTAGGAGGAAGAGAACTTCCAATAACTTGGCAGTCATATAAAAACAAACAATAATCAGAGTTAGTTAAAATTTCACAACAGGAAATGTAGAGAGCCAAATCATACTCCCTGTGCACCACTCGAGTAACCACACTGTGCTCTGGGGAGTCCTGGGGGCAAAGGACCTTCCCACCCAGATGTTCCACAGCTGCAGCAGGGTAGGCAGAATGGGCTGCTTCATTGAGGAAAGCGTGGTCATGTGGGGAAAGTGTTTGGCTGAGATTTGCAAAGCCACAGAAGGGAAACACTCAGGTCCATTAACTGGCATTCAAACCAAGGTGACCTGGAAGTCTCAGGCTTATCTGTCATTTTTTTGCTCTTTCATGGGGAAAAGAAATCAGAGCTGTAATGTCACTGAGGGTGGTCAGGAGGTAATGTGCCTAGCCTGTCTTTCAGCCCATTCCTTGTCCACAGTTGGTAATATTATCCCAAACATTTTTTCCTAAACAAATACAGCTTACTATAAAGCTAGAGGCCAGACATCACATTTTTATTTGCATCTGACCTTCCTCTGAATCAGGAGTGTTTGAAAATAGGTCACTGTTCCATCCTCAGTCGTACCAGAGAACATATTTAGTTGTGCATGAGGTATGTACTTTTAATGGAAAAGTTTACCTTTTCCATGTTGTGCTATAGGATAGTTATGCCTTCCCTCTTCCTTCTTTTAGCTCCTATGTTACTGCTAACATAGACCAGAAAACACTGACACCCCTGATGGAAAGGTACCTTTTTAGTTTAGTGTGACAAAGCTTAAAATAACTGCTCTTAAAAGAAAAAAAGCATTTATGGGAAGCACGTTATTTCCTTGGCCCCTATTTCTCATGCATTGATGATTAGAGTTGTTAACAAATCACTGCAGTATTTCTCCTGTGTATCAAATTTATGGGCTTGAAATTCCTCATAGAGCTGATCAGCGCTGAGCTCTAGCAAATCTTGATGGAGGGGAGAAAAAAATGCTAGAGAAAATAAGGGTCACAAAAGAAGCAGGTGGCATAAGAGTATCCTAGGGAAGAAAGCACAGCATCAAAAAGCAGGCCACAGGAATTATGCTTCTAGCTTGGGCATGGACCTCATGTTTCATCTCTTGTGCTGCTTCTTGGCATGTCCATCTTGTTCACATAAGTGCAAATTTGTTGTCTCCTACTCTGTGTAGACCACGTGCTTAGCCTGATGGGAGCAGCTTCTACTCCAACAGAAATTGTGAAGTCATGCCTGTGTGTTTGCAGCCTGAAGACTGCCTACCCTCAGTGGTGCCAGCCTCCAGTTGCTGGGAAAATAGAGATAGTTCTATGGCTTGTATCAGGCAGCCTGCAAGTTTGTGATGAATCGGTGCTTGCTTCTCACACTAAACTTGCAACAGAGCAGTTCAGAGACTTTTTCAACCCAGGTGTGTAAGGTGAGGCTCCAGGAGCCTTCAGGCATCTAAATTAGGGTTGGACTCTCCAAGATGCAAAGCAGCTGCAGGTCATCTTCCAGTGGCTACTTCTCCTCATCACTCTTGTTGGGCCACAGGTCCTCAGTGCCTCAGAAACTCATGCTACTTCTGCTCAAGTAAAAACTGTTGGCTGCATTTCACAAACGAAGAATGAAATGCATTTTGCACTCTTTATGTTACCTGCTCACTCTGTTCACTAACTCTTTCATAGGAGCCAATGAACTTTTCCAACTTGAGATTTTTCTTCCTCCTTCCCTGCCCCCTCCTCCCATTACACTTTCCTTGGGATACTATAGCTAAGAGCAGCCAGACCTATGTGAGGAAGAAGAGTGTGGATCAAGCCTTGCAGGATGAGATCCAGGAGACTGCACACAAGGTGAGAAAGAGCAATGGCTTTTGATGCTTTCTGGCATACTTGGTGATCCATTTGGAACGCACCAAAAATTGAATGTTGGTGAGATTTGGCTGCTGCCTGCCTTCCTGCTGTTTCCTAGCTCACACGCTATCGGTACTGTAGCTATGAACGTGAGGGTACTTCTGGGATCCCAGAGTCATACGGTCAAATGTTCAAAAATAAACACATTTTTGTCAATGCTACTAATGCTTTTCCTCAGATTTCAAAACCATTCTTCAGCCTTATACTAGAAAAAAGTTCTGATAATTTATGTTACCCAGATGTTTTAAAATTCAACAGCTTTCACTACCCATAAATTTAATAGCATTAAACACCTGCTGGCTCAGAGTAGCAGTTCTTGCCAAAAAGAAAAGCAGGAGCAGAGAGATACACTACTAATGTGCTCTCTTCCTTACCATCAGAGCTAAGGCTCTGAGCTGAAGCCCAGCACAGCATTACCCCATGCAGAGCAAGTTTTTCTGCCTCTGTGCTTCAGAGTAGAGGACTCACAACAATTCTAGCCTGCCAAATAATAAAAAATGAGAAAAAAAAAAACTGGGGGGAAGTTAGGAAGGAGACTTTTCTTAGGCCCTTCCTGAAACTCAAGAAGTCTGATTATTGAAAACTGTGGAGAAATCTGTAATGAAATATCAAAGCCCAGGGGCTCTTGGCAAGGGTGAAGGAGCACAGGTCTGTGACAGTCAGTGGCACGTACACCACCGAGAGCTGGGCCAGGGAGGTGTATGAAGGGACTGACTGCAACAGGTACATGGTGGTGATGAGCTTCAAAAGGACAGGTTTTAAAATCTGTGGTGAAACTCCTGAAGGGAAGGCTGAAGGGAAAACTGAAAATCTTAAACGATCGAATGAGATATGAAGTCATTTGAGTGTACAGTTTTGGAAGCGATACCGATGAACTACAAACAGAAAATAATGAGCAGAGAGTTTTAACAGGCTTGGCTGAATGTAACATATAAAAGTTTTCAGTAACATCCTTGCAAACAAAACCTTCAGTGTGGTGTCACCAGATTCACAAGCCCTTTATTTTCTTATTAATGAGCATTTGAATGGGTTTTTATTTATAGCATAGTTGCTGGAATGGAAGAGCATAACCAGTGATTCAGAGAGAGGTGAGCATCGCCAGATTGCTGTGGGTGAGTTGCTGATGAAGAAACGGAGGAAAAGGACTCTGAGGGTGTGGGAGGGAAGGGCAGCAGCTGCCGCCTCCTCCCTGGCGGTCTTTTGGGGCTGGCAGCAGGGAAACGGAGCGTGATTTTGGAACAGTTTTTGTAGGTATTGCAGTGGTATTTTGGAGGAGTGGCCTAGAGATTGGGCCACCTTTGCAAGATGGCATTAATAAATAAATTGAAGAGATATATTCAAAGTTGGAGCTCTGGCAGAACAAGCAGCTGTCTCTGTTCAACTGCCGTGAGACTGTTGCAGCCAAACCCCTGTGTGGTTCAGCCACTGCAAGCAGCTTAGAGTGTGTGGCTTGTGGTCAGTACCTTCTGCCAGCAGGGAGTAGTGTATGGAGCCAGGTGGTTGCTCTCTCAGATCTCACCCCCCGCAGAAGGACTGAGCTGAAACAGCACGGCATTTAGGAGCAGCTGATTGACAAATCGGTGGGAGCCGTGCACCTCAATCCGAGTAATTTATGTGAGTGATTTTTTTCAACGTAGCTTCTGGTGGTCCTGTGCTTGTACATGGTATCTTAGTTTGATTTGTGTACAGGAATAGTCCTGAGGTTTTTGTTGCAAGAAAAATCTCCAGGTAGAAGCTATAATAATAATGTTTCACAAATAGGAGGCAGTTTGCGTTCTGCTCTTGGAACAAACCAATAATGTACCTCAGACTCCAAGGGGAAATGTATTGTTAATGGAAAAATTGTCTTCATCCTCTCTTTCTATTTAAGGCAGCCTTTGCTGCCAGTTTGTCATGAACACAAAAAGGTCTAATGCAATACGGATTAGACAGTATAAAAGTAAGAGAGCAGCAAGAACTCCAGATGTTCATTAGTGGAGTGGCTATTGTAAAAGGCCACTGAGGAACTTCATCTGTTCTGTTCCCTCAAAGATTTCCAATCATTAAATAATTTTCAAGGGACTCGTATCAGCAGATTCTATTGTGTTTTATAAAATCCTTCCTTTTGAACACTGCGGGCTGAGTTGACCACTGGCATGGGATAAACAGTTTCACTGCAGTTGCACCCACTTACATTAGTGCTGAATTTAGCCCTCTGCCGTTGTGCATACATACTGCAAAGGCCACTCAGGTGCAATGACAGATGGGGCCTTAAAACTTTATTGCCCTGTATCTAGAAACATAAGTAATAGTCAATTTTGCATTGCTCTAACATTTTTAAAAGTAAATTGGGTTTTTGGATTGTATTTCATTCTTACATTTTTAATAAAGTGTAACAGGCACCAGCCTTAAAGCCACATTTGCAGGATTAGATTTTCCACTTATATAAAGAAAGGCATTTTTTTCTCCAAACAAGATGCATTTATGCTTGCAATTGCAGTGAGCTATATCCTGCCACCTATTGTTGTGTAGAGAAACACCTTACCTGCCAAGAGAGAAACACAATGTTGATCTTGTTCAGAATGCCAGAATAGCTTTAGTCATAGCTACATAAGAGGCTGAACACTTACTTATTTTGTTTCCATTTTGTTTTGTTCATTTGCTTGCGTATGCTCGTGAACATGACCGGGCAGGATGTTTAGAGTGTTTTTATACCACCTTAAGCAGAGGAATGGTCCTCTGCATCACCCAAAGATACTTACTTGCTCCCTCGTCCAAGTCTGCTTCTCTTTTTCTCCTCCTGCCCCCACCATCTATTCTGTGTTTCAAAGTACTGATCTTGCCCTCCTCCCCCCCCTTTTTTTTTTTTGCATAATTTCTTATATTGCAGTTGTACAAAGAAAAGGACTTATTTCCTGTATGAAATTTAGGGACAGTTTCTTACAGGGAACCAAGATATGCTTTGTAGTCTTGATCATCAGAGGAGTTAATTTTAAGGATGTGAATAATAACATTACCCATAGTAATTATCACACAAAGGAACACTGGGTACTGTGGAAGTTTAGTCACTTTGGTTGTCATTTCCGTTCCATTTTCAAAATTGCCATTTTCTGCTTAAAGTCAAAGAAGCTGCTACCTGTAAAGCCATGAAGACAAAAAAATTTATCTTGTTACTCGAGTATACAGTCCTCAAACGCAGACTCTTCCAGAAATGGGAAGATTTTGGCAATTATTCTTGTTTCTTAAAAGCAGCAGGTTCTAAAAGCAACATTAAAAATATGCATGCATAGAGAGAGAGACACACACACACATATCCCAAGAACAAAAATGCAGCGTGTTCCTAATGGTATAATTCCAAATGATACAATGCTAAATATTGCTAGAGCTGCTCTTAAATACTTTTTTCTAAAGCAAATAATCAGTCAGGTGGTGACAGGACAGAACACTGTTTTTTATTTCTATGTCTTCATGAAGCTCCTGCCTCTTATTAGCTTACAATTGATTAAAATACCACAAAACCACCAAGCCTCTCATTTTTAATTAAAAGACACAGTTTCTTCTGGAATCAGTTTTTAAGAACTACACATCAAGCTTTCTAATTTTTGCTTCAGAAAGGTTTCTGATGCAGTTTAAAACACGATCTTCTGTTCCAAAACCTCCAACTGCTGCTTTTTTGTTCCTTGTGCTGAAATATGCAGCACAGAAGGCAGAGCCTTTCCTCAGCCTGTGTTGTCACAGGTGATGACACCAGTGTTTGAGGCCAAATTCAGTCCTTGATTACAATGAGAGATGGGAGTATATGCCTTTGGGGGAAAAAAGTGGTTTGGATCTGTCAAAACTTTTTGATTAGGCTTCTCTTTCACCATGTGTATGTATTAAAAAAAGCAAAGACTCTTCAGCTAAGATAGGAAGCCAGGCAAAATGCACTGAGCCATATCCTTACATAATTTCACTCAAAAACGGTTGTACTGGAGAGTATTTACATTGGTAGAAGACCTCAGCCATACAAGTGCTGTTTCTACCAAGTTCCTAGTTCTGTCAGGGCAGATCGATTCCATACTTCTCCTTGCAGTGTAGTGAAATTACAGTCCTGACAAGAAAGCATATACCTTTGAATGTACAGACATGAAGTTTAATCAATAATTGCATTATTGTAAATTATTTCCTAATTAGGTATATACGTTTATGCTGATAAACAGAATGGGGCTTCGTGGAGCTGGTCCCTGGTTTCAAGGCTCGTGGCACCATAACATAATTTAATGCTAAGTAGCATTCTCAAATTAGTTGTCACTTCAAGAGTTTCACTTCCCCTATTTTGAAACCCGAAAGACGTTGATTAACTCAATGCTAAGCCCAGTTAGTGCTAGGTCCAATGTTAAACTTTTGGGCACCGGCCGCCCCAAGTGGACTGTAGATTCCTGGGTTAACTACCTATTGACTCTATATAGCTCCTGGGAAAAGAGGGGTTCCTCCAAAGGGCAGACGAAAAGCAAAAGCAGGGAAAACTGCAGCTAAACAGGACAAAATTCTCAATGAAGGATTGGTTTGAACTCCCATCACTTCCCAGAGCTGAGTTGTCAGTATCGCCTCTGCAGGACCCAGCAGCTGGCACCCTGTCCTGAGGGCATGGGCCTAAAAGAGTTTCTTTCAAAGGTCTGAGCTGGGATAACTCTCATAAAGCATAGCCAGCAGGTAAAACGAAACTTTTGTAAATTAGCCTTGTGATTAATGCACTCATCCAGATGTGAAGGCTCTGTAACCCACTCCTCCCAAAGGACCTGCATAAGCACAGCTCCCATCTGAATGCCTTAAATCCCAGGGTGTGAGGGAAAAACAGCTCAACCTTTCGGGTGGAATAGTGGCATTGGGCAGCGAACAGAAACTGGGCAAAACTCAGGGGTCTGGCTCATAGATAGCATGTTATGAGGCTCTGCTTACTTATCTTGTATGCCTTGTTTACTTAACTGTAGATAGGTGTCCTGTTCTTGATCTCTGTTCTCAGAGCTGTTCACATGCATTGCATTAAACTATAACAAACTAAAAAGCAAAAACAGTTTTGAGAGCAATGCATACTTTGTTTCAGTGTTCCCCCTGGGGGAAAAACTAGCAGGTCTCTTCAGAGCTTCAGGACACTGATAATCCTCACTGACTTCAGAGGAAACCATGGGCACATTGCACTTTCAAAAACAGAAAATCATCTGTTTCATGTTGCTTATGCCACAGTAAAGGTACAACACTGGCGTACTTGTAAAAACTTGGACTAAGGAGCTGATGGTACTTAGCCCTTTCTGGTAGACTGGCAATGTCTCCCAATAAAAGGGTTTGGAATTAACAAGGCAAAGTCAGAATATTTCCAGAGCTCGCAGGCTTGGTATCCCTAAATAAGGGTCTTTGCCTTCTGATCTAAAGCCAATACTTTAATGGCAGGAACCTGGAGAGATCATAGACACTTTCGTGTAGTGCGTAGGATTCATGAAGCTAACTAAGTGAACATTAAGAAAGGATTATTTTTCCTTTTTTTTTTTTTTTTTTTTTTTCATCTTGTTTGTCTGGTTGATTTATCCTCCTGTCCTCCTTACACTGTCTACACTTTAATCTGTTTCTGGTTTATGGGAACTATAAAAAGTCTTTTACACGGAGAGATTTACTTTATTTGAATGCAAATTAAAACTATTATCTTTCAGTTACAGGCCAAAGATTGCAAAATAATGCTTGTTTATGACTTGAAAAACTAATCTCTTCCCCCCGTAATGCCATGTAAATTGTTCAGTTAAAGTAAAAATGTACAGTTAATTTTTGCCAATCATTTCTGTGTTGTATATGTTCGTTGAAGTAGATAACAAGACAAAGAGGGAGTTAGATTAGAATGATATGAAACTATAATATTCTTCACTGCTGCTGACTCCGTATAAACACTGTCTTGGGCCTAACCTCCTTGTGGTGGTTCCACTGAAATCAAGGAAGCCAGGGCTGTGCGTGTCTGGGTCATGTTTTTAAAGTTAGTGCTTATGAGAACATGAAATGGAATCGATGGAAAGTCTACAAAGAGGAGAAGAGGAAGAACATATGTTACCTTTACACAAATATGATAATACAGACGATATTTTGAAGGGAGATGAAGAAATAAAATGCGTTTCCCAGACATTGGCCCTGCTCTTTCTGCTTGAGAAATTGTTGGTCAAAATCATGATCAAATCCTTTTGTGGGGCAGAGAATCGGATGACCCAGCAGCTGGGGGTGTAGCGTGCCTGTGCGCACATACTGAGATGCATCCACTAAATTACTCTATGCCAAGTAATATATGCCCCAGAAGAAAATAATTCTGTTTCCTTGTTGTAAACAGCAGCAGGTTTTTTCTTTCATTTCCACTTTTGTACTTCTAGTGGGAGGACTCAGATGTAGGAAGAAAGAAACTTGTTTCATGAAGTGGGAACAGGTAAGCAACAACATTACCTTACTTTGTCATTTGTGGCTTGTCTTTTACAAAGGTGAAAACCTTCCTGCATAGCCCCTAGAAAACATGCCAAGATCCACAGAACAAGGCCCGGGATTTTTAAGAGACAGGAAGGGCAGGATAGAAGCAGGGACGGAGACCTCTGGCCATCTTTGTTTCAATTTAGGCATACTAGTCCAGTATAAAGACCTAGCAGCTCCTTAAAACCAAAGCTTGTTGTGATATTTGGCAGTCACTCTCTGATGCTGAAGTTCACCAGCTTGTCCCGCAGCTTCTGTAGGGTATGTGAATAGCTCTCAGCACATTGCCTCGGGTGCGTCTGTCCCTGAGCGTCTCCATCCCTCTGTGCCCAGGGAAAGCAACAGGATGGTGTGCCCCTCTAAGGTGGGGCTTGGCCTAAGTAGGGAACCCTAAACCAATTTGTCACATTTGCCTTTATTGCTCAGGACAATGATGATTCTGCTCATGGCCTGAAATCCCAAATGTTCATCGTGCACATGTTTATGAACCTGACCCCAAAGTGTTGTCATGAATGTCGTGCAGCACGTTGAGTCCTAGAGTCAGGAGTAAAAATCCACCTTCTGATTGTCATGTCCTATCTTACTCTTGACAGGGCTTATTCCTGTCTTACTCATTATTCATTAACTACTTACAGGGCTTATTCCTCCTTCTTCTCCTTGTGCCTTTTTGAATAACCCACCCCCACATTTCTCTAAAGTAATTTCTCTCTAATGAATGCGGCTCATTGCTTGGTAGACTGCAAGGGGCCTACTTTCAAGTGTGGAATCTCACATCTGCTGGAGACAAAACTAGTTCTGTGTTTCGGTCCGGCTGCATGGACTCTTCTCTGTGAGTACAGTGCTTTAGTGTCTTGTCTTTTCCTTACAATGTATAGAATCATAGAATGTTTTTATTTGGAAGGGACCCCTAGAGGTCATCTAGTCCAACCCCCCTGCAGTGACCAGGGACACCGCTAACTAGTTAAGGTTGCTCAGAGCCCCGTCCAACCTGGCCTTGAATGTTTCCAGGGGTGGACTTACACTCACAGAGAAAGGGGAACTTTCCTTCCCCCACAGTTTCTCTAAATTGGATTTATTTCTACCTCTGGCAGCCAGAGCTGAGGCAGAAGTGAAGCATGGACTGGAATATCCATAAGTTCCCAGACTGTTCTGGGAATAAGACAAGAAATCATCTGTGCATCTCTGGATATGCACATCAGAAGACAGAAATGGAGAATAAAACCTGAATATCTTAATTCCCTCTGGAAAAGACTTTTAGTCTAGTCACACCTTGCTCAGATGTAATGACACAGAATAAAAGGCCTAGGACTTCATGTTGCCCTGATAGGGAAGTTGTAAGGGGCATGTTTGCTCATATTTCTCTCTAATGAATGCGGCTCATTGCTTGGTAGACTGCAAGGGGCCTACTTTCAAGTGTGGAATCTCACATCTGCTGGAGGCAAAACTAGTTCTGTGTTTCGGTCCGGCTGCATGGACTCTTCTCTGTGAGTACAGTGCTTTAGTGTCTTGTCTTTTCCTTACAATGTATAGAATCATAGAATGTTTTTATTTGGAAGGGACCCCTAGAGGTCATCTAGTCCAACCCCCCTGCAGTGACCAGGGACACCGCTAACTAGATAAGGTTGCTCAGAGCCCCGTCCAACCTGGCCTTGAATGTTTCCAGGGGTGGACTTACACTCACAGAGAAAGGGGAACTTTCCTTCCCCCACAGTTTCTCTAAATTGGATTTATTTCTACCTCTGGCAGCCAGAGCTGAGGCAGAAGTGAAGCATGGACTGGAATATCCATAAGTTCCCAGACTGTTCTGGGAATAAGACAAGAAATCATCTGTGCATCTCTGGATATGCACATCAGAAGACAGAAATGGAGAATAAAACCTGAATATCTTAATTCCCTCTGGAAAAGACTTTTAGTCTAGTCACACCTTGCTCAGATGTAATGACACAGAATAAAAGGCCTAGGACTTCATGTTGCCCTGATAGGGAAGTTGTAAGGGGCATGTTTGCTCATTCACACATTGAGAAATTAATGGACACCCAAGGCCATACTAGTAACTCTGACTTGATTTAATTTTTCAGGGCTGACCAGACCAATTGGTGACTGAAGAAAAGACAGTCGTAAAGGTCAGACACCTTTAAATCACATCTTTTTTCTGGATTGCCAGTATTGTAATTAACTGTCATGGAACATTTTTGGAGCTGTGAGAGCTCTTTAAGCAATGAAAAGTGTTTTTGATTGCCAGCATTCTGGTAGTGGGTTTAGCACTGTTTGCTGGCCAAGCAAGCAGTTGGCTGGCGGAGGAAGAAAGGATTGTCACACTGATAACTGATAACATAACCAATAACCACTGCCTTATGTCCAAGAGGTTTTGCGTCAGCTGAAACTTTTTTTTTCTATTGAAGACTTAAAGTATGAAGTTTTATAATCCTGAATTACTTCCAGAACTTGGAGAAAAAACACTGTGTTGGTTGGTTTCTTGTCAAAGTTCTTAGTGGGTTTTCACAATATGAAGCCAGACCCTCAGTTAGCACAGAACATGCTAGTTTCTGCGACATGGGAACTCAGTTCATGGTCTTGACTGCGTTTGGTAAATTCATTCACAGGACATTAAGGTCATTGCTGAGGAACACAAAAAACTCAGAATAGTAAATTACAGTCTCTGTTTTCCTTTTGTATTGATCCCATCCTGTTTTCCTTAAGTCAATCCAAAATAATATTTAAACTGAAAGTATGTAGCATTTTTCTTTGCAGAAAAATGCAATGACGGCATACTGCTGCTGTGGTTTCTCAATGCCTCTTGAAGACATGGAAGTCTCTTTCAGGAAATTTTTTTTTCTTGTTGGAAGTTTTCTTGATAAAAAATAAGTTTGCCTAACAAAAATTCACAAGAAAAGGAAAGTCAACCTCACTGACAGTTTTAGGTAATCTTAGCAAGAAATTCAGAAGCAAAGATGTTGATTCACACTTTCACTTTAAAATAAGTTTGCGTAGATTTAAAGTGTCTCTTAATTGCATGATTAGAAGTTTAAAATACCTGAAAATATATTCAGTGGAAATGTTGATTCAGTATTACAAACACATGTTTCCATTTGGAGGGAATCTTCTGTGTGTGAGCTGATTTTTTCTCTGGAAAAAAAAAAAAAAAATCTAAGATGTATCCTGTAAAATTTCTCTTTAAAAAACTGTGGTTTGCAGATTATTTCTGCTGGAGTTTTTCTTGATCACTGCTTTATATAAACTGACTTGATTCCTAAATAACTCGAATAGACAGGAAGGGGACTGGGGAATACAGATACAATCTTAAAATATTGGTTTTGCTAGTGCTATAAGAAGTAGCTTGGTTCATTTTGACTGATATACTTTTAAGCTCTGTTTTGAAATACTTTAATTTGAAGCTTGAACTGTGAAATAACAGGGCCAGAGGAATTTCCCTTCTGGTTTTTACTGCTTCCCAAATTAAGTCATATGGGTAAAGATCTTAAAACCCGGCGCCAGTGTGTGGCTTTACTAATAGCATATATGTGATCATGTCATTCCTGAGAAAGGCATGTTTCAAATAAAAAGGAAATGTCAACCTTGAGTATTTTTTATTAAATCCCTTTTCTTCTTCTCTTCAAGTTCAGCTTTAGCTGGCCACTTCCTTTGTCTGGTTTATTTTTATTAGAAATGAGCAGATTCATTAACTGTGCAACTCGGTGGTCAGGCAGTGACTGGATATGTCCAATAATGGGTAATAGTTGTATTTTTCATTGGGAGACCAATGTTTGCTTTGGAGATGGCCTGGGGAACAGATGTAATCTGAGACGGCTCTATGTTTACCTCTTGTTTCACTGATATGCTGAGCATGTTTGAAACCAGTGAGAAAGAAAAACAAACATTTCTGCAGAAAGTACCTGCAAGCACTCACTGTTTCCCCAGACCGTGTCCCTGGGCTCCAGCCAGAAACTCCACAGACAGGACTGCGCATACACACTCACGCGAACATACATGCGCACACATACTCACGCACACACATATACACATCTATTTCATGATACAGTCATGCTCTCAACCTGCGTGGTTCCAAGAATGCTTTCCAACAATTCCTATGTTCCACTTCTTTGCTGCACAGGTTGCCCAGAAAAGCTCTAGAGTCTCCATGCTTGGAGATACTCAAAAGCTATACGGACGTGGTCCTGAGGAACCTGCTTGGGCAGGTGTGTTGAACCAGATGACCTCCAGAGGTCCCTTCCAACCTCAACCAGTCTGTGATTCTGTGTGTATGTAAGCCATTTGATGAACTGCTTGTTTGTGTGATACAAGTCAGCATCAAGGCTACTGATCAATGTATGCTCGTCAGAAAGCTTTTTTGATGTACATAGTTTCATGCACTGGTATTAATACTTTTTCACTCCTGTTTGTGCTTTATTTCTCCTCTGTCCAGCAGTTGCCACATTCTACATGGCTATTTATTGGTAGTCAAGGTCATTTGAAGTACTTGCCACATAGGTGACTCAGATGAAATAAAACAATCTGAGGACCATGAACAGAAGTATTCCAAAACTATACACAATATCGAAATAATGAGATTCTTGTCTCCTCATGTTTCTTTCAGCATTATTTTCCCTGTCAAAATGACTAAATTTCAGATTGCAGTTTACATGCAGGCAATAAGAAGTGCTAATCTTTGGTAAAGGAGGAAGAGGTGGGTGGGGAACTGACAGCAATTCATATTGCCTATTTCCCAAAGCGGTCTCATTACTCTTAATAGTTTCTTTTGCCAAGCACTCTTACTGTGGCAGTAGAATAAAATATTCCTCCAAGCTTTGCACAGTTGCCAGTATACATACCCTACTTCAGTCTTAATTGGTAGAAATTGCTATGGACTTACACTCTGGGAGGCGTTGCCCACTTCTACGGGCTACTGTATGGCCCCTGATGAATATTCAGTGGTCAGTGTGTTTCTTTCATGTGGTTCTAGCAAGCACGGGTCTTATTTAATGTCATGCATGCAGAAGGAAGTAGTGACTTGTCACTAAGGCTGTTCAAAGTCTACAGGGTTAGTTTGTGTAATGGCTTGTGAAATGAAACTCCCAAATGTGCTTGCAGGAATTGGTAACAAGCCACATTTTGCAGGAGGCAAAATCTTCGCAGGAGTATCAGTTTCTACTTCTACGAGGTAGAGTGGGAGGAAAGGAGAAGGGCCAGATCTAAGGACAGAGTGAATCATCCTCAATTACAGCCAGGTAGAGAAAACCCTGTGAAAGACCAGCCTGTCACCGATCCCACCACGGCACTCCAAACACATTTTCAGAATGTCCCTAGGAACAGACATCCCAAACTGGGCAGGAGAGGGCTGAGGGCTTTCCTGAGGAAATGGGAGCTCTTGCTAAGTAAACACCCTGTCACGGTGGTTAGCAGACTTTGGGGCTACTCTGCAATAAAACTGGCGTGCTGTGTTCTGGTACAGAGTAGGTCACAAACCTGAGCTTTGAATCTAGCATTCACTTCGAGTGGGATCTGGGTTTGCTGCAGGAATTTCACTCTATTGTATGGGGCAGTGGCTGCCTTGTGGCAAAACCACTGCCACTGAGGTGCTGGATACACCTGTGTTATTTTCCAGTGACAAACCCCCTCCTTCCTTGCCATTTTGTTACCTCTAAAAAAGCTGAAATTGGGTGAAAAGGCAATGCTGTGAGGCAAGCTGCTTCTTAGGACTCTTTTCAGGGCCAATGCTTTCAGTCCGGGCACTGTCCCAGAAACAGCGTGAGGATTCAGACTGGGCCACCAGATGGAGGAGAGAGACAGGAGAGGAAAGATGGTTCTATAATGGGGACGTTCTTCTTCTCACTATAAGAAACAAAATAAAGACATGATCTAGTTATAGACATGGTGCGTTGTATGGCTGCTCTTACCCTCTCTTCCTAGAGCAGGAAAAACTATTTTCTGCTCAAAAGCAAGGAAGCACAGTTACTCCTGTCAAGTTCGGTGGCAGAACCAGTGTCAAGCGCTGCAGTTCTCACTAGCTGGATCCACTCTGTTATGTTGCAGCCTCCAGGGCAGCGCTCCTGAGTAGCCCATTTTCTGGCTAGTAATGTTGTATTGATGTCTGTAAGGTCTAGGTCTTTTGGCTGGAAGCCAGGAGCTGGCGGGTAGGGCTCCCACCTGACTTCAGAGGAGTCTACCTCCCCAGTGGGTGACTGCACCATTGCCTGCAGTTTTGTCAACAGAGGGAGGCTCTGGACCAGCAATGAAGAAGGAGAGTTGTTTAAAAGAGGAAAGGGAGGTATTCAAAAGAGACAAGGGCCTGACAGAGGTATGGGTGTTACCAGTCATGTTGCCTTTGAAGAAGAGGGCGAGGAAGACTTTGCCCATATTGGCATAGCTAGCTTTAATTACAGAATCTGTCATGCCAAGAAGTTACATTCACCAGTGCATCACCAAGATGAGAGTGTTCAAAAAGGTCCTCCAAAGAACTATTAGTTGTCCACATTTGGCCTCATCTGTAGGTTGTGTAAGTGGTATGTGACAGGTATGAGCTCAAGACTGATACTTTCCAGTAGCTCAGATATGTTTGGGTACATTAGAGAGGAGGGCCTTTTCTGGGTACAAGTCATATCAGCTTGAGGTGAAGACTTTCACTCTTATGGAACCTCGCATGTCCCAGACTCAAAGTGTGTTGACACCGAGAGATCGCTACAAGTGATGGAAGAAGCAGCACTCTTTTGGATACAGTGTAAGTGCTTCTGTGATGAGCTCACTGTTAAAGGTGCCTTTCTGGAGATGCTGCCTGTGTTTGTTGTATCAGTACCAAGCTCAAGGTGGTGTGCACTGAGCACTTAAGCTAAGCACTGTACAACCATTTAATGCATGGCGTTCCAGCCTGGAATGTCTTAATTAGCTTTAAAAACAAATCAGCAGAGTAGATATTATCACGGCAGATGATGTGGAAATGTGGAGGACTTTGGGAGCATGTCTGCTAGACTACCAGTGAACAAGCAATTCCTAGACAATATGACATATTACACATATGCTTGTCTTTTCATCCTCTTCTATTGCTGTTGGAATTGTTTGAGAAAAGCTTTACAGGAGAAGTGTGGTGGATTACTTTCACGGCTCGCAGTAGGTACTCTTTCACATATTCTGTCTGTGTGACTGTTGCTCTGTTGCATGTTAAAGTAACGAGTACGAGTTTTGCAAAATCTCAGTCCTTCCAGAGGACAAAATTTTACTTTGGGAGCAAGCAGACTGTTGAGTAAGTAACTCCTCTTCCCATTTCCTTAAAGTGAAAAACGAACATTAAAGGCAATATTCAGATAAAGGTTTTATTCTGAAGCCAACTGAGTATCTGATTCCCTCTGTCAACACTGTTGCACTTGGGATTTCATATGGAGCACAGTGCATCCTCTTGAGGCTTGCTGGTATCTGGATGCTGTTTGATAATTTTATGGCCTGTCTTTCTTTTCTAAGGAGACCTTCTAGACAAAGAATATTGAATTGCCTCGTGTTGTTGAATATGAAATCATTGTCACATTTAGGTTTGGAAACAACAGATGAAAATTTCAGCAAAAAAAGACTGGGATGAAACAGAGTCCAGGTGATGATTATAATAATTATGATAATTTAATAAACACACACTACACCACAGTATTAAATAGCAGATGTGCTTCTTTACAGCTAAATTTTTGTCAGTTTCAAATTAAAACCAAGGTCAGATTTCTGGACTGACTTACATCCCATGCGATTTCATTAAATGCAGAATGGTTCTGTGGCATGTAACTTGGCACTGAAGTTTTCAGTATGTGGTTTTATGGTTCAGGTGCAAAATACTGCTCTGGCTCGTGTGTATCTAAAGGTTATTATACCTTGGACTCTACTTCTTTTCTTTGTTTCAAAATTTAGCAGATCAGCTAAACTGTTAATTTTCTCAATTCCCCTCTGCTCCATCCCCTTAATTCTTCCTTTATTGAAAACAGGTTCATTAAAAATAATACTGATTGTTAGCCCAGAATGAGGACTAAGGTCAGCTGGCAATTTTAGAAAATTAAATCAGACAAATGAATCATATTTGCAGATTGGCTACTTGAGCGTGCACGGATATTTGACCATCTTTTTTTTTTTAATGTGCAGATCAGTAATAAGAATGTGATAGCTACCATTCATGCAATGACAGTAGGAAGGCAAGAGAGAGGAAATTATGTTCTTTTTTCTTTCTTTCTCTATGCAAAACACAGTGGCAAAAATACTTTCAGTAAAACTGATAAATGTTCTGGCTCTGCAGGTATCCTATAATTAGGAACTGTTACTTCTCAGTAAATTTCTTAGGTGCCTAACAATACACATCTAGCATTAAATCCTTACACATGAGAATGTTTTGTCCAAAAGCATCATCACTGCACTTCATACACATATAGAATCAAGTAATATCAGACCTGCAAGTTATCTCAATATAACAGGTTATTTTATGTGATTATATAATTCATTATTAATTAAGATTGTTCTTGCCTCTGTTGCTTGGGGTCAGGAGAACTTTTGTTCTTAATGTGCTAATGATGATTCTGTATTTGTTCTCCTCTTGTACTTCTCTACGAGGTTGCTGACACATTACTAATAAAGATGTACACCTTGTACATCTCTTGCGGTATGTGGATGCTTAGCAGTCAGTTTCAAGATGTACAGTTAAAATAATAAAGCAGTTGCCTATTTTAATTTAGCTTTTAAATATCAGATGACCTCAGCCAGCATTCTCGTCTAACAATCTGCCAAATATAACTGTAAGCTTACCTAAACACTTTTCTGAAAAAATTTTTATAGGGGCTGTGTGAAGTATTGGCACCTAATGGCCTTTAAAATTCTGTCTGAGGGAAAAAGCTGAACAGGTGAACACAGCAGGGCACATTGTGACCCTGCTGTTGTTTTGGAGTCCTCAACAGCAGTCCAGCAACACAGAAGAATA
Organism: Egretta garzetta; assembly: GCF_000687185.1. Classification (NCBI taxonomy): domain Eukaryota; kingdom Metazoa; phylum Chordata; class Aves; order Pelecaniformes; family Ardeidae; genus Egretta; species Egretta garzetta. The sequence continues at coordinate 2,578,104 of NW_009259976.1, forward strand.
CCTGCAAAATATAGTTAACCACTTGGCCATGTAATTATTTCAGTGCTGCTTTCCAGGACTTGGTCCCTCTCCGGTTGAAGTCTTTGGGAGTGTCGTTTTGTTTTCACTGGGAGAAGAGCCAAAAATGGAGTGGAGCATTTGGTTAAGCAACCTTCTTTGGCCTCTTGAGTGTCCACTAAGCACCGGACTATTTGTAAGTTGCTATGCAGAAGGAAAGAAAGTCTGGAGGCCCAAGAAAGTCCTTAAATAGATGGCATCATTGAGACGACCTCAAGTCATCTAAGCTGCAAATACCAGAAAATCCCCTTTTGCATGGGATTTCCAGTGCTTTGGGCTTCTAGTTAAATTGAAAATTTTGAGTGCTTGCCGTCTCTGTGCCTGCCCTTTTGTTTTCTATCTGCATCTAAGGAAGAAATGGGCATTTAAAAGGAATCAAGAAAACAGTGTGAGTGGTACATATGAGGCCTGGTTTTCAGTGCCTTTGTGTTTGATATTTGATTTATGCTGGCTCTACTAAGGTAGAACTTTTGTTTGAAGCTCTTCCTACAGCTGGGCTGTACATGACACCAGCTTTCCTCTGTTTGGATTGCCTTAAGCCTTCACACCTTTAAGCCTTCTGCTAAATATGGATGAAATGGGCCAACATCTGAGGATAAACCCAGACGGTGTGATCCCGTAAGCTTAATTTCCTTAGGAAGCTGGGATTAACTTGTATAACTTTCTAATAACCATAATTAGTATACATATATACATGCTATTTTAGCTGAATTAGTTCATTTATATGCTGCCACAAGAGAATGAAGTGAGGCTGACCCTGCTCTGAGCAGGAGGTTGGATTCAGTCCCCTCGACCTGAACTGACCTGTGATCTGTGGTCTAACAGCTCATTTCTGTCCCTAGTTCGCACTGCTCTAATATTCTTCCTATGCAGAGGGATATGAACTGGTGAAATAACAGAATATTTGACAGCATGAGCTGAAATGGCTCCCTGAGATGTGAAAATGTCTCTTTATCTCATGTATTTGGAAGTTTTTCTCAGCGTAATAGTAATGCTTCCTTGTCACTTAATTGTATCTGTCTTTCCGCCAGAACTACCTTCTGTGGGTGACACCTATCGCCTAGCTGCCATCAGCTCATTGTTTATAGGACTTGTATTAAGAAAATTGCATTTCTGATTATGTTAATGACAACCTGGACTTTGAGATATGATGGGTAATACAATGAGGGAACAGCCAAGCAGAAAAAGTAGGAAATTCAGGCACTTGCAAGATTTTTTTTTTTTATTTGGCTAAGTTCACGCTGAAGTCCATGTGTTTGTATTAGCCCTGTTGGGACATAGTTCAGCACATTATTTATACAAAGTTTCTTCAGTGGCTGATTGTTATTAATTACCATCCTGAGTTCTTTGCAAGTCAAGCTGGACTCCAAATGAAATTTGGTTTCCAAAGCAATTAGGAGTTAATGTTGCCTTGCCTGTTGTATTGTATTCTTGCAATACCATTGGAAAAAAATTGTTCCTTTGCTTGAAAATCCTCAAGCTTTCTCTAAAAGGTGGAAAATATTTTAAAATTTATTAGAAAAGAAAGTCCTTCCTCAACCCTATGCATGCTTGACTAGATGAAAAGAATAATACCAAAGGATCGAAATGGCATTCCCGTTATTCTGTTACTTCTTTGGTTTAAGAGCCCTCACCAAAAGTAGTATGCAGATTTGAACAGAACTTAACACAGTATTAGGTAATTTAGCCTATAGAGTCACCATCTACACACCCATAGCGTAGATTCCTCTCAGATGGTCTTGGAGAGGTATTCTTTGATTCGCCACTGATCAGAAAATTTGGTTTCAGGGTCTCCAAATGTGACTGATTAATTTCTCTTTTTTAGCCAGCATCTTTCAATCTTGTTTCTATGTGCAAGGAAAGCTGATGAATTGACAAAAAGGTAATGCTTTTTTGGCTATCTAAATAATTAGAAAGGGAATAACTGCCTAATAACAGATTTTCATGTTTTAAAGATTTCTGAAACCTTATGTTTTCTCCAGTGTTTACTTTTAAAAAAAAAAAAAACAAACCAACAAAACCTTAAGAACTGTAGCCCTAGTTGTGGACTGCATTCTAGGGTAAAGAGTTTTCATGTGAAGAATTGTGAGGTAGGGTGTGTTTTAATCAAGATACCAGGTTTTCTAAAATTATTCTGCTGTTACATTTCTTCATGCACTCAGAAACAAGGCCATCATATATTTTCTGTGCACATTTACAGCTTAATTGAACATTTTTCTTCCCACTAGAAGGTGTAGGAATTTCTGCCCTACTCTTTGTTGTTTTTTTATAAATGCTGCCAGAAATGGTAACTGGCAATGAAATTTCAATGTTCGTAACTTATGCTTTCTGCTGGTATTGCTTTTTTACATGTCTGGCTATGACTTTGCAATTGAGTGCTGGGTCAAAGGTTGAAGAAAAAATGCAGTGACCTTCTGGCCTTTCCTTACCTATTTCCTGTAAGAGAGCAACATTTCAGCCAGCTGTGAGTCTCTTCAGAAATTTTGTTGTAATACGATGTCTGAAATTCAAATATCACGGTCTTTAGCTGAGAAAATTTTGAGGTGGCAAGTCTGCTCAGACTCTTTCAGAAGAGAACACAATATTAAGATCTTACTTCCTCTAAATGTGTACTGTTCATCAGCTATCATGGTTCTTAGTTTCCCAAGGTGTAAGGTAACTTACACACATTGTTTAGAAAATATAATGCCTCGTTTAAGGGCAGAAAGCATAGACCTTCACAGAAATGCAAGCTATCACGTGGTAATCCATTATGGAAAAACATAGTCATAGTGACTGTGAGGACTTGATCCGTTAGGGATCTTTTAAGGAAGCTGGACACCCACAAGTCCATGGGCCCCGACGGAATGCACCCGCGAGTGCTGAAGGAACTGTCAGACGTCATTGCGGAGCCACTCTCCATCATCTATGAAAGGTCGTGGAGAACAGGAGAGGTGCCTGATGACTGGAAGATAGCCAATGTCACTCCAGTCTTCAAAAAGGGCAAGAAGGAGGACCCAGGGAACTACAGGCCGGTTAGTCTCACCTCTGTCCCTGGAAAGGGGATGGAACAACTCATTCTGAGTGTCCTCTCCAAGCAAGTGGA
>NW_009259976.1:2581264-2620807 GCF_000687185.1 Egretta garzetta
AGGAATCATAGAACCCCTTGGATTGGGAGGGCTCTGGGGGAAGCCACCTCGTCTTGCCTGCCAGCACCCCAATGCTTTTTGGCTGAGCTGCTCCAACCAGTGGGTCCACAACCCCATCTTGATGCTTGGGGGCTATTCCAGCTCAGGGACAGGACAGTGTCTTTGTGTTTGCTGAACTTCAGGAGGTTCCTCTTGGCCCGTTCCTCTGTCTCATCCAGGGTACCTCTGAAGACTAATCCTGCCATCAAGGCCGTGAACTGCTTCCCCCCCCTCTGGGTTACCATTACCCGCCGACTTGCTGACGTGCCTTCCGCCCCTTGTGCTGGTAACTGATGATGCTGATGCTGAACAGGATCGGCCCTGACGTTGTTCCTTGAGCAATGCCACCTCTGCTGAGAGGGACCTGGGAGTCCTGGTGGACAATAAGCTGACCATGAGCCAGCAATGTGCCCTTGTTGCCAAGAAGGCCAATGGTATCCTGGGGTGTATTAAGAGGAGTGTGGCCAGCAGGTCGAGGGAGGTTCTCCTCCCCCTCTACTCTGCCCTGGTGAGACCCCACCTGGAGTACTGTGTCCAGTTCTGGGCTCCCCAGTTCAAGAAAGACGAGGAACTCCTAGAAAGAGTCCAGAGGAGAGCTACTAGGATGATAAAGGGACTGGAGCATCTCCCCTACGAGGAAAGGCTGAGAGAGTTGGGCTTGTTCAGCCTGAAGAAGAGAAGACTGAGAGGGGATCTCATCAACGCATACAAATATCTTAAGGGCGGAAGTCAAGAGGACGGAAGCAGTCTGTTTGCAGTGGTGTCCAGCGACAGGACTAGGGGCAATGGATGCAAACTGAAACATAAGAGGTTTCAGTTGAATATGAGGAAGAACTTCTTCACTCTGAGGGTGGCAGAGCACTGGAACAGGCTGCCCAGGGAGGTTGTGGAGTCTCCTTCTCTGGAGATATTCAAAGCCCGCCTGGATGAAGTCCTGTGTAGCATGCTGTAGGTGAGCCTGCTTTAGCAGGGGGGTTGGACTAGATGATCTCCTGAGGTCCCTTCCAACCCTTACGATTCTGTGATTCTGTGATTCTGTGACTTCTGATGCACTGTTTAATATCGTTGGCTTCACAGGTCACAGCAGTTAAGAAAGATGCTGCCAAATCTTCAGGAAATCAAACCTGATTTTTTGTTGTTTTCTTTCACTCTGAGATCTTTTTGCAGCTACCTGAAGCCAACAGCTCTCTGCAGGTCCTTTTCCAGCCTGGCTTCCCTGTACCCATTGCTAATAACGTGGTGGCTCTTGAGGTTAGGTCGATTGGCGATACAGGCAATGCAATGAGGGCCCTGACAGCCATTTAACATGTAATCTATTCCTTACACTATAGGGCTTTGAGCTATGCACACCAGGAGAGCTTATTCCTGGTGTCCCTGTTGTGTTATTTACCTCTGCTCTAAGCAGTTAAGTCCACCACAGCCATTTAGTAAATTATCAGTTTTCTTATTGGCCCTAAATTGCGCCTAATTAAAAATCTGACCTCCACAAAATAGTCCTCTTCCTAAAGAGACAGAACATAAACAGGAAAAAATCAGCTAATTGCTGCAAAAACTGCTTTTGTGGCACTGTAATTGGACCTCAGTGAAATGAATGAACCCACTGGGGATTCCCTAATGAATGTTTAACTGCAAACAGTAGTCGGGCGCTTAAGCAGCTAGGCTGATGGTCCCTAATGAAATCAAATAAAATCAAATAAAAGAATCTGGCACTTTACTAACCAGATTTCTTGGCATTGGGACATAAAAATAATATAATTCTGGGTAAATAAAATGTAAAGAAAAGTTATTAATAAAGCAGTGAAAACTTAGCCACTCTTGCTTGGATTCTTTCTTCTTTTTCTCCTGAAAAAAAACCCCTCAGAAAACTCTATATACTGTGTTGAAGCTTTCTTTTATTTTCATTTTTTCCTAAAAGCACTAAGACTTTTTCTGTTTTCTATTAATCACATTCTCTGGCTTTATTTTGCAGTATGTTTTTCAGAGGCTAGCTGTGGAACTGCATGATGTAGGCAACTGATTAAGATCCTTTTCATTTTTCCAGACTTTAACAAGGAGCCAAATTCTGATGACCTCTGTAATTTGAGCTGTGCTTTGCCTCCAAATATCTATTCAATGCATTGGGTAGAATTCTGGCCTCACTGATGTCAGCTCTGTAACTTTGAAAAGCAAGTCTTTAAACCCGACTGGTGTAGGAACTCAAGATTGTATTAATGCTTAAAGCGAGCTTAAAGAACTAGAGACATGGCACCATCACATAACTTTGTTTATTATTATTATATTTTAATGTTCAGTTGCACAGTGATGGGACCTAGTAAATTATTTAAAATGTGGGTTATGTAGGTTACCAAGTTTCATTTTTTGAAAGTGGTCTTCAGTGGTTTTGTTTAAATTAGCGTTAAAAATACTTCATGATATTCCACTGTAATTGTTGTTGCATTGATGACATGAATACCTGGCAAGCTGCATTTTCATTAGTATCTCACACCTTTGAGATCTTTGCTGAAACTTAGTGAGGTTATGTGGTATTTTGCAAGTATTGCGATTTAACCAAGTGAGAGTTGGAGAAAATGCAATTTAATCATGCACTGCCAATTTTATTTAAATAAATAAAGTGCTACTTGTCATTGTGCCTAGCATTCAAATGCATATAGTTTGTTTACATATTGTAAATAAAAAGTCCACTGCAATATATTTTCAGAGTTATGAGTTAGAATATCTACTGGCTGTTTCTTGATATGTGTGATAAATGGACATTCAAACATCTTATTAACAACAGGTAACATTATAATTCTTACCACTTCCAGTGAAAATATTTTTCATGAGTAATTAATACAAATGAAGTGAAGTTTGCGGTAAGATCTAGTTTCTAAACTGCACAGTTAGAGCATACTATACCTCCATTCTTACTTATTAGGTGTAACTTAATGGACTTATAATGCTGAAAAAATGTGAAATATGAAAGCATGAATATATATGTTTGTGTCTATATGGCAGAGAGGGAGGTTTGAATAACAGCTTTGCATACTGAATGATGAGTCATGGCATAGAAGGGAACCAATGGTTAATGTCACGATGGTAGCTGTTGCTTAGATCTGAGCAGTATATGTTTCTAGGATTAATCATTTAAACTGAAGAGTGAGAATAAAGCAGACCTCAGCTAGAGAGGGATCTAGACTTCTTTGGTGGAATAAAAAACAGTGCAATGGATGGATAAAGTAGTTCAGGACATAAAAACCTGAAAGTGTTATTACTGTTCTTGTTAACATTCCTCCATTCAGGCACGGCGTATGAGAGTGCAGAAGTGGCTGCTACAGACATAGAATCATAGAATGTTTTGGGTTGGAAGGGACCCCTAGAGGTCATCTAGTCCAACCCCCCTGCAGTGAGCAGGGACACCGCTAACCAGATCAGGTTGCTCAGAGCCCCGTCCAACCTGGCCTTGAATGTTTCCAGGGATGGGGCCTCCACTGCCTCTCTGGGCAACCCCTTCCAGTGTTTCACTACCCTCATCGTAAAGAATTTCTTCCTTATATCGAGTCTAAACCTACCCTATTTTAGTTTAGAACCATTACCCCTTGTCCTGTCACAGCTGTCTCTACTAAAAAGATTTTCCCCATCTTTCCTATTGGCCCCCTTTAAGTACTGAAAGGCCGCAATCAGGTCTCCCCACAGCCTTCTCTTCTCCAGGCTGAACAAGCCCAACTCTCTCAGCCTGTCCTCATAGGAGAGGTGCTCCAGCCCTCGGATCATTTTTGTAGCCCTCCTCTGGACCTGCTCCAACAGTTCCATGTCCTTCTTGTGCTGAGGGCTCTGGAGCTGGACACAGGGCTCCAGGTGGGGTCTCACCAGAGCAGAGGAGAATCACCTCCCTCGACCTGATGTGATCAGATAAGGTTTGGTGGTGAGGTAGTCGAGAACTGTTTCAGGCTCTGGTAAGGAGGGAAAAAGGGATTGAGTATCGGTAGCATCATTCATTACCAGTCATCTTCTGGTTGTTGCCCATTCTGGCTGGTACAGCTAGCAAATTGCACAGCCCCATCTAAGTTTGCCCTGCAGATCTAAAATAGTTCCTGCGTGGACATTCTACTTGCAATGGTGAACTTGGAGACAAAAAAATATGTCCCTTAATGATCTCTGACTGAAGTAATAGTTGCAAACTCCAGTCCAGTTACTTTCAGAAAGTAGTCAAGAAGATGTTTTAAAATAAATCAAAAGTCACCAGCTGTTATCCACTTAAGATTTATTGAAATATAAAAATGATTAGTTAATGCAGCCTAAGGGAGGAGCATTCTTAAAAAATTAAGACAGGAAACCATAGGGATATATACTTCATGATGGGTTAAATCACAGCTATGAAATAAAACCCTCATTCTTCAAGGAGAGGGTCCCTTTTGAAGACTGTAAAAGCTGAGAAGTGTTATGCTGGAGCCTGCATTGAAGAAAAATCATAGTTCTTGTAGATGAAATGCACCCACAGTGCTAGCTAATTTGCAACATAAATACTTTTGAGTGTTTGGAAGGGATGGTGGGGAAAAAGAATGTGTCTGTATCTGCATCTTTGAGATCCTTGTTCAGTACACTGCTGCTAAGCTCGTAGGGTACCATACTTGGGCTTCATACATTGGCACAAGTGTTTGCTCCATTATAGGCAGATACAGATTGTACTGGAACTGAGTATAGGAGAACAGAACGTTCAACACGGATAATTGCATCTCGAAGTGCAGCTTTTTTGCAACTGTTGCAAGAACAAATGGCATTGTCTTTCAATATCTGATTTTGAGTTGTGAGATCAAGTACCTTATAAGATGCACAGTTTAGTAGTAATATTGTTATCAGCATCATACAGCATTGCAAGGTACTGCATTTCCCCAGCTTCTTGCACATTTGTGTCTTAAGTGAAGAGACTTTAAAATTTTTCTGATATTTTGTGAAAAAATGTTGGGGAGCACTTGTTATCTTTACAATTTTCTTCCAATACCTGTATCATGAGTATACAGATACTAGAGAAATATCTAACCCATTGCTTTCAGTTATGCTTTGAGACCTCATGAACAGATAGTTGGGTGCTCTTTCACTGAAAATGAAATATTTTCAGCTCCTTTTTCTTGAGCACAGCTTTCTAGAAGTAAAATAATGTTGTTGTTCGAGAAAAGTTGGGGGATATTCACTGACAAATCTTACTTCATTTCCTCTGAGGCTAGACAGCAAAGTTGAATAGATGGTAATAAAATTAGTGGCATTATGCAATGAGAGGCTATTTCAGGTCGCTTACTCTAGCAATCCATCACTTGTATAGAATAATGGCAGTTTAAATATGCACATTCAGATGTTCTCACTGTATCAATGCCCAGTGCAGGAGGGAGGTCCACCAGGTGACAGTGCAGAGCCACCAGAACATCCCCAGCAGGGCTGTGTTTAGTCCACCTGCCATCACACAATCTGACTTAATGTACGAATTGGGAACTTCAATGGTAAAAGCTGAATATTTTAGATATCCAAAGATAAAAATGTAAAAAATAAATATTGAAAATTCTTTAAGAAGATTTTTTAAAAAGATAAAACTTTAAATTATTACTGAAGCTGTCTTAGCCAGATTAAGCTATTTATTTAATGAGCGTCATGAAGATATACAAGTTCATATGGTTTTTACAAAATTAGCTATTTGGTTCAGGGTTCAAGATGAAAAATTTCAGCATATCTCCTTAGTGTACTACACTGCTTCCAGCTACCTCTCTACATCCCTAATCTTTTCCCATACAGTGCCATTTGCCCAACTTTCCAGTCCAGTTCTCTCAATAAATATAGGTAATTCTTCATATAGAAATTAAAACTTTTTGGTTTTTGAGAGGAAATTATAACAATAATTCAATGCATCTCCAGGTGTAATTTTACTGATCTGATCCTGCGTCAAAAGATGAATGTGTCCACACTTGCTACCCACCCCAGAACCAACAGCCCGCTGAGGGCAGCAGAGTGGGTCCTGCACACAGCTGCCACCCACCCTGCCACGGCCCCGGCCCCTGGCCCTCACAAGGCAGCGGCAGCTGTGCAGGACTCAGTGTCCTCAACAATATTATATTGCTTATACACAAAGTGGAAGGCATTCCCTCCCTGCGAAGTGAGTTTAATTTAACGGAGACTGGCAGCTGCTATTTTTGTAGCTATTTATAATTGGTACAGGGTGAAAATTCATAATTTTCTACAAACACAGGCAGTGACAAAAGGTGAAATTCATTCTCATGTGTAAATTAATGAATTGGATATGAAACAATATTATATTGCTTATACACAAAGTGGAAGGCATTCCCTCCCTGCGAAGTGAGTTTAATTTAACGGAGACTGGCAGCTGCTATTTTTGTAGCTATTTATAATTGGTACAGGGTGAAAATTCATAATTTTCTACAAACACAGGCAGTGACAAAAGGTGAAATTCATTCTCATGTGTAAATTAATGAATTGGATATGAATGTGCATGTAACCAAAAATCACCTTTTTTGTGCATAGAAATGCCAATGCTGCTCTCCTAGGAGAAAAGAAATTACTACTTCTGTTCATAATCCTTCTTTCCTTTTCCTCTCCCCCTTCTCCATTTTTTTTTCAAGTAATGGCATCTTTTCAAGCTCTTTGCTAATTTGATGACTAGTAAGCATTTTTTCCATGTATTTTTTAAAAGAAAAGCATTTGCGTTAGTCACTTGCAAACAGGCAAAGAACTGGCTGGGAAATTCAAGAGCACTGGTGAAGCACATCAGGCACAGGAATTTTCCTGTCAGTGTTCATGGCTCTTCATTTGTCTTTGATTTCCGAAACAGTTTAGTCTCATGTGCCATTTCATGCCAAACACTTTCTGTGCGTCACCATAGCCACTGTGTGTGCTCCATTTCTTTATTCTGTTTGTCAGGAAAAAGGATTTTTTTCTGAAGATCAACTGGTAAAGGTTAGTGCTACCTCACCAGCATTACATCTGTGTATGAAAATACCTTTTTATAAAACACGATCTGTCGCTACTGTGGCCCTGTGCCTGCTGCCCCTAAGAAAGCCCACAACAAAGCTACTGCTTATGCCAGTGGAAGCAGTATCAGTCTTTATATGGATAAAGTATTTTACATAAGCGAAAATAGCAAAGAGAATTGTTTTCCTGTTACTGGAAAATGAGAGAAACATACTGTAGCAGTAGTCTGTCTCCTTCTTTCAGCTTGTACAACCCTAGTCCTCATTTTTTAACCTCAAATTCTTCTGCATTTGTAACAAAGCCAAAATATTTCATTGTCTCCAGCTCCAGTTAAGGAAAAAATAGCAGTCCTTTTTCCTTAAAGGTCCTTAATGTGGGTAAAGACAAATGTTAGAAATAAAATTTTTAAAAATCATGTCACACCAGCAGGAGCAATTTAGCCCTGTTATAGTCAGTTTATATATATATATAAAAATATATGTAGATATATGTAGATATCTATAGATATGGTTGTCTGGATTGTGGACCAGCTGGACATGTGGGTGTCTGACAGCCGGAATGTGGGTGCCTTTTATCAGAACTGTGGCCCGCTGGGCTGGATGGTGCTTGCAGATACCCGTGTGTGACCTGTTTTCTAAGAAAGCTAGGCATTAGGCTCCTGTGCACGGAAGATGTGAAAGTTCTTTGGAAAAATATGAGTCTAGAGGGAAAGGAATCTCAAACCGATATGTTTTCAGGGGACTGGAAGTGGTGGGGGGGAGCGTAATGCCAAGACCAGTGTGTTTGATGTGGGCTCTGGGGTAAATCAGGAACTGAGCCCTGCTGTTCAGGCACCTTGTAGTATTTCTCACCACCTTCTCCCACTTCCAGGGCCAGAGACATTCAACCTTGGAGGCTTAAGCATGGCTCCACTGCTTGCTCGTTTTCTGTTGTCATCCCTGGTCATGAGCAGAAGGCAAAAGTCATTTTCACCAACGATATGTGACGTGTTTCATTGACTGAAATGATGCATTTCTGAGGCAGTCCTTTATTATAATTCCAGCTGTGAATCACTGCTCTAAATTTCCCCTAGCACAACTGAGATCAGAGTCCCTTCCACCCAACAGGTCACTATCAGAATGCTGAAAATCAATCAATGATTACAATTTGTGATTATTTGCATATTTACAGGAGCAGCACATATTGATTCCCAATCTCTACATTGTCCTTTATGCTGGCAGCCATATAATAAAGAAAATAAATAAATAAATAAAAAGAAATAAAACAACTCCTGTACAGTCTATGTTGCGCTAACTGAATTAAAGCAGTGGTGAGCATGTTGAAGCCCAACCTTACCAATTTTGTATTCATTTTATTTAGTATCAGAAAATAGAGCTAAAGATAAAATACAAAATAATTATGCATTAGTACATCATCTGGAAATAAAAAAATTAAAAAGTTTCTTGATCAGATGCCATACTAAGTGCAGTGTGAGTGACTTATGGAAGAAGGAAAGCTGCCTACAATCTGGAGAGACTACACTAGGGAGCCGAACAGCAAATGCACATAAACAACAAAGGAAGAAAATAGATTTTTTTTTTTCTTTTTCATTTCAGGCTTCTGGGATTAATAAGCAAAGGGGGACTTGAGAGCTAAATTTTTTTATGTTAAAAGGCTCATTTGCAAAAAGACAAAGTAAATGGAAGAAAAATAATTTATGCAGTGAACTGCTAATCCAGCTGTTTTGCTTCTGGGCTTAATTGGATTTACCTAGAATTGATATTTGGTGTCAGCATGTGTTGTATCATCAGCACAAGCAATAGTTACCAAACATAAAGAATCCTATCTAAGGCAAAATATTAATTTATTTGACTCATACTTATTGTAATCACTTTTTATTCACGTATGTCACTACTTAGCTTTTTCACTTGATGCCATCTCATATATATGATCCAGCCTTAGTTATTCTATCTTAATATCTGAAGCAGTTCAGCAATGTAGAAACTCACAGCCAAATAAAATGGGCTAGGAAATGGTTATTCACCTCTTGTTCTGCCTTCCAGGCAGCTGTGCTGGCTATAAAAAGGTGTGCGTTGTGCCTAATGGCAGGTGGGTGACATCTGAATTCTCGAGTAAGACATATACTGTAGCGTACAGTACCTTCAGCAATGAGAACTTTACCGGTTCAGTCTGGAAATGTGGAGTTATCCTCAGTCACTGAGCAAAATTTGTCAGCTAAGAAACCCCACTTACATATAAATGCAAACCCAAATCTGTCCAGGGAAGCAGGGAAATGGTGCTCTTTCTGCAGTACAGGGGAAGTAGGGTGTGGGGAGGATGTATTTCATTAAAGGCATGCATCACAGGTTCATCAGAATGGCCAGACAATGTCCCAACTGCATTAGCTGGTAAATATGGTGCTTTTCTCCTTGATGAGATAATAGTGGTCTGTGATTCATTATATCTGAGTATTCAACAGATATTTAGATGCTCTGTCCCAATTTGCAAGGTTTTGGTGATCTGTTCACTTTCCCTCATTTGTGGTGATTGGTTTCCTCAGTAACAGTTTGCTCTGGCTGTCTGCTCTGGTGACAGGAAAGTCTTGAAAAAGCCAAATAATTAATGCAGTAAGTGATGAATAGTGCAAATGAATAGTGCATGTTCTCATTCATGAAGGGATATCCCTATTTGCTGGTGAATGCAACGAGACCCGTTTCCCCTTCATCCCCCCGCCCCCAATATTCTTTAAACAAATTATCACAGGTGATGGTACATTTCAGGGAGGTGGGTGAGAACGTGTCCTCTGCACCTTGATGGCAATATTTGGTGGGCATATGGTCCACAGCCCTCAGCACGGGGGTTGATTTTAACTCAGCAGAGAATAACGAGGGAGGTGATTGTGGCTGAGCGTTCACAAGCAGTGTCTCAGCTGCACTTGACCAGCTGTGCCTATGAACCCAGCCATAAACCTGAACTGATGCCACATCTCAGCAAAGGAGACCACTGCCTCACTCCCCATCCTCTTTTAGCATTTGCAACCCGTGCTGTCCACCTCTGCTGTCATTTCCACGTGCTGTAGATGGGAGAGTGACTGGAGACACTCTCGCTCGGCGTGGCCTTCGGTCCAACGGCCGCAAAGCCCCAGGGCTCATGGCCCTTCCCCAGAGCCCACGCAGAGACTGGCAGCTCTGCCCTCCTTCCCTGTGCCACGGCCGTAGCCTCACACGCTGGCGTTGCCTCCGTGCTGGGATGCAGTGAGAAAGCTGCTCTTTTCGCGACGTGCAACAAACTGGGCCACTTCCAAGCCTCCCAATGAAACGCTTACTGCAACGCAGGCAAGCGTTATCTGAGCCGACGTTGTGTAGATGAGTTTGAATTAAATGCAAACAAGATCATTCCAAAAGCAGTAAGAGATTATTGTCATGCGATTATGTTGTGAGCTGGCAAATAGGAAAACCCAGAAGGCCCATCTTTTAAAATTTCTATCACCAAAAGCCAAACAAGTAGAGCTGCCACTTCTTATTAAGCACTATAGGTAGATCTGGCTGCCTTACCAGCTGTGCAATGAAGGACGCATTTAGATGCTTGCTGTGGCTCTGGCTGCTGCTAATAGACCTTTGGCCACTGTCCCCCCTCTAAAGATAAGGGGCAGGGTATGTGTTTGGGTGTTGGAAGTCAAACAGGGGAGGATGAATTTCTTAAAACAACCCTTGCCTCTGGGCATTCCCCAGAAGTGTCTCATCTTTGACCTCTGCAGAGGTTTCTCTAGGAGGTAAATTTTAACTTCATTTAGAGTCTTATTTTGCTTATAATGCAATTCATTGTTGATGCAGCTCCATTGATTTCAACATCTTCCTGTTGAATGACCTGCAGAGGGGAGAAGTGTTTAGCAACTTGGTCCGTTGATGCTTATGCTCAAGGGGTGATTATTCTGTCACGGCTTGCTAGGCACATGCCACCCTCCAAAGTCAATATGGTGTATAAAGATGAGAAACACTTGCAAAAGTAAGCGACTGGAGGGAGTCAAATTGGGAGGCAATGGTTTTCCTGCAGGTAGCTTTATTCATTGTTGGGATAATAAAGATTTACTGGCACTGAGCTCTTTGGGTAGAATAAGAAAATGTGAAAGCGAGTATTTTGCTAGGTACATTGCTGCCGTTTGTCAGGGAGTATAGGGCTGGCTTTATTTTTCATTCCACTGACGTACTTCTCTTTGATATGTCTGATCCCCATGGATGAGAGCTGAACTGGCCTCATCTTTCAGAGCAGGCATGAATAAGGATTATTTCTACCATACCTTTCCTGTCATGGGAAGTACCTCTGCTGGTGACATTTCACTACTGGGAGCTGGTGGCAAGGGAAGGCTGTGGTAAGGGAGGGACAATTTCTGAAAACAGACCTGAGCATCAGGATCTAAAAGAGGCATCTTTCGGAAATCTGACATACTATTTTTCTCCTATCTCCACATCCCAGCCTCTAGATACAAGATAGCTTTGGGGATCCAGATTTTTATTAGCCCTAGAATTACTGCTGTTTATGCTTATGCCTATCTCAATGATTAAATACGTCACTTAATCACAATTTAAGAAGCAAAATGTCCCCTGCTTTTCATTTGCATCTAGTCCTCTAGTGAGCATGATAAAGACTTCTCTGGATCTTTGCGGTACTGAAGAAGGACCACTTCTTCCTGAAGACCTGAACAGCTTCCAAACTGGGATTTTTTAAATGGTTATTGTTTGTTATAGGTGACATACTTCTAATACATTTATCTCTTCAAAGTTACCGTCTTTCTGTCTGCTTATATTACCCACAGGTGCAGCTCCTCCCTCATCATTAGCAGAAATGTTAAGGAAGAAGGAGTGGTGTGTGCATGTATAATATTTTTAAAGCTTAAAATGTCTTATTTTGGGGGATAATAGAGCTAAAATGAGATAACTGTGATTAGTTGCTTATTTATTTGGTCATTTTGAGAATGCAGGCAGCAGTATGCTTAGGGAGATGTACATGGGGAATGGCATGAAGAATTTGTGCTTGTGTGTCCTGAAATTCAGGAAAATTTAGCAGTACAGATGAAAACAGGACAACACAACCCACCAAAACGAATGCACTCCCCAACAAAACAAAACACAAGGAAGCCTTGATCAACTGTTGCAGTAGATAACTACCAATGCTGCTTACACATCCAAGAAATAGTTGTGGTAGAAGCTAGTGCCAACTCAATGTTATAGCCAAAGCTATAATTTATATTCTTGTTTATTGCCGAAAAAACCTGCTTCATTTACTGAACCAACCACGTAGTGAGGTAATCAGCCCTGTGGTTTTCTTTGCCATCGCCGTAGAAAGCAGTATCGTTGAAACTCCATAGATGGCAGCATTTCACAAAGAACTCGAACTCCTTCCTTCTTTTTTCCTTTCCTTCTCCTCCTTCTCTTCTCTTCTCTTCTCTTCTCTTCTCTTCTCTTTTCTCCCCTCTTCTCGCCTCTCCCTCTTTGTTTTCTTTTTTCCTCTCTTCCTCTTCTTTCTTCTTTCATCTTTCTTCTTTTCTTTCTTCTTTCCCTTCCCTTCCTTTCCCTTCTCTTCTCTACCCTTCACTAACCAACTCCCTAATCTGTTGACAAGATTAAGTATTTCTGTTGTTTCAGAGGAACTAAATAAATGCTTTTGGTATTTTTGAAACCTCTGAAGTATATCAGGCTGGTTAGAAAATTTTTATACTACGGAAAAGGTATTGAATGGATATTTACAGCATTTACAACATTACCTTAGATTGTTGTAGACTCAAATGTGAGAGCAGACTGCTTGCATTACCCACTTTTGAAGTATTTTCTCAGATCCTAGTGTGATGGGGTTAGACTTCAGGAGGACAATTTTGTATGTTTGTATGTTGGGGTTTTTTTCTGAAGATAGAGCAACTGCTAGGGTAGACAGCATCTCAAAGTAGAGTAGAAAAATATCAAAAGGACAAAGTGTCCACTAAATCAATCCAAGTGAATTATTCCAAGTTCTGTAATATTTCTACTTTATTGATATGTCATAAAAGACCTACGTTGTTTCATGACAAAAATCTTAAAATTCTGGTTATATATGAGAATGCCATTTCATTATTCTGCAAAGATTTGTTCTGAGGGGGTTGTAAGTTTTCCCCAAAATTAACTTTTAGACTGAAGTAGATCTTATTCTCAGTATTTTTTGCGTTTCTTTAAACCTGAGAAGAGAACAATGAACGTATTTTTGAGTTACACACACATGAAGAACATGATATTTAAGAAGTGAAAATATTGTTGAGTCATAATTGAATATTGTAATTATAAACTGAACCATTTTATCACATAATTAGTTCTCCAAGAGGACAGCATGTTTCAATGAGTGGGAAATGTAGCTGAGAAACAAAATGTAACAATGTAGGAAATAGAATATATGCAGCTGGTATAAAATATATAATTCCTCAGTGACATAAGTGTTTGACAAATGCAACTATTCAGTTGTTTTTACAGCGGATTTCATCTTATGTGAACAAATGTTTCAGTATCTGGCTATTTGCCCACAATCCAGTTGGGTTTGGAGTCTCGATGGTTGTATTTATACTAATTCTATACTAATTCTACTGAATTCTTCAAACCATAGAAATTCAATCTAACTATGTCAGACAAATGTGGCCATCTTTCCATTCGGTCTTGGTTTCTCAGTGCAGTATTTCGTATCCTCTGTTGGCAAATACCATGAGAAATTTGGGTAGAGTATTAAATATGTGTGAAGTGGTTCCTTCTGAAGTAGCTGGATATTTCTCAGTTTGTTTAATCTCAAAAGGCACCATTTAACTGGGAAGGCTTTTTGATGAGCAAGAAGTTAGACATGTTCCATGTAATTCTTCCCTAAAAATTGGTTATCACCGTATTTTCAAGTGTTTGACATAGCTGTCTCTCTCTTGCCATCTTGATAAATGGTAAATTATTCAAACTATATTGCAGAATTCTCAGAAGAGTCTTTCAGCTCCCTGAGAATAGTTGTGGCTAGGACACTCATTCGGAAGGTGGCAGACCACAGGTAAAATCTCTTATGGCCTATTTTAGACATTTAAACTAGATCTTTCATATACTGAGGTATGTAGGAGATTGGTGACTAATCGCCAACTTATTACACTTTTTGATGTGTGTGTCTCTTGTCTAATAGCCTATTGTGGACATGCAAAACCTTTGTTATAAAAGTGCTAGATTTGACTAAATAATTCGTTACCAGCTATATGCAGAATGCGTGGGTTTGGATCCTAGTTCTGCCACAGATTTCTCGTGTAACCTCAGGCAAGACAATTTATCTGCCTAAAAATTAGGCATCTAATCTCAGCTAGTCATCTAGGCTCCCTCTATAGTCAATGGTGAGAGATAGGCACCTCCAGAAGGCAGCTCATACCTCCTATTTTAGACCCCTATCTTTGAAGAAGATGAATCACCCCCTGCAGGTGCCTGTCTCTGCAGCCATTGATACTGAGGGAGCCTGGATGTCTAGTCTAAACTAGTTGCTTAACTATTGAGTAGCTAAATAAATGTAAAAAGCATTTCACTACGGGTATTTTTGTGCCTCATTTGCCTGTGTGCACTAGAAAGAATTCAGCTCATATGTGAGGGATGATAATACAGACACATCTGGGCAAGATGGTTGTGGGTGGTTTGCAAAACTTGATTTGTCAACATCACAAGCTTTTCAGTCTCAACATGTGGGAACCAACTGGATAATTTGGTCTTCAGATATCAAAGTGTATCCCATGTTTGCAAGGGGGGGCACTCTCACTTTCTGTTAGCCCTATAGATAAAGATATAGAGGAGAATGAAACATAGATATGTATTTAATCTAAAATGTTCCTGTTGGCTGTGAACCTGTTTAAAGAAATCAGTGATCTACACCGATTCTGTATCTTTGGACTAGATGTTAAATGACACTAAATGTGAGCACTGACATTTGTGTTCAACTCTTTTCTGCAAACAAACCAATCCTGAATCATTTAATTCTGCTTCTGCAAGAAGGATAAGAGTGTAAAAAAAAAAAGGAAGGTCTATGTTGGTCTATGAAGTTTTTTCTTTCATCCTGCGGTTTTGTATTTATTACCAGTTATCTCAGGTGGGTTTACCTCTCTTCTATCTATTAGTCAGGACTTTTAAACTCTTGTATGTCAGTCAGCCAATGAGTACAACAGTATAGCTGCCCAACAGCAGCTATAATGTGATTGTAAAGCCAACATTTTCTGTTTAATTACTTAACTCTCATTAAGCAAAAATAAAGACATCTACTTGGCAGTGTGGTGAATACACGAAGACTGACTTGGTACTTTTGAATACGTTGAGTACTATAATCTGAGGCTACCCTAGATAATAGTCAGAAAGGCAACGTTACCCTTAGGTTTGAAGATGATTGTGGAGAGAGGTACAGACATTTATTCCTCTAACATGCACGAGATGGGTAGAGCGCCTTGGATAAGAACAACAGAGGGAACGCTTTTCTCATTTCATATTTCCTTGGGCCTCTTGTGCCTCGATGCTGCTGCAGCTAAATCTCTCTTACTGAGTGTGGAGGAGCGGAAAAGTGGGTACTTAGGCGTGCATTTGAAATTACATGCAGTATGGGCAGACAAGAACATACAAATATATCAAATTGGGATTAGATATGTTTGAAAATGGTCTTTTTCATAAACATGATATCACTTTTATCTGCAGTATGATTTTAGAATAAAGGATATAAAAGCATGGAGAACTTTTCCTTATTTGTTCATTTCATTAGTCTCTGAAATGGACGGTTAAAAAGGGCATGAAGCAGAAGCACTGGCTTAGATGCTGAAATATATATTTATTTTCACAAAGAACGATGTAGCTGAATCACTTGTACTTTGAAATCAGGCCTAAGGTGTCTAATAAAAACTCTTGGTTTCTCAACTTTTAGGCAGGGAACTTTGATCACATGCTTGACAATGGAGATTGTTCTGTGGAGGTAAAGAACAATTTGCTGATTTAAGCATAGTCTTTTTCTCATACCATTAAGTGAAAGCTTATGATCATGAAGAGTCAATTCCTAGGTGTCCTTTGTCTGTGTCTGCCTTTCTTTTTCATCTTCAATAAAACAATATAAAAAAGAAGAAAAGAATAAGATATGTGGTATTCAGACTGAACTAAAGGAAACCAGTTTCTTTATTTCCTTAGAAAACAAGGCTGCTGTTTCAGATGACATTTTTGGTTTTGACAAAATTGTCAAAAGAGATTTAACTCCTCTGTTTCCAGATCATAAGATTGCTGTAAAAGCAACAGTGCCCAGCAAAGGAATTCCTCTGACTATTATTAAAGACAGATCAGATTTAGCAGACTCTGTGTTATTTTGAGATAAGAAAATTGCACAGAAATAAACAACTTGACATTTTACTTCCTCTTTACACTCTGCCTAAGATGGAAACCACATGAGTGTAGGCATATTGGTTTGGAAATATGAAACATGACAAATCTTTGGTTTGCTTTGTTTTCAAACTTGAAACCAAAGAAATTGTACGCTTCCCAGCGAATTATACCGTCAGGTTTCCCCGGGTAACCTATGGTTTTCCAGAACCTATCTGAGTGGTTTAGAAAACTATTAAGCCAGGCTAGTAATTGTTTATTAGTCCTCAGTGTACAGTTCAAGCCAAATAATTACAAACATACCCATTCTTATATCATCTTAAAACTACTGATTCTGAAGGGAACATGTTTCCTCTTAGAGGAAAAAGCATACGGGCTTATTGAACGGGACAGGGAGTGATAGAAAGGGTGGCCTCATTGCAGTCAGTGGAAGTTTTGCCCTTGACTTAGTGGGACACAGTTTTCCACCCACCTGGTTGTTATAGCTGTTGTATTTCTGTGCGGTGCCAGTGCACTGCAGTGCTTGCTGGAAGCAGGATGTCAGGTCTACGCACACTGAGCGTCCCAGTCCCAAAGCATGCCCTATTTTCCCTTTTGAAGTCAGATTTTCAAAGATGAGAAGAAGGAAATTATGATGGAAAGATTAAAAAAAAAAACCTTACCGTTGAGGTGTGCGTGTTTATGAGTTAGCATTCTAACTTTACCCTTTATTCTCATCAGCTAATTTTTGCACAATTAAATCAAGCTACTTGCTATTCCACATGCAGGACTTTCTACCAGGGCAAAACATTTTTGGAAAGTAATCAGTAAATTAGATATTCATTCATTACATGATGTTTCTCTGGAGAAAAAAAAATGTGTAAGTTGTATTTTGGGAAAGTTCCTAACCTTTCTTTGATTTGGTATTGCTTGGCAGGCTGCTCAGTGGTTGTAAGAATTACTGAAGGATTTTCTATGCTTGTGTTATCAAGGACTCTACTGATTTCAAAAGGAGCTAAATAGTTTCTGAAGAACTAGGAGAAGAGTGTGAATGAGGTAGACTTCAGACCTGAAAATGCAGCAGATAACTCAGGCTTGGGTTGTAGTGTCATTATGGGTAACACTCAGGTCCTTGTTCTATAGATCATTTCTGGGCCTGGGCTTCGGAATCATGTTAAAGTTGGCATAATCCATATGCTTCTCTCATTCATTACACTAAGTCCCTATGAATTTCATCTTATGTTCCCCGTTTCTGATATTAGCTCTTTTGTATCTTTTTTCCACATAGGAAAAACTGAGATAAGACAAGTTAATTCCCAGCAAGAGGATGGTTTAGTTAATACTCAGGCTGCATTTTGCAAATAGTAAATATAATACCGTGTAAAACATTGGATAAATATAATTTAAGATTCTGAAAAACATCTGCATGATACAGAGAAATACCTTACTAGTCCTCTTTAAAAACAGGCATGGTGATACTGTGGAGGCACACTGAGGGAAGCTTTATTAACAAGACATATAGGAAAAAAACTCACCTAGAACTGTTGGGTTTTGTCTAATATAGAATTTAACTTTCTGAATAACATAAGACAATAGTTCTAAGGTCAGAATAATTAGTGTCTTGGATGAAGTGGGAAGGACTGGTGTTTGTAGAGGCTGTTACCATCCATGATAGTATTGGCAGAAAGAATGTGACATGTGAAATCACAGAGGTATCAATGGAAAAAAGTTTTCAGGTAATCCATGGTGTGATTTTGAGAAATGAGAAAATGCAATTTTTTTGGCTTTTTGATTTTTTTAAAATATATTTATTGGTTTTATAATTTTTGCTATTCATATTACAATGAACCTTCATCTTCTGTGGTAGCCAATCATTATGTTATAAAGGGAAGAAGAAAGAACATACCTCATATTAAAAACCTGTCTGCAAATGCTCAACAATATGCTTTTCTGTTGAATGATCCACTGTCTTGCAAACTTGAAATTTCATTTAGGAAACTTTCGCGAATTTTTTTCTTATGCCCAAATATTTTGCATATAAGCTTTTTCATTTTAATTGTAATATTTGACCTGAGTTAATTGAGGCATTAAGCTTCAGTCTTGTTAGGAATTTTAACTTAGGTCTGCAGTCTGTCCTGTAGGCTTGTTCTTGGAGATTGCCCTACCCTTCCTGTAGTTCAGTGACAGTTTTCTTTTGACTTAGTTCAGTCATATGTTGTGACTGTCACAACTCTCTGAATGCCATAAGGAACATAGAGCCCTGCCAGGAAGCCAGGTCTGTAACAGTGAATGAATGTATCATACATTTAACTGACTGCCATGAAATAATCGACCAGAATGCTATATGCATTTTAGTGACAGAGCTGACTACCAGTGAATCGCTTCAGATTGATTCATTAAACTAAATGAAACATTTTGATATAAGAAATGCTGAAATGATTGCTTTAAGTTAAAAAGAAATGTTGAAATTAATGGAGCTGCTATTTCCAAATCTTTTTTTCTTGATTTATATTCTATGGTTTGCAATTCTTAATTTCTGAAAGGTTGCCACTTCCACCTAAAATGAGAAGAAAGATGCAGAAATAACAGAGTTTCCTCGTGCTGGAATGTCTGTATTTTGCACATCTCTCCTAACAAAATATATGTAGTCCTCTCCATATTGCTTACCTGTCCCTGTGGCAACTGACTAGGTGATAAATGCTCTGTCCACGATACAGTCAGGCCTCCAGATCAATGAGTAATAATGTTCAACTTTGACATCTACAGGAATTGCTAAAAGTGGGCTAGAGGCTTAGCTGCGTTTAACTAGGGAGGGTGGTCTTTTCATCCCTGGTTGTCTGCACACTTTGCTGTTTTATATTAGGTTGTCACTAGAAAAGGGACTGGACTGCAGTGCTCTCAGCTATCCCAGCTGAACGCCTTCCTCCCTAAAGTATATCCTTTGTAGATCCAGCCCAATGGCCTCCATTTGTTTTTTCATCACACAGGATAATAATGCTTTCCTTTTCATAGCATTGCTCCAAAGATACATTTAGTGCCTTAGTGTTCAATACCATATGATTGCAATCCATATTGTGAAACAACTTAACAATCCATTTTTTGTAATCAAGACATCTCATGTCAGTGGTGTAATGCAGTGTGTTAAGCAAATGCTGACTCTGTTAGCAAACCCAGGTACCTGAGCATGCACTAGCTACCTGATACAATATGCACAGCAGACACAGGACCCGATCCTATTTTCCCATTAAAAGAAGAAGAATTTTGCCATTGACTGTAATGGAAACAGGGTCTGTCTTCAAGGCGCTGTGTGAAGGGTGGAAGAAGTCTTTTAGTGGTAATGGACCAAGACACAGTGAATTAATTATAGTAAGAAGTCACTGCTGGGCCTAGTTAGTATCTCCTGCATCCTAACCATGTGCTCTCGAGAGAAAGAGAGATACAAACGCGCATGTTAATCATTTATTGGGTCTGACGGCAAAGGCAAAGTGTAAAGTAATGGCAATGCTGTATTTAGTTTCTTCCAGATTTACATTTGATTTCCTTTGCTGTGAAGTTTCTATGTACGCTGATCGGCCATGTTTTCCTCATTTTCTGCCATCATTTATTAACTCAGGAGACAAATTCCACTGTTTTAACCACTGCATAAAGCTGACCCTTTTTTTATTTTTAATAATGCGTAGTGCAACTTATCATACGATTCTGGAAGCCTGGCTTTTCCCATGCATTCCAATGGTGATCTCCATTTCCTCTGCCTCTAATCAACACCATCAGCACAGGGGAAAAAAAATCTGCTTCCTATTTGATTTTAAAGTCTCCTACATTTTTATATATCTAAGACACTTTGAAAAAGTTTTTTAATGCCTAGCCATTGAGCAAAACCTTGGTTTCTTTCCACAGAAATAGTTCCATTGCCTTCAGTTTTGCTCTGAGACGGGAATAAGTGTGATGGGGGGAAAATTGTTCCATCAGTGAGAGATAGATTGGACCCAAGAGTAAAGATTTCTCATCTGGTGCAGCGTGTCAGGATTAAAGCCTGCTCGTTGTTTCAATCGAGTTTTAGAGTATCTTTCATGTTTTTCCTTATAAGCAGCCTTCATTTTCTTGGGACTTCATCTCTAGACTCTGGTGTCCTGAACTTGAGTTGTTTTTTATTCGGGAAGGTGGTCCTGTGTAGTGCCCAACCCTCTGTACCAGATTAAAGGATGACTGGCAACTCTTATGGGTCATGGCTTCTTACAGGCTCAGTTCCATAGACCTGAATTAGAAGGATATTCCACAAGAAATACATGCATAAATAGAGATTATTTATGTGAGTAGCGTGAACTGGCCCTTCCTTATTTTTCTGTTGTGAAGTGCACTTGATCTTATTCAATTGCCTAGTGTACTGTGGTAGAATTGAAATAGAATGGAGTGTCATATTGCAGAACCGTAGCGAGTTATTATGGTCATGGTCTCTCCTCTGACTATTTGCAAATTAGCATTTTACTAACAGGGGAAGCATATGCTAGATTAAAACAGGGAGGTTTTTTTTCTTTTTTTTTTTTTTTTTTTAAGAAAGGCAGAAGTGGCAAAAATTATGCTTTTCAATTTCCTTGTGAAATATCTCTCCTTTTCAGGGAAATATGTTTTCTGGATGGATTGTCACCTGCAGTGTATACTATACATCTTTGTTAAATTATTTTCTGTCTCTGCAGAAATAGCAGTTTAGTTTTGTAGTATTTTTTAAACAAAATGACTGAGCATTTAGCACAATTATGTTCAGCACTATAATCTTTTTTTTTCTTCTTTTGTCGAGCCTTCCTTTAACAGGGAATAAAAAATGAGACACACTGTAAGCTATTTTGCATAAATGAATAATTATGATTGCCACATATTGCCAATTGTAATTAGAGATAATAATGCTAGGTTTTGGAGCTTTTACTCATGCATTGCTTTTCCAAGCAAAACAGAACTTTTGTAACGTTCATCCAGTTAAACGAACAGATTGGTTTTTCTCCTCTTACCAAGGACGCACACATGTGCATTTTTTTCCTGCATTTTTTTTTTAAATGATAGCTTTAATTAGTTGAAGGTAAATAAGTAAATAAAAGACACACTATAAATAGCAGGCTCTTAGCAAAATTAGAGGCACATTAAAGATAACACACTTTTGGGACTTGCAGATCAGTTAGCAAGTTGTCTGAGCATTAGTGGGAAATTGGCAGCTGCTTACAGTTAGCAACCAAAAATGCTGTAGGTAGTGTATGCATGTGCAGATCGTTTAAGGGCTCAGTTTACCTTATTTACATTCCAGCACCTTTGGGATTTGAGGAAGGGTTGGTTTTTTTGTGGGGAGGGGAGGTTGATTCCTGAAAACTGCTGAGCTAAAAACCAAGGCCAAGCACACCTTCTCGAAAAGCAAGTTGCTCACTGCTGCAGTGGTAAAACCTGCAGTTTATACAGTTCTCGGATACTGAGCATCCACATTGACATGAGAACTTGGCATGGTGCTAGACTAAAAAACAATGCTGTTTAATCAGGTGTGGAGTGCTGGCTTATTACTTTTGCCAGCAGCTTTGTTTTACTTGGACTGCATAGCCTTGTAAGAATTCAAAGCCATTGCAATATTGCTGAAGAAGCTTTCTGAGATGTGTAACTAACCATAATGCTGTATCTCCAGGGTACTGAATGAATGCAGCAAACAAACTGTACTTTGCAACTGTCTCATTTTCCTAGGAAAAATGGACCAACTTCTGGAATTGTTGTTCAGCTCCCAGTCTCAGTGGGAGTTCTGTCTGAGCACAGACAGGCTAAAGCCTAAACAATGAGCATTAAATTTGGCCCCTTCATCTCAGGATCTCACAATTCTTTTGGAAATGTTAACAAATTAAGGTTCACAACCCCCACCCTGTAAAATAATACTGTTCCTCTTTTACAGATGGGCAAAGGGGATCGTGAGTCAGGGACGGCAGCAAGAGCTGAAGACCAGAAATCTGACTCTAGGCTGCCCCACTGCCTTTATTGATTATTTTTCATGGCTCTGTTAGATCTCCAGTCTCTCATTTTGCTTCTCAAGAGTTTGCTTCACTGGAGTTGAGGGTGTTTGGACATGATTTTCCACACGGATTATTCGATGCATTTTCCCCATTCTGCATATCCCGACTTGACTTTGTCACTTAAACCCTAATTGGAAGGGTGCTGCAGCCATTACAGGTTACAAATCCTACTGTTTTGCCTACCACGGAATGATTTAAATGTGAACATAATCTCTGTTCCTTGCCCTGCAGAAGCTTTCGTGTGGCGGCAGATCTCACAATTAGGCCACACCTAGCTGAAATCTCCCAAAGGAGTGCTGTAGAAACCATTATCCTCTTTAGGGATTGGTAACCTGGCATAGATAAAAGTAGGGAAAAAAAAAAAAGACCCAATACTCTCTTAATATGTGCACTGAATTTTTTATGGGATTTTAAAATGATTAGGCTGTTGTTGCTGCTTTCCTTCCTAGGCAGGGGGTATATCAAAATGTTCTCCAAGTAGTTTGTCCTTATAAATCAGGTGGCTTAATTTTCTTCTCTTAGAGCAGAATCTCTAGGATACTTTCATATACTAGACAGCACTTTAGCAGAGCTTTACAAGCATATACATTACCAG
The DNA here is from genome assembly GCF_000687185.1 of Egretta garzetta. NCBI lineage: Eukaryota > Metazoa > Chordata > Aves > Pelecaniformes > Ardeidae > Egretta > Egretta garzetta. The sequence continues at coordinate 2,604,214 of NW_009259976.1, forward strand.
CTTCTCCCCGTTCAGGATCTCTCAGCAAGGTTGTGGTAACAGCAGCCGCAGCTTTTGTAGAGAGTACTTTTAGAAAAATACTTTGTGTATTCGACTTGCTTTAAAGTCATGTGTTTACGACCTAGTAACTAGGTAGTTAGGTACTAGTTTACCCTAGTTGCCCTTTCTATTTCCTTCTTTTCAGCTGTTCTCCACTCCCTGGTCCCTCATCATCTTCTTTCCCAGGCACACACTTCCTGAAACCTGGTTCCCTTCTTTTTCTCTTAGCTGAACATTCTGCGTCATTCCTTACTTTTGCTTACTCCCTTGTAAGCAGATTCACAACATGGTCATCTTCTTTCAATTGATTGTCTCTCTCCAAGGACCTTCTTGAAGTTGTTTGTAAGTTTGCTGATTTTCTAAGTATAAGAACTCAAAATCATGTGCTTATCCTCTATTTGCAAAGCTGTTAACTGTTGTCAGGGCTCTGATCATGAGATGATTCAACAGCTTTTTTTTTTTTTTTTTTCCTGGACAAATACACTTCTGTGCTGCTACATCCATTCAGATAATGCTGCAAATATAAATTTTCTATCCCTTTAATTAAACCATGGCACCCCTTCTATTTGCATTGCTTGAACAGGTATGTTGTCTTTCTTAGCTTATGTTCCACTGCTTTTATGTTGATTTTCAAATTATTCCCATGCTCTCTCTTATTCTGCCCTTCATTCATAGGAGGAATTCAACAGAAACATTCAAGGCCTCTCCATTGCCTGCCTTTCAAAGCCTCCTTTGAAATTCTCCTTGCCTTTCTAAATTTCCCCAAATTTCACAAACCTAAGTCTAGCATTCATTGCTTATGCTTCTCATCAAATTTTCTTTTTGTTTCCTTTTATTCCCTGTATATCCATTTGTTACCTATTAATAACTTTCTTTATATTGCAGCTGTAATCTCTTGCAGCTCTAATCATCTTATTAATCTTTATATAGTGCTATTGCCATGGAGATGTCAGTCTAGGACTGGCTCTCTTAAACACTGTGGTAACACAGGTAGAAAGTTAATGCCACTTCAGTCTGTTGTCTTGTGCCCCACTTCTCATGATCTGGAACCAAACATCTGGATGTCCATCTCTCCTAAAACCTCAAATTTATAGTTTGTTCAACCACTCTTTACTCCTCACATGCAGTGTGACAAAATCATACAAAGTCGTCTGAATAAAATCCGGGCTTAATTACTCAAGCTAACACTTTATTTTTTCTTATAACACTACATGCAAAGATACCTGGCAAATAATTCCCAATGAGCCTGAGGACTGTATGGTGTGAGGAACAGGGCAAAGGGAACGGGGCCACTGCAGTGATCACAGGTTCCTTTCATTCATTTTAGACCACTCTGTGCTGCCAAGTTCATGTATACTCAAGCTGAGCGTACAAGCTCAGTTAAATTAATTGCTTTTGGTATCTATTCAAGGATGAAGACATGGCCGTACGGGCAGAAAAGAGGAGAATGGGTCAAATAGCGGGCTTGCTAATGCCAATTGTTTTAGGGAATTTTTCAAAAGGAAAACTGAACCAGGAATGGCAGCAGATTACAATGATGCTGAGAGTAGGGCAGTTTGATTTTTCAGTTTGTTGGATAATAGAGGAAAAAGGGAAAAATAATTAGTCAACTCAAAGGAAAAAATGTTCCACTTCCCTCACTCCAACAAAAGAGAACTCAGTTTAATGACATCTTTCACATGATGAATCACAGAATCACAGACTAGTTGAGGTTGGAAGGGACCTCTGGAGGCCATCTGGTCCAGCCCCACTGCTTAAGCAGGTCCTCTAGAGCAAGCTGCCCAGGACCATGTCCAACAGCTTTTGAATATCTCCAAGGATGGAGACTCCACCACCTCTCTGGGCAACCTGTGCCAGTGCTTGGTCACCCTCACAGTTAAAAAGCATTTCCTGGTGTTCAGAGGGAACTTCCTGTGTTTCAGTTTGTGCCCATTGCCTCTGGTCCTGTTGACGGGCACCACTGGAAAGAGCCTGGCTCCATCCTCTTTACACCCTCCCTTCAAGTATTTCTATATATTAAGATCCCCCTGAGCCCTTTGTTCTCTAGGCAGAACAGTCCTAGCTGTCTCAGCCTTTCTTCATAGGAGAGATGCTCCAGTCCCTTCATCATCTTAGCGGCCCTTTGCTGGAGGCTGTCTGGTGGCTCCATATCTCTTGTCCTAGAATTGTTGTGAAACACTTAGCCCTTCCCCTTTTTAAAAAAGTGTATTTTCAGATGAAACCATCTGACTACTTCATCACAAATGTGTGAATAGCTCTTATCAATCCAAACAATTTTCCAGAGGACAAAATATTGACCCTGTTTTCTAGCTCAAATTACATCAATGGATTTTTTGTTTGTTTTTTTACAGACTGCAGATTTCACAGGTCAGCCTTTCTGTGCTATATTGGTATAAACCCTAGATAAGTTCAATAAATTAATACAATCATTCCTGGTTTACAAAGGTGCAACTCTACTGAGATTTTAAAATTGATTATAATATCATGTAAATAGATTGGGTTTCTCCTTATCTGGAATTGAATATAAGATTTCAATTTGAATATAAGATTTCATACTAATTTATTATTCTTGGTGTTTTTCATTAATTTGAGGGCCCTAGTATTTATAACATTAGTAATTATTATTAATTATTATCATTGTAAGGGGAAAAGGTATTATGATTTTGCAAAGCATGGAAAACGCAGGTAAACACCATAGTGAGAGAAAAAAAACCTTTTGCCTGCTAATGTTAGTCCATCCTTTAATTAAAATATATACTCCATACTCCATTTCTGGCTGCCTCGATAAACATATGAGTAAGAGGTAATGTTTGATGGGAAGCTCATGTTTGCCTATATTCTTGTCTTCTTAAATTAAATTTAAAAATCTCTCCAAAAAAAATGAACTCAGTATCCTCTTTTTTCTTATTTTCTGGTTAGCTATAATTTTTTTTGCCTGCAATAACAAAGCCATGAAAAAAGACAGCAATCCCCTTGCTCATGTGATATAATTCCACACTCTGAGTGTGAATACTGGCAGATCAGCAGAATGAGCCATCTGCAAGCTATAAGCTGTGTCTTTGCATGAGTAGATTTAGGATAAAAAAAAAAATTGTCTGACCTGGAAGCCAAACATTACTTGGCATCTTTACTAGAGATCCCTGCGAGGCCAGCCACCGCTTGTGCTGAATTTGTATCCTTTCTAAAATCTATGTCCCTCCCTCTTGCCATCATATTTTGCAGTATATGTACGTAAGTGCACACAGAGAAATGCACACACACAGGGCTGTGCGACGGGCCACCTCAGAGATGCCATACTGCAGTTCAATGAATATCAGGCTTCATAGTTAGTCTCTATTGGATTGCCGTGCTGGTGAATAATGAATATCATACTGCAGGGTTAATCCCAAGTGGCTAGTTTTCTGGTTTTAACAGGCTGGGTGTTAGTCCTGAAATGCTTGTAAATGTCTACACTTCACGCATTGTACTGTGTAGGAGCATGTACCTCTAAATCCGCACCTTACTCACGCCAGTAACTCCCACTGAAGTCCATGGAGATAGTCAGGGATGTAACATGGGATGGATTTGTTCCTACAGTCTTTCCCCCCCCTGCCAGGTTCTTGTCTCCCAAACTGAAGTCCCACCTCAAACGGAAGAGTTATGCGTGCTGCCAGTTTTTTTCTTTTTGTGAGTTGCCATCTCCCTTCGAAGCTTGATCTGCTGGTTCTGACATCCTAGTCCTGAATTATAGCTTGTGCCTTCAACTAATGAAGCCATTGGCAAAATTCCCATTGACTTCATTCAGAGAGTGATCCAGCTGAACAGTGCTGACTCCTGAGAGCTCCTGAGCCCTGCGTGGAATGAATGCGAGTTGCAGAGCCAAAGAATTTGTAAAGATTTGGCCCTAGATTATAGAACATTTGGGGCAGGTGGAGTCTATCTTTTCAAATGGTTTGTCAAGTGCCATTTTCACCTAAAGTGCTCTAGAAGTTATTAAGTGACAGTAACACTTGTCAGGTGACACAAAAACCCACACTTGTGGTGGGAGCGGGGAGGATAGAGTAGCCATTTGTTTTCACTGCACTTGTGGAGATGCAGGTAAGAAAGAATTAAATCAATACCTTTAAAAATAAATCCTTTTTCCCACCTCTTGTTTGTCTTTTCGTCTCCCTTCTCTACTTACCCCCATTGGGAGAATTAGAATCTGATCAAACCTTCCCGGTTGTTCTAGTTAAAAGCTAATGCCTCCATAGGCTACGTATTCAGTGCTTTTACTCCTGCTTCAGAAAAGACTGCTTTGAATTGCATTAAATTTTTCCCTCCCATTAATTTCAGTGGCAGCAAAACCAGATTAAAACAAAAACAAATGAAAAAATCTTCTCCAGCATTAAAAGACATGGAGGTTTATTTAACATTAAATACTTTCTTGCATGATGCTTCTCCTGCAATTACAGTGAGCTTTACTGCTGTCCCACTGCTCTTTTCATATAAACTAAAACAAGCTAAAGAGATTGTCAAGTCTTGGGACTTAGGTGAGGATACCCTTCTTGCACAACATAAAAAAAAAGCCAGTGGCTGGCCATGCTATTAACGTGTGACATAGGCATAATAGGTACTGAGAGGGAAATACTGGGTATCTAAATGTATGAACACATTGGTTGTGGAAAAGAAGACCTACAAAAGGAGATTTCATCATGCCAAAGTAGGAGATAACTGTAAATCTGCGATGGGAAAAGGGTTGTACATTGAAGGCTGATACTGGTGGCCTTGACACCTACTTGTGTGCATCTGGGAAATACCGTCAGTGTTTGGGAATGCAAAATTTCCCTTCTTTCTCCTTTTCCCCTCCATGCTGTATAGTGACTTTGAACATTTCCCTTTAAACTGTGCACTCTTGGCAGCCTACAGAATGGGGCCTTTTCTCTGCCCGTGCTGGTACTTATGTGACATCCATCTTTGTGCTTCATGTCATTTAAGTGACAGAGCGCTGGACTGTGGCTCATCATAATAATGTGGTCTCTCTTCTACCTGCCCTTTAGAGTCTGGAGACATGTTTTGAGCAAACTTGCCTGTTATTCTGTCTAGGGAGTGTTAGTAGAAATGCTACAACAGAGGCAGAGATAACATTAAAAAGCATGTGTTGGTCCCGGTACAGCTCCAGATGCCGAATGCTAAGCAAGCGGACAGCCCTGTATGGGCACCTTGCTTCCACTCTGCATAGTGCCTCACTCACTTTTTGCCTTCCACAAGGAGTTAAGGATGTAGACATTTAATGCCAGAAATAACCACATCCCACCTTTCAGCAGAGGGCGTTCAAAACAGCAGGCACATTTTCAAAAACAGAAGCTAGAAATCGGATATCCAAGTAGGTACTTAACTATATGTCTACTGTGCTAATTTCCTAAAGAGTTTAATGCTAGTCCTGAAGTTTGAGGTCAGGCACGACAGCAGGAGAGGCAGCCACGTTAAGGGTCAAGGGCCCCAGGAGGCAGAAACTTCTGTCCATTCCCTGACTCATTTGGGTCAGGCAGTGCTTACCAAGACTTGAGAAAGCTCATTAAGATGAGGAACTACAGGAGAGTTGTTGGCTTTAGAGCAAGAAGAGCTGCAGCACGGTAAAATGGCCCCTGCAGCCCATGTTTTGTGAGAGAGTCTTTCTTTTTCTTTTCTTCTTTTCTTCTTTTTTTTTTTTTTTTCCTGAATTAATAAAGTGAACCTGAGGGAAGAGCCTGAAAAAGATTTTGGCATGATGTTAGTCCTTCCTGGGTTGGGGAAACAAGCCAATAGCCTTACAGGCAGCTGACTCTTTAATCACATATTTAGTATCTGGGAAAAAATATTCCAAGGTGGCTAAGTGACCTCTAGAACCAAAATCTATTTCAAATGTTACTCAGAGATTTAGGAACCAGGGCACCCTACAAAGCCCATCATCTTAGCCCTTCTACGGACTCCGAGTTTTAAAGGTGTTTCAGTCCCTAAATGTGTTTGAGGTTTTTCTTTTTAAATTTCTGGTCCTGTGCCATTTTGTAGGTCAGACTTTGGCTCCTGCATAACTTTGTCATGTTTGACAATATTAACCTTGATTTTCTATGTCCAAAGCTCCAGCTGGGCTCAGTTAGTTTCACAGGTATTCAGACCCTTTAACTACCTTTCAAAGTATGTAACTATGGATTTAAGTAGTTGAATGTAGACTTCTCTCTCCAAGTTAGGTCAAAGTATGAACACAATGAATGAAAGCAAAATACGGCATTTCTCTGTTCAGTGAACTCTCTTGAAGCAGAAATCTAGACTGGGTCCACAGAAAATACTATGTTCCCTTCTGCAGCTTACTCCACTTTTAATGAGAAAGTCTATCTCAGATTGACAGGGACCGCTCAGTGGTCCACACCCCTCTGAAAATGCTTTCAAGGGCTTCAGAACCATGGACTATGTGATCACCAGAAAAACAGGAAAAGTTGGCGACCAAACTGAGAGTGTGAATACACATAACTGTGTGATGTAGTTCCTAACATGATACCCCCCTGACACCCCTACTGCCTGTAATCATTTTTCCTTCACAAAACATTCTCTCACAAGAAAATGAGAAAGTACTGAATGCAGTTAACCAACGTAACCCAGAGTGAAGTTTGATCCCAGAAGAGAAGTCTGGCTGAGACTACACCTAGGAAATCTGGTTTTGCTCCAGCTGTGGGAGCAGGGGTTGTTTCGAGGCTGCGGGGTGGTGGCAGCAGGTGACTGTTTAATTTGATGAAAAAATGGCCACATTTTGACTTTTCTCTTTGCTCATCTCAATTTAAAAGTCTGAACAATTGCAAATGGTAGTAGCTTTCATATAGTAGATGGGACTTAAAATGGTGACACTAATACATCTGCGTATGCCACTTCAAAATATGTAAAGTGCCCTGTGTTCAAAAGCCAGCTAAGTTATAGAAAATGTAAAAAGAAAGCCTTTATAGTCTTTTTAAATCTGGAGTTCAGCAGTTTAAGTTCTGACCTAAAGGAGAGATCCAAATCTCTCATACATTGCTTTTGGTTCCTAATTTAAAAATTTTCCTGATTACCAGAAAGTGCTGGAAATTAAATTTCTTTTTTTTTTTTGTTATTAATAAAAACACTGGGAAAAGTGGAAAATTATATGAAATCTCTAGTAAGAGACCTTGTTGGAGGGTTTCTTTTCGGCAAAAGTAATGAAGTAATCTGCTGGAGGAATTCTCTGATGAGACAAAAGGAAACTGAAATGACAAAGCATGTAGTGCTACCACAGAAATTTGGAGGATGTTTTTTAAAAAGGGAATTTCTCCGGACTTCTTTTATGACTTCAAAGAGAGGGATCCATTTAATCACAGGAGCAGAAAATCTAATGCACTGGTAGCTGTCTGTTTTTTTAGATTTATTTATTTTGCATTTACATTTGAAATTGTTTGAAAGCATGAAACAGAAAATCGCATTGCCAAAACTATGTCTTCAGTGACTAGTACCCGTAAGAAATTTAGACAAGTTCTGACCACAGCTCCAAACTGCTAATGTGTGTGGCAGAGGAGAGGGGAGAAGGAAGCAGACAGGCAGCTACTGATTCAGACGGAGCACAAAATTCCAGCACAATTAAGAAAGAACAGGAGCGGTGGCAGAGAAGAAAGCGAACTGCGCCGGGCGCGTTGGGATGGGGCAATATCAGGTTATCATATTGTAGTGAAGCCAGGAGCAGCTGCTGCCAGCGAAACCAAACCTGGCTTGCTCCTTGGCTGAAAACTTAAATATCAACACCCTTTAATTATGCATAAAAAGATATACAAAGCTAGCAGCTTTAAAGTACTGTTATTAATTGCACCAAATGTTAGTGAAAGATTGAATTATTCATAGTTATAGTTCTCAGGGGTTTCTTGATTAAGGAAAATAAGGAGAATTTGATGTGAATATCTCATTTCACATAGCTTTCTCTGTTTGCCTAATCCAAGAAATGGGGATATATTTTACGTGTCAGTTCTGCAGAAAATGCATGTATCTGCTAGTTCCTTAGCAACCTTCTGGGATATGCTTGCGTCTACTCCCATAAACCCTGCATATCGGAAATCATCTCCAGTGGGTTTCCAGGGATCAGTGGATTTTGCCACGCTGCTAATACCATTCATGTGCAGTTAGAGTAAATAATTTTATTTATTTACAGGATCATTGTTGTGTTTTGGGGTTTTAAAAAATGTGTTGCTAGGTAAATAATATGTAAGCACATTTCATTGAGAGCCCTCTCTGTGAATGAGAAGGGCTGTAAGCTGTACTAGCTATATTTTTTATTAACTGGAAACAAATAACGCTCATTAGAAGTGCAGTTATACTCATCATAGCCCTGGTCCTCTTTCCTCTGTGCTTTTTAGCTAGAGGTAGTAGCTAAAATTAGCACAAACTTCTGGAAGGGAAGATTTTAAAAGAAAAATGTATCTTTATAAAAGATAAGAAAAAACCCTCTTTAAAAAGAGAAATCTTCACATTTCAGTTACGCTTACAGGATGCGTACCTTCAATTTATCATTGTGATGTAATTTATGAGCAAGCTGAACCTTATCAAACAACCCTGTACTTTGCTAAATTGCATATGGTAACAGCCAGTAGGCAAGGGACATCTCAGATGAGTAGTTTTTACTCATGCAAGTAGTGGGTACTAGCTGGAGCAGGGAGTAAGGGTACCTTGCTTGAGACAGAGTTTTCGGGATTCAAATCGGGCTCAAAATTTCCACCGCAGTCGGGAGTATGTGGGGCTGATCCAGTAGCTCATGGAGCACATAGGGAAGTCTTCACTGAAGCCAGCTGAAGGGCTTCTGTTCTGCTGCTCCTGCATCTGGGCTTTGCTGGGGCTGTTTTGACACTGAATGCATTCTGGGGTTATTTAGTGCATGCAGTATGCTTTCAGGAATAGGAGCTCCATGAGTGCGGACCTCCTTCCTTCCAGTAAAGTTAAGCCTGTTTGTGGCAAGTGAAAATCTTGTCTATTACTGTTAATAAACAGCGGGAAAAAATGATGTCTTTTAAAGTCACCAAAGGCTTTATTGTTGCCTTCCTGAAGTCAAATTTACGGTAAATATTTTTTGTTTATTAACGATGAGAAGGAAAACATATCTGTGTTCAATTTTCTCTTACAAGGAAATGGTGAGTCATAGTACTTTAAGTCACATTTGAGTATGTTAAGACCTAGAAAGACCAAGCGAAAATCAGATAGGTCAGACGTATAAATACCTGTGTAAATAAATTTAGAAACTGTCTATAGAGATAAATAGAATGTATATATTAGGACGTACACTTTAAATATATATAATGTGTATAGAGAGACATGGGTGTGTGTATCCATTTATATAGTTATACAAAACATTTACATGGAAATACGTATAACTTCCCTAGTTTTTATGTGATGAAGGCCCCAGCTGTCCTTTCACACATTTGTGTAATAAGGGTGTAATTGTATTCCCAGTTTCTGTATTGCAAATTAATAGCACATTTAATAGCATGTAAATATGACCTGTAAATGCAAATATCTTTTAAATATGATAAAATTTATAGTTTACCTTTCATGTGTTCGTTCCAGTACAAAATAAAGAAAGATTTAGTCCAGGGTTACCTACTTTCTCAATCCAACAGTATTTAAAAACTTTGCTGTGGCTAGGATCACAAGACCTGTGTCTGAGCAGAGAAAAATCTCCTGATGTGGTTTAGAAGGAAGAGATGGCAAAAATTTCCAGCCTTGTATGATGGTGCTGGGCTGGGCATGAAGCTGGGTCCCCAGGCAACCTAATGATTGCAGATCCTTATAGCTCACTCCAACCAGATCTGTAATCCTACTGATCTTATTCTCCACCTGAGCAGCTGCTTGATCATCTTTAGTCTAGCAACTGCTTCAGAGGATGCTTGTTCTTAAAAGAAATTAAGCCACAAATAACTGATATAGGTAGGCTTGGGCAGCAAAGGACAAATATGAAGCATGCAAGAGTTTTCATGAGCTTTGATATGTGGTTTGATTGTGCTCATGGCGGGGGGGGTCACTGTCCCCCGTGGCATCCTTTTCCCTCGTGCTGCTGCTGAGGGCTGCTTGGCCAGGTGAGAGCGTCTTTCCACTCCGCGCTGTGCTGACTGGCCCCACCTTGACTCCTTGGCGTGTCTGCAATGTGCAATGATGTGGTGCAGAGGTGTGGGGATTAAACCTGCCCCGAGCTGTTACGTCATAGAATCATAGAATCATTTAGGTTGGAAAAGACCTTTAAGATCATCAAGTTCAACTGTTAACCTAACCCTGCCATCCCACCACTAAACCATGTCCCTAAGCACCTCGTCTACCTGTCTTTTAAATACCTCCAGGGATGGGGACTTGACCACTTCCCTGCGCAGCCTGTTCCAGTGCCTGATAACCCTTTCTGTGAAGAAATTTTTCCTAATGTCTAACCTAAACCTGCCCTGGTGCAACTTTAGACCATTTCACACAGTGCATTGCAGTGTCACACGGAGATACTGGCTTGAGTCCCATCAACAGTATATTGCAACAGTGTTATTCCATGACCAAGCTGTCTACAGTTCTCCATTAGCTCTGAGATCTCTTCCCTATATTTTCTCTGATACATTTGGTCTTTGTTATTCACACATGTTTCTAATTTTTGATCATTCCAGCACATAACTGCATTTTAGTTGTGACACAATTAGACCTTGATAGGACATGCTAAAAGCCTCAAAAATTTTTAAAAGTCCCAACCGGAAACAGGGTAAGAAGAACTTTTGAAATATACTTTGGTACTTGTGCCACATGCAGAAAATGAGAGCTCTTGTAAATTTTTATATATTAGAACGTATTTTCTTGCTCATAGATTGCTGAGCATGGCTGACTCCTGGCCCGTGACCTCTCCAGTCCTACTGTAGAACAAATAATAGCAACAATAAAAACAACAGCTTATTACTATGTGTGGATTTACCGATGTTCAGGAATATAATGGGATCAATATACAGTTCTTTTCCCAAAGGCAAATTCAGGCCAGCAGTTATTCTACTGTCAATGTCAAAGTACCAAATAAAGGAAACAGGGACTGAGACAATTGCTAGCAAAACCTGAGCTCCACACCAGTACTCAGAAAAGCAAAAAAGTTAGCCAGAAGTGTAGCTGGCAATCCTAATGCCATTGACTAGATCGTTTGAATTAGAGTTTCTCCTGACTGCACTTTCACGTTTTTTGCAATGTCACATTCAGACCAGAAGAGAATCTTATTACAGAATTACTGTTCCTAGCGAGGCACTGGAGCTCATTGCCTCCAAGGACCATGCGGTTGCAGGGTAGATACCCTCAGAAGTGGGTTTCAGCTAAGTGGAGACATCCTGCATGCTCTCTCAGAAGCCAACTATAGTCTTGTGCTGCTGCATCAGGGGAATTGATATGGGATTGATTGACCAGCTTTGCCCTGAATAGGGATAATCATTTGCTTCTTAAACTTCCATCCAGTGCTTTGGCAAGCAGAAAGCCTTCAGTAGTGCCAAATCTGTAATTACTTTAGTAACAGCTATGACATGTATGCCTGTTCTGCATGATCCTATTTTGTTGCTTCTATTGTTGGCTATGAACAAGTCAGTACTTCAGATAATAGGAACCTCATCCCTGCATCTGTCTCTCAGCAGGGTGAGCTTTAACCTAGGCTTTGAGCAGGTTTTAAAGAGGAAGGAGAAAAATACATCAAAGCAACAAAGAGGAAAAATACATGAACAGGTACTGACTTGGTAGATATTGCCGAAAAAAGAACAGCATGTGCTCTTCTCAGGGATAATAAAGGCCACATTGCTGTAGTGGGCTCTGCACACGCATGGGGACCATTGCAAGGTGGAGGCCATCTTTGCTGTGAAAAGCTGCTGCAGTGTCTCAATAGACTCTTAATACATATGGGTTGTGCCACATGGCATAGTAATCATCAGTCCGTAAGGGTCTGGCTTCTGCCATCATGTTCTCCTATTCTGTTCCATTCCATTCTCTTCTGTTCTGTTCTATTCTATTCTATTCTATTCTATGCTTCACCACTGGAACATTTAATAAATAGCTAAAATAACTAAAACTTAACAACAGATTATTCTTTTTTGCTGTCTCATAGGGAGAGAATAGTGTATGCAATATGTAATTTTATTTTAAGAAGCTTTCATTTCTTTCTTTTGTGTCTTTATTTCATAAATGTGCATGGAATTAATTCATCATCTCCCGACAGAGGATCCTCAAATGAGGACTCCTACCTTTTTCGTATATTTGATTACAATGTCACTGCAATTAACAGAACTCCTTCATAATCCAATTCAGCTCATTGCTTTATTCTAATTTCTTGACAGGTTTGCTTCACTGTTTGTGCATGTGTGTATACATCTATACAGACACATGCATGTATACATAATGGATCAAGTTAGCAAAAATATTCATTCTCATGTAGAAAAAAGGTCAGTGACCTGTAGGTGCCATGTGGAAGCTATTTAAAATTCACTGCATTTATCTCGAATATTTTCTCACCTGCTGTATTTGGTAGAACACACATTTTTAAATGACCAAGCAGGGAATATGTGTCCTTTTTTCTAAAACTTTTTTTCCCTTCTGTGCAGCAGCAGCTGCCTGCCATGTTATTGTTTTTTGTTGCTAGCAGGCTTTTTGGGTACACGCCAATGATTTCGTGTGGGGAGCGGGACGATTTGCATCTGAATGGTGAATGGCAAGGCTGGGCGTGGGTACACTCAGCCACACCAGGTGAGGTAGAACAGCCGCTTCCAGCTCACCTGGAGTAATTAATTCAATAAAAAGTTAATTACAATGAAAGGGAAGAACAAACTTCCGTATAGCAGATGGCAAAATTTTAGTGTGATGGAAACTGAAAGGTTGGGGTTTTTTTAAATACCATTATGGTGTGCCCTAGATGGTATACAAAATTCTCTTCTCTTGGTATATACTTAACCAATTGTGTATGTTGTTTCCATATACAGGCTCTGCTGTGCTTTTTGACACATATTTCCTCCACTTTCAGATATTTGCGAGTTTTTAATCATAAAACTTTTCATCAACACATAGTTTTCCTGGCAGATTATGTTTGTGGCTTGGTTCCTGGAGGAGCTCTGTGTCCATCAGTCACTCCTCTTCTAGAAACTTCTGAACCTGGGAGTCAGGATGTCAGCCAAATTGCAGAGAGGAGCAGATGCCTCATGAAAACTGAGGCTGGGTAGCAAAGAAGAACCTCATCAGCAACTCTACCCAGAAAAAGCTGTGGCAAGTTTAGCCCTTTCCCAAAGCATTTGACTGGCCCAGCAGCTGAGAAGCAGAGACTGGCTGGCCAGGTGGCATGCAAGTAGGTGGCTGGGCTCTTTACACAGAGGACAGTCTCATGCATCCTCTGCTTAGCTGGTAAAGTTGAGTGAAGATATAGAAAAAGAGAAAGAAAAATATCCCAAAGATGGGTACAATATATGTTGATGGTTGGGGTTATAAAAGGTAAGGGGCAGAGCTGGGCTTTTAGTGGCCAGGTGGGTAATGGAGATAGCCTTGAGAAACTGGGTTCCTTTAATTTCTGTGCTTGTAGAATAAACTGTTTCTTCATAAAGAGAAATTGAGGGTACAAAATAGAATTTAATGGTACTAGAATAATGTTAAAAAGATTGAACTCAAGGTTCTTTGCTATTGTGCAAGCTAGCAACATGTTTTTAATGGTTAGCTGTTCAAACTTCCAGAAATGAGAAATGCAGATGAATGCTTATCTTAGAGGGATCCTGATTTTAAAAAAAATATTGAATGACCATGTTGGAAAGACAAGGTATTGCCCTCAATTCCTTCTAAAATAGTGCTTCAGTGATCAGTATTAACTGTTACAATGATCCATGATTTAAAGTATTTAAAAATTAGAATATTGAATGGGCTGAATTTTTTTCCAAAACTTACCAAGTAATTCCTAGTGCATTTTTGTATTTCTCCTTTCACTGACTTGTGAAGAATATTAGGCTCTTTTCAAAAATCCTGACAGTTTCAGACTAAACAAAAATATGTTGTTGAGTGGGCAAAAGAAGAAAGCTATTGCTGCTCTCAGTGACCAGTCTCATCCTACATCCATTTAAGGCTTTCCATCGAGCCAGTGCGTACAGAACATTTGATCAAAATTGAAGGTTTCCAGCTGGAAGAACTCTGTTCAAAATACTGCCAAAATCTGCATCATTTTCAGGACTGGACCCCCATAGCAGGTTTAGGGAATTGTAATCCTATTGTTGTCAGTAGCCAGACTTGCTGTCCTCTACTACATAAGGGAAAAAAGCAAGGGAGGGGATGATTAATGCTACAAGATAGCAATTTCCCCACACACTCTCACCCCATCCACAGGTAATTAGAAGTTGCTAGTGTAGTTTATCCCACCCACAGCGAAGACAGGCTTCCACCACAGACCTGGGTGGGCAGTACTGGCAGCAGAAGGCACAGTCCAGGTATATTTAGCACCCTCCTGGGGATCCTTCTTGCCCCTGCCTTGCTGTGGTTCCAGGCACCTTTGACAGCATGGGGACCCTGTACCAGGTATCAGGTGAGATGCTCTGCTGTCTAAGAAATAGCAAATGTAGAGACATACTATAGCAAAAACACATGTTGTGGCTTTGCTAAATGATTTTGATGTGAATATTTTACTGCTATGTAAAAGGGGAAAACTGGTGACATTCTTCTTTCTGCCCTCTCTGATGCAGATCTTCTGTTCTCCACAGAAGATGGCCATCGAGAAAACCTCACGCAGTGAGGTTTTATGTGCTCCACAGCAGTCTTTCTCTTTGCTACTATCCTGCGCTAAATTTAGTGAACATTATTTGGGTTTTCTGCTGGAGCAAATAAATCTGTCAGTATTTTAACTTGAGCTTGTTTTATATGCCGCAGTTAACATTCCTCAAGCCTCTGTGTTTGATACTATATTTGGAAGCTCGCTTCATAATTATAGGTGGGGCTGTAGGGCTCCTTATTATTTAGGTTACTCAGAGCATGGGATGGGCCTATTCTGGGCCTAAAATAAGGTTGTGTAATGAAGGAGACGGTTGTCTGAGGGACCCTCGCTTGATTTGTTTGTCTGATAGATCTGAAAGATGTAGGTGCACAGGGCAGGGCATTGCATGGGGAAGAGGTTACTTTCATAGTAAAGGCACTTAAATATTGCCCGGATCAGTAGGACTCCTTCTCTGCCCTTACCATCAGATTCTCATATGACTTCAGGCAAGTTGTTTTCAGGTATGATTTCTGATTGCGGTATCTTGCTTCTTTTGTCTACCCAAGATGAGAGGTTAGAATAAGGTCAGAAGAAATATGTCATGCTTAGAGATGTAAATGGCAGTGCTCTGCACTTGAAAAGATCTATAAAAACCAGTGGCATCTCAGATTGGGCACCCAGAATGAGGTTGCACTTTAGATCTCACTCTTTCTTCTTCATTTGTAAAACAGAGATAATCAATTGCTATCTCACACGGGTATTGTGGGGAAAAAAAATTGCATTGATAGCCATAAAGCAATGGGGTACAATAATGATGAAGGCTCAAGAAAGATTGTGAAAAAATTATTTGAAGATCTAGATAGGGTGCCAACTGTAGAGCTGAGGACCACACACTGAGTAATAAGGAGAAAGAGTATTGCAAAGTCACTCATTAAATGCGCACCATCCAGTCTGCTCTGGATAAGGTGAAATTTGCTTGACAATAATAGTCTTTAATTACTCACATGCTGTTGTAACACATACAAACACTGTGGCTGAATTAGATCTGCAGAGAAAATCTGAATCTTTGAATTTTTTAATGCTTGATTTTGCAACCCAAGTAATACTGTTCTGGCACAGGCATAGGGAAGGGGGTAGGGCTGTTTGTAATAAAATGCAGATTCTTATAATCATATGTATGGTTTCTAGTCTCTATTTGTTCCCTCTGCAATACTCATGGGATTATAAGTGGATGAAACAAGGAGAAAATAGCCTCTTGGTCATCTAAAATACTGTACAAGGGAATGAAATTACACTCAGATCCTACATTTTTAATATGATAAGAACACATTTTAGAAATACCCCCAGGATCCCTTGAACAGTATCATTAGACATTTGATGTGGGCCATTATATTTATTTTATTATGAATAATCATTTGTGTTACAGAACTACCTTGAGGCACTGACCAAAAGCCGGTCTCTATTCAACAGGGCACCATGCAGGTATCCAACAGAGGACAATCCTTGCTCCAAAGGACCTTTGAACTAAATAATACATATTCTGGGTTGGCAGAAAGGCAGTTGCTCAAATGGCTTTCACAGCCCTGTGGTATGCAGGCAATGAGGTGACTCTATCAGTACATCTATCTACACAGCACAGTACAGTGAGGTGCAGCCCTCTCGGGCCACCTTGAACTCCAGAACAACCACGTTATCAAGGTGCTTAGCCAGAGTTAGTCTCATCAGCTTCCTAGATCCAGCTCAGCTCTGTAGGCAAAACTGAGCAGGGTTTCATCAGGAGACAACAGGGATGGAAAAGGGAAAGTAGCAGAGCCAGGATGGACAACCCTAGTGAACCAGGCTTGCTGCTTCTATGGTAGCCTACAGAAT
>NW_009259976.1:2620955-2638071 GCF_000687185.1 Egretta garzetta
GACAGTTGCTACTGGGATGGTGGTCTTGGTGTCCTGGAAATCCCATGCGTCCTGACTGTGCCCTCACTGGTGGTGGCAGCAGCAGCAGCTGTCTGGGTTTCCAGGGACTGGGAAAACAGGCTGAATAGGCAGCTACTGTGCTGGCTGCAGCAGCTGTGCTGCCTTAGACAGCTACGTGCCTCGCTGGTGCAGCAGGGCTGGGAGGAAGCAGTCCAAGCAGAGAGCTGGGTTTTCATACCTGAGCTGGGTTCTTCAGCACGGCAAGACCAAGTAACTGCAGACTGGCATATCATGCTACAGCTGAGGTACTGCAGCATCTCTAGCCCAACTCTTTTCACCTGTATAGCTCAAAGATCTGCTCAGTAAAATCTGCCTTGTGGCTCTCGTCATTCAAAGGGACAGTTCTTGGTTAAGTATTCCCTACAGTGGGGATTTTGCAAGCTGAAGCTGCCTCCCACGGCCCTAACTGAGTTACATAGTCCTTTGTTTCTGTTTTGTTTTTATTAAGCTGCTTTACCCGGAAATCTTATCAGTGTTCATGAAACTTTAACTGTAATGCATTTGTTTCTGCTTAAATGCTTTTTGCAAAATGCTATTTTGTTTCTACTGCTTGAAATTATATTTAACAGTATCCAAGCTAAATTTATGCACACACAGTTAAAGAAGGAGCCCTAGATATAATGCATTTTTAACCATGTGAAATATATTAGTAATGGTACTTACAGAAAGAAAAGAAAAATTATTTTGGCTTGCATTAGTTCCATCGTTGCAGTATGCAGATAAGTACCATACCTTTGACAGTGTAACTACATTAGGTTTGCCTCAAAGCTAACAGTCGGCAAGCCTGACGTACAACAGCCATAACAGGTGTCTTGCGTAAGAGATGCTGTTCTAGCAGGAGCTCCACACACTTTTCAGGGTATCATCTCCCATGGCTCATGTGAAAGTAGGAGAGACAGAGCACGATGAGCATCATGCCGACTGTAACGCTTGAGGAATGGGATATAGTTACCATTAACAGAAGTCATGAGAGGAGAGGGGAATATTAAAACAGGGACTTGACCTTGCCCTGTTCCCCCTCCAGGATTGTCTGAGGCAAAGAGAGTGTGCTCATTTGATTTGTGGTTGGTTGTTTTTTTTTTTCCCCCTCCTTAATACGTGTTTTCTGTGTTAGAATGGAAGCAGCTAAAGGCAGAAATGCATCTAAAGGTGGCTCAGAAAAATGTTAAGGAAACAAATACTTCTTGGAGTGTCATAACAGTAACAGCAATGAGAAAGGATGTGGTAACCTCTCAAACAGAAGGCTATTATTAAATGTAAACCAAGCAGCAATCAGGTGTGGGGCTGGCAGGCTTCTTTGCTTAGCTAAAAATAAGCAAGCTGGTTTTTGTTTTTCGTACCGGATTCAAACAGTTTGGTAGCACAGATAGAAAAATGAAGCATTGTGCTGGCAAAACGGATGATGCTCCGCACGGCGCTTGTGCGCTGGCAGTCAGGATGCCTGGCTGCCAGGCTGGTTGTCTGCCCAGGGAGGACCCAGCCAAGCAGAGCACCTTCCCAGCTGCCGCGGGGAGCATGCACAGCCCGGTATCCCAGTAGCACGTGCAGCTTCCCCCGCACTCAGCTGGGTCTCGCTGTTCAGGAGAGATGGGGGAAGGCTGGAGTGACAGCAGAAGGGTTTGGGGGCTGTGGGTGAGGAGGGAGGCCTGGGGGTGTTGCCTGCTTCACTGGGGGCCTCAGGCACATTGCTTTAGACCTGACCGAAGTCCTAGCTGTCTGCTCATACAGTCTCTAAACCCCATGGGTGCTTTACTTTATCTTAACTATCTTCAGATGTTGACAGATCACATGTTGCTTGTTGCTGGAAAAGCCTCAGCCTTCCTGGCAAGCCCACATCTAACCCCACCGGGAAGTCAGGAATTACACATTTTGCTAATGAAGTCCTCCCAGAGGCCAGCCCGGTAGCTCTCTGTGAAACACGTACAGGACATGGTCCTGGGAGCAGGGTCAGCAGCTGGGAACTGTCCTTCCCCAGCCAGTGCCCTGGGACATTGTCTTTGGCCCAAGGGTCCTCGAGCGTGTTTCTGGGGAGCAATGTGTGCTTGAGAGGAGGGAGGTGAGTCCCCTCACTCTCCTGTGCCTGCCAGCAACACCATCCGGCTGCTGGAGTTGGGCTCCAGGGAGCAGGGTGTGGGTGCTCGTGTCTCCTTCAGCAGCGGGAGGAAATGAAACAAGGTCTCCTGCATCCTGGATGAGTGGTTTGATGGCTGTGTGAGTGGGTAAACCCCTCCATGGTGACAACTCTGTGTTGTAAAATGGAAAGCTTGAACCCTGCTCTGAGGTGTGAGCTGTGTGCCCTCAGCGGAGAGAGACATGCTGGGGGACAGGAGCCAGAGCAGAAGGGATGCTGCCATGGAGAATCAGAGGAGAGAGAGAAATTTAACTCCCACTTCTGTCCCCAGCACCTCTTGCTGGGCTGTCTCTTGAGTGCAGACATCTCCCCTTCCTCTTGTTTTCAGTGCTGTTGTGGGGCACCTGAAATAAGGGAAAAGGTGCAAGGACAGTTTATGCTGCGTACCTGCAGGCGTCTCACTTAGCTCTGAATTGCACCTCGATGAAATACCTGTTAGATACCTGAACTCTCCGGACTACCAGCCAGCACCACGCAGGGAGCCCAGGTGACTCATGAGGGCTTGTCCCTCCCTGGGTCCAGGCTTCCACACCTGAGCTGCTGCTGGACCACACCTTTGGGCATCTTGGTTCTTTTTGTGGATCTAAGGATTACTTTACCCATTTCAGTTCACAGTGGGTAACTGTGTGTTTCCCTGTCCCAGGGGAGTCTTAGGAGAGTAAGTGCAAGTAGGGTTGTGAGGCATACGGGTCCTGTGGAAGGAGGAGGCAGAGCGCAGACATACAGACAGACAGACACGTTTCTGGCCTTTTCTCTCAGAAAATACTACTTCCACTTAATGTCAGGCAATATAGTTTGCCAAGTGGATACTTGCCTCCTGAGAAAATGTAAAGCTGCAAAAATAGCCCTCAAAAATATAAGGTCCAGATTGAGCCAAAACGCTTGCCAGTTACAGACAGGAGCAACTTTGCACGCCTGAGTAGAGTGAGTTGGGATCCAGACCTTACTTTGAAAGATGTCTTGTATGGCAGAGCATTTTTAAAATCCACTGAGTCCAGTCTGTCACTGTTTCAAAGAGAAGAAGCTGGATTCCAGCACATTTTACCAATAAAAGATCATCTGTAGTCAGCAGAATGATTTTTTTTTTTTTTAAATTTTATTGCTTTACATCATCTCTGGGGAAAGTATTTACCTCAAGAACTATTTTGCCAGATGATGAGTAGTACTTGTACTTATTTTGGTTGTGTCCAAGCCGTAACTTTGCCTCATTTGCATCTACCGACTAAATGGTTTAATTAATTTTGCATTGTGCTTACTGACTAGTTTTAATTAGCAGTTAAATCAGTTCAGTTAACGAAAAAATGTAGGTGTTTACATGAATGCAAATCATGATGGGTTCTCAGGGCTTGATTTGAAAAACAGTTCCACACAATTGGTGCTGAATTTCTGCAGGCTTTGTTCAGGAATTGCGCGCTTCTCCTCCCCCAACAACAAAGTGTAGGGCTTTATGATTCATTAACTGGCCCCGGCTTTCTTTTTCTCTTTCCTTCCTGGCTGATGTGGAGAATGGGGAATGGAGGCAGATCAAGTGGGGCTTCAGTGTTGGTTCTTAGGCCATGCACTCGATACTTACGCAAGAAGGGACAAGAAAGAGTATCTTTGGCTTAGTGTGTGCAACTGTGTCTCCCTCCAGTGTCCAATTCCAGCCATTATTACAGCTTGTGCTATTTTTAGACACTTATTTTTTCTGTTGGCTGGGTGTTTGCTTACATCTGGCCAGGGTGGAAGTAATGAAAAATGGATTTTATGAGAAGCAACTTCTGCATTCCACTGTCAGCCAGACTCTGGTAACACAGGCACAATACTATGAATGTGATACACATTTTTATTTCCATTGTCATTGGTCTTGTGTACATTGAATGGAATTTATCTTGGAGAAGCCCTCCATCTGGTGATGTTGGGACAGGTGCCAATGGCTACTTTATTGACTTCTTTTGAATGAGAGGTGCAGAGCAAATCAAGAGCAGTATGACCTTACCTCCACAAAAAATTCACGCACAAATTGAAAGCAAGTCCCCTGATCATTGGTATAAAATCTGTCATCTGCCTGTGCTTAAACATCTATGTTTGCCCCGTCTCCTGTGTGTCATTATGTTGAGCTCTTCCCTACAGGGAGTAATAAAGTCTCTGTGCTGCATCCAGTCTTAAAGGCAAGTTACAATAGACACAGATAAATTTGTCCTGAGACTACAGCTACCTTACTCAGCTTTCCCAATAACCTTACCCAAAAGGGAAGATCAGAGACAAGAAGATAATTGGTGAGATCACCGAGAAATTACTTCATAAGCCCAGGCCTTTCATTTGAAGGAAGCTGGCAACCTGCCCTCCTAGAAGAAGGTGTTATTCCTCTAGTAACTACAGATCAAAGTCAACAGGGGTAATTATTTGAGAAGTTAAGTAGGTAATCAGTTTGGGAAACAAAAAAGAAAACCAAAAAAAAAAAAATCCTTCAGTCCTTGGAGCCTGAAGAAAAATTAGCTGGAATGCGTGCTGTCTGTAGTTTTGTTCTAAAATTAAATTTAATTTCATAAATGTAATTTCATAAGCTATTCATCAGATGTCTTGTTGAGGGACCCTGTGCCAAGCACATGTGACACAACTCTCTTCCCAAGCCTCGGAAGGGGAATAACTCTTACATGTTGTTCCCTGTGCTTTACCTATCCCATGGAAATGGAGCCAAGTCCCATCCTCACTCATGGGCACTCTGCCTGCAAATCCCAAAACAACAAGATTAAACTTTTTTTTGTTAATGATTCCAGTCTCCAGTGCCACCCATCTGACACTGTTTTGTCATGCTTACACTCACAAAAGCCATGGAAGAGAAAATGAGGTCATATAAAAGTAACCCGTTTCTCTGCAATTTTGAGAAAACACATCTTGCTCATCCCGTAAACCTGACCATGTAGCTGTGTTTGGAATGCCGGTGAGTGCTCAACCAGCCAGCGGGCTTCCCTTCTGATATGTCCTCCTCGTGCTAACTGCCTCTTCTTTTAATGCCATCCTGGTAGGTGTTCCCTTATGCCAGGTGTTTACGTTAATCAACAGGTGCCATAAGGCAGCAATGCCTACCCAATGCAGAACCCACTCTTCTCACAGCCCACTTCACACCAGTCTAGAAACACCAGGAGTGTCAAGTCATTAAAAAACCAAATTCATCTTTCATCCAAAAATTAAAAGCCAGTAGTTTGGGGGCCTAATTCTCGTCTTGGTTGGTTTCAGTGGTCTGAAAGAAGAAATGCCGTCCAGTAACTTTTTTTCTTTTTTAACTGATTTTCTATTCATTTATTTAATTGTTGTTTCAAGTGTCATGTGAATATATGAGGGAAGTGTTGCTCCTTTATCTCACCAGAATATAAGGCGATGCCTTTTGGAGCTGTTGCTTTTTAAATGCGTGATTTCACACAGAGATTTGTAAAGAGCCTTGTACTGCATAGTTGTATCTCCGAGCAGAAATGTATCACCTGGTACTTGGATTTTTTTGGTGTTACAATGCAAGCTTGTTGTCTAGACTATATCACATGAGGGCACTGCATAGCATCATTTACAACAATACAGGAAGTTGAAAAGAAAGGCTCAATCAACTTCCAAAGCTAGCAGAGCTTTAATAGGCCGGCCTTTCATTAAATGAATTCCTAAATGTTGACCAAATTCTTTCAGATGTAGGCAGCTAATGGTTCAGGATGCATGTGATGCACTTGTCATTACACAGACGTTGATAAAAATCCTTGAAGCTGCTTTTTTTCCCAGAAAGTTCACATGAGTAGAGGAGAGGGGAAAAAAAGGAGACTTCTCTTCACTGGTTTCTTTCATGTCACAAGAAGGAGGGTCATGTGTTTTAGTTTAACTGATACATTCCAATAAAATGATTTTCAAAGGGACAGGACAAATAATGGGCATTTTACGTATGGTGGCTGGTGCACATCAGATGGAGCTAATTTTCTCATACACAATATATTTGTTATTTTGCAAGCTGGTTATAATTCATTTAAAGTCTCTTTTTATTTAATTTTACCTAATAAACTAATACAATGGCCTAGTGAAGCCTTTATGGCTGGTAAAATTTTGATGAATTGTTTTAGCTGCCATTTTCATTAGGTTATCAAAAAATATATGTCATTCTCCCACACATTTCCTGTTCAATTGGAAAAAAAAAAAGATATCTGAAAAACAAGTTCTCCAATCTAGGCCACATTATATTTTTGTAAATCTAGATATCAAGATAACAGCTCGAAGAGACTGGCATCTCACTTATTTTACGCATGACATTTAAAGTTGCTTACATAGTTACTTGCAAATAATTCTCTATAATGCCTATACTTTTGTTCCTGACAGAAAAATATGCTGCCACATTAAACCAGTGTACTTTAGACTTGACATTTGCATAGGCTGATAAAGTTGTCTTTCCTTTACAGAGTCTCTTAAAATGAGGTCCTCCTCTAGTCACTGCAGCTTTTCACTAGTGCCCTGACGCTTTGTCTCTCAAGTTAGTGCATTTATCACCTTCCTTGTCTTCTGAAAGGTGATATGACATCTTTGCCTCTCAACAGTGTGACAAAATGACAAACGAAGCATCCAGCTGGCCTCTGTATATCAGGGGAGTGGGGAGGAGGAGGGAAGAAGGATGCAAAAAAAACCCCCCAAAACAAAACAAAAAAAAAACCCAAACCCACAACAGCAACAAAAAAGTTTGGCATTCTGCTGCTTAATTACCAGCCAGAGCAGAGAAGCTTAATAGTCCAGTAATGGGTGGAAGGAGCTTCTCAGCATCACAGAAAACAGTATGCAATTAGTCAGGGTCAGGATGCCCAAGATCAGATTTGCTTAAGGCTAAAGAGAGACAGAGCAAGGCTATGGCAGTGTCACCGTCTGCAGCCCGGTTGTCTCCCTGCGGCAGGATGCCTTTTGCTTCAGTTTCTAATTAAACAAGCAGGCAACCAAGCATGTCCACTCCTGGCTTACTTGTGTATAACTTGTTTTGCATTCAAAGACCTGGAGTGCTTGGGAGGGTATTTACTAAAGCAGAGGATTAAACTACAAATATAATTATTAGAAGTGGTGGATACAACAAATAGTTGCCCTTACAATGAGAAATCCTGAGTTGATCTCCTAAAAAAATAAATAATAATCCAGCTTTTTAGTTTCACTGTCTTAGAGTTATTATAAGTTCCTCAGAGGCATATTAATGCAGCCCAGACTTTCCTCTCTGGTGCAATGTAAGCGCAAGCATCTCCGACTGTGGTCGATAACAGGAGCCTGGGGAGCGGGGGTGACGGCGGGGCGAGCACGGAGTGACGCTGCCTTTGGCGTAGCCGTCCAGGCCTGCAAACCTCCCCTTCCTGAGCTGGGTGTTGTATTTCTGTCTTTGTGTTTAAGATGTCCCGATGGACCTTTCCTTCATGAGTGTGTCTAAGGATGTTTTCAACTCATTTATACTTCTGACATCCCAAGCATCCCATTGATAAAACCGTGTCTCTTGAGAACAAGCACTTTCTTTCATTTGTTCTAAACCTGCTGCCTGTTGCTTTCGATTGTGGTCCCTACTTTCTTAGGTTATGAAAAATAGCGTGTACACACATATTAAACATATAACTTAACATAAAAGGAAAATAATCCGTATTAATTTTCTTCATGACATTCATGATTTTATTAACCTCTATCCCATTCTAGTATTTTAGGCGTCTCTTTTGCAGGAAAAGCGTCCCAGATTATTTAGTCTCTCCACATAAGGAAGCAATTTCATCTCCACTGCTCTGCTCCCTACCCTTCCAACTCTCCTACATCCCTTCTGAGATGTCAGGTATCTAGAAGCAGATGCAGTATTGGACAGAGCACAGTTATATACAGTGACATATGGTTTTCCCATATGCATTATTTTGGACTTATCACCAAGGTATTCCATCTGCCATATTTTTACCCAGTCACTCAATACCATGATATCCTTCTGCAGCTGTTCACAGTCAGTTTGATGACCACAGATCATTTTGTATCAACACCAAACTTAGTCACCTCATTGTTGACCCTGTCTTCCAAATCATTTGTGACTAGGTTGAACAACAGATGTTCCAGAATAGGCTCAGTGGGACCCTGATATGTCCCACTCCTGCTTATTCCACATCATGTGTTCATACTACTGAAATCCAATGCATTTTATCTATGGACAAAACCAAATGAAATAATTCACTATAGAATATGTGAATGCTTATCATTGTCATAGTGGTCTAATTTGCAAGTTGCTAGCCTTTCAACTATTCTGCTAAATAATTGGTATTTATTCACCCTGTGCTGTGTCTAAGCTCATCCCTTTCCACAGTCCACATCATCTGACTGGTGGTGACAGCTCTCCTTGTAGTATGTTTGATGACTACTACCCATCTGGTTCTTCCAGAGCAACTCTCCTCCATTCCAAGAGGGATTGGGTAGTACAATACCACTCAGTATATTTTCCTAATCTATTAATATCAGGCAATATTCCTGGTGGCCAGTTTCTCCCATGCCAAGCCGCAGTGTTCACCTACTGTATATTCATTGTATGCTATTTTATTCTCACAGAAAAATTCAGAATCAGAAGACTTTGGGCTTCAGACTAAAGCAAGACAAATTCCACCTACATGTGGCACTATGCAAAGCTCAGTGAATATCAGTTGATTTGGGGGAGAAGGCAATGGAGGTGCTGGGAAGGAACTCATTGAAAGACCTTCCCATTTGATATTAGAGGAAATAACAGCATTCTGGAGTATCCTATTACTCCAGAAGAAAAAATATTACATCATTTGGAAATTTTCTGGAGACCAGTTTGTGGCACAGATGGTTGAGGGTACTGCCCTTCCGTCAGACCTATGGATCTCTGACTAGGTGGAAATGCAAACCTGCATTTCTTGAGCACAAGCAGAAGAGACAAAATCTTTTTAGGCCATAGCCGCTACTGCCTCTCAGCCTTAGGGCTGGTTTGTGCTTCTGTTCACTCCTGATACTTTGCACTGGTCTTTAGCATGTATTTGGTTATCTGGTAATATTTTCCTCTGTATAAGAACAGTGATCATCTTCCTAATGGGGAGCATCATAATTTGAAGCATATTTATATTTGTGCTAAAAGACCACAGTCTCAAAGTATAATCCAAAAGATGGTTATGTGATAGATTATCCCTGACAGGATTTAGGAAAATGTCACGTATCAGACATACAAGCCAACAGTATGTAACGGGACTGCTGCCTCTGGCAGCTTAATTCTAGCAGATTTCTAATCACATGTATTTCAGGATGATAAGAGGCTTGCACAAATTCTTTTATAGCTTTTGAGGGCTCCTCCAGACCAGAATGAAAGGCACAGTTTCCAGTATTCCATCTCTGAAGAACTTTTTGTACCAGCAATCCTAAAATTTGCTGTGTAGGCCATTTTATTCTTCAGAGATTACCAGGCAGATATAACCAAATTGTTTCTGATGTGAGATTTTCACAGATTTAACAAATTAGGTGCCACTGTATCCTTGCCCTCTTTTTCCCCTTTCCTATTAACACTGTTTCGTGACCACACTTTTGCAACCAGCACATTTATGCTCCTCATGTTTATTCTTTTTGCTTTCATAATTTATTGGCAGAAAATATGGTTCTTGGGATATGTCAGAGTTTTGATTGCCTTTCCTCCGAGGTATCACTAGGAAAAACAAACATATGAGAAAAGCTTCCTCACTTAAAAATGCTGCTACACGCTGCCATTTCTTCTAATTTTCTTTGTTTTGTCTCCTGATGTCAAACACATACCACACACCAGAAAGAAGGGAGAGGACGAAAGAAAGAGAAGAAATCCCATTCTACACGGAAGCTCTGTACATTAGACTCACCTTCTAAAGAGAACGGTACAACTCAACTGCTCTTTGCTCTGCCAGCATTACAAATGCTTCAAAAACCTTGCCAGGAGAGTGATAACTTTTTGTTTGTTTGTTCTTAACACAGCTTTCCAGACAAGCTCAAGGGTTGAAGAATTGTTTGTGAGCTCTTAGAGCTTGGCCTGTGAGCAACCTTTTTGCCCAAACTTGCTAGTGAGCTGAACGGCTTAACTCAGCTCTCAAAGAAAGAGATACAAGCCCTTGTAGGATCCCCTAGCACAACTATTTATTGGAAAACCTTTAGCCTCGATGCCTTCTATTTTGTGGCTTTTCGATGAGCTGTAGATGGGCTTGGTCCTGTCCTTGTGGAAAACAGAGGCCCAACTCTTCCGCTGTGCTTGCTGGCATGTGTTGCTCACATTAGTGAAAGCAATATCTGCTATTTGCTTAGTCTGAGGCTCAGAACACAAGATCCACCAGCTCAGGCTACTGGTTGACCATGGTCATTATCACATTTCTGGCAGTAACTGCTAGCAGATGCTTCAGAAACAGAAAAGGCAAACAACAAAATGCATCTGGCCAAACGGGAAGTAGCACCCAATAGGAAGGAAAATTATTTTCTGACATTTGTTTTGATTGATGTGTGCCTTGAAACAAACAATGCAATTGGCTTGTGTTTAAGAATAGTTACACCTATGGTTTTCGTGGAGGAACTTGATATATTTTACTGGAAGATAAAAATGGTCAGATAATCAGAAACATTTCAGAAATGGAGCATGAGATAGGGTGAGTTCTTTAAAATTCATTTCAGTGACTGATGAGAATTCAGTGGGGAAAAAAAGATGTGTTTCAAATTTAACAAATAATGCTGATTTTCTTTTTTTTAAATGGGAAAAAAATCAAAGATATTTTTTCATTTTGCTACTGTAGTTTGTGATCAGGGGTTGAGTTTTGTCATATGTTGCCATGTGACGTTTCATGAACGCAGCCATAAGTACCAGGCAAGCATGTGATTACTTCTATTGACCTGCATGTCACAGTGCATGAATGGCTGCTCTGTTTGCAATGGGTCTTCAGATCAGGCTTGGATGCATTACCTAATTGACTGTCTGCTTGTGCCCTTCTCTTTGGGCCTGCAAAAAAAACTCCCAAGCCCATACCCCTTCCTCAGATCTTTGTTTAGGAGGGAATGAATAGGAAGCTGCTCTTTGTCTCATTAACCAAACTGTCTGGGTTTCTTGGCTGGCTTCTTGTTATATGGCAGTTTTGATTAGACCATATGCATTTGGGGACTACAAATACACTAGGTCCTCTGTGGGGCAAATGGATAACATTTTTGGCTGCAGTTTAATTGGTGGGTTCAAGGAATTGGGACTGGCATTTTGCTTTATTGAACTGACTTTTTGAAAATATGTGACCCTTGTTCTAGTCACAGAATAGTTTTCGCATGCTCAAAAAGTACAGGCTTCAATATCTTCATCACTAAGGTACCTCAGTCTCAGTAGGGCAGGACCACTTGGAAGGGTACGGGATATAATTAATTCTATATGTTCAGTCCTCTTTTGCTGAATCTGCTTCCTTGGTATTTTTCTTAGTGCGTTACAGCCTGTCTACCTGCTACAGTTTGTCCACCTTGTCCTTTACACAGGCCTGTAAAGAGTGAGTGTGCAGTAACAACTTCCAGCCCTGTTATAGACCTGGGTTTGATTGGAGGGAATGACCTGGGACAGAGGGGTTCTTCAGCTTTTTGTTGTGCATGAAGTCATGATGTCAGTGGCCACACCTGTCTTTAGGGACAGAAAAATAATAGAGAATGTGAAGGTACTTTTAGACAGAAGAGGGTCTTCATGTTCCCTTCACTGGTAAAACTAAATGCTCATTTACTCATGGCTTTATGGATAAATAAATGCTTCTATAGAAGGGTAATACATTTCATTTGATCAGTATCTCCTAAAATATTGGACTTGCTTACATTGCTCTAAATAGAAGTTGTATGTAAACTATATATACCTGATATTGCTCACATTCTTAAGCTTCACAGCTACAACAGTATTGCTAATGGTATGTAATGCAATACCAGGATACACCATTTGATAAATCAAAGGCAGTAGCCCGGTACCACTGAAGTAACAGAGCTGGCTCTGGGGTAAAGAGGGGGCTTCAGCAGATCTATAGGGAAGTTCACACTGTGTAGGAATCCCTGTCTACACAAGGAGTGTAGGCACCTGCTATGCCAACATCCCTTAGAGACCCCCACCTGAGAGCATGGGGAAGATGTTCTAACCTGTGAAAAAAGGCACTAAACCATAAAAGTTGCTTTGTAATTCAAGCTGTTTGTAGGCAGAGTTGAGAAACTGGTAATACTTACAGCCCAATTTTGGCATTTTTTCTTAACAAATTATATATCTGAAATGGTTGTTAGTACTCTGCCAGCTCTGTGTAAAGGGGATGCTGTATCAACACAAAGAACACCACATACCGTTACAATAAGACTCAGCAGGCAGAAACATGTTTTAGTGAGCCCAATTCATGCACACAGTCAAGACGCCTCCCTTCTTTAAAAAAAACCCCTCAAATCCCTACTTAAAAAAGAAAAGAAAAAAGGGAAGCTATATTAGGCAGGAAGGGTTTGGGTTTTTTTTTTTCTTTTGCCTCAAGAGCTTAAAAATAAGGGAACTCTTTCAAGATACTGGAAATCTGAAGTGGACCAGTTTCTCCTTTCATGCTTTTCACGCTGACCTGCCTGGGAAGCTACGTATGCATCCTCTTTGAGGGAAGATTGTGTCGTCTTTGCCACAATAGTTTTGTAAGCATTATACAACGAAAACATTTAGAGAGCAAGGCTTACTCATGTTAAACTCCTGGGTCCTATGAAGTCAGTGACAAAACTTCCACCAACACCGAATGCCTCAGGATTTTGCTCCGAGTTTTTCTCAAGCAGAATTGTCACTGAAATTCGAGATTTGCCAGAGGATAGACTTAGTGAGATTCAGAGGTTGTTCCTGGACTAGGAAGGTTGCTACCCCAAGTGTGTAGTTTTCTGGGGCTCTCCTGTGACTATTTTGCACATATGGATGAAATACAACTCTTAGAATACACATGTCTGTGCATTTCTTACTTACCTATGAACCCTGTGGGTCAAGCGTTAAGCGCCATACAAACTATAGCTATAAATAGAGCGGAAAGTGTCCTTAAGAGAAATGCTCTTTTCCTTCCCTTATTCCCAGCTGAGTGCTTATAGGATTTGTGGTTTGTTTTTTGTTGGCTTTCCCCCCACCACCCCACCACCCTCCCCCCGAAATAGCTGATAGTTTTCTTGATTGGAGTGGAAGGGAACAGCCACTTTTGCTCCCTCGACCTTGTTCTGTGCTGATTTCCAGTCTGTGTGCTCATGCTGGTTTCGCTGAAATGGTACGGACAGTTCAGCACCCAGCCTCCATTTAGAGAGAGCCTTCTCCATGGATTGACCCCAATGTAACATGATGTTGGTAGGACAGAGAGTTCGGATCATAAGCACACATCTGTTTTTCCTGCGATATCCCCCGCACCCACCCCTCAGCTTGCTCTGTTCATAAACCCATGCTTTATGAATTTGCCTGTTAAAAATATGGTCTGCTTTTCCAATGCACCGGTTTTACTTTCTGATTCATATAGAAAATATGTTGTGACAGTGCAATATGTACTCAAGGTTATTCTTACTGGTAGTAAAAAGCAGATTATCTCTGAAAACATATGGAGTCCTGCACATACCCACATCTCCTGCCGAACTGGAGGAGGCAAGTGGAAACAAATGCAAGCAGCACTTCAGGAAAAGAGTAGCTGCAAGTTGTTTCTAAGCCATGCACAGGAAGAAAGAACACTGTTGGGCCAAAGCAGAAAAAAGTTAGAAGGAAAGGCAAGAGAAAAAATATCTTATCACAGGGTACATTGGCTCATACTTGGTATCCTGTCTCAGTTACAACTCCATTATATGCTGAAAGATTCAAGAATGTGTGACATAGAGGAGCCTACATCACACCCAATAACAAAATGATGAATCAGGAAAATGGGAAAAGATTTGAAGCATCAAGCTGAGTTCAGGGAATACATGTATAAGTGAAACTCCAGCCTAACAGACAGAATAAATATATTGGGTTTGTGTGGCAAGGTTTTGGTAGTGGGGAGGCTACAGGAGTGGGCAAACAATCACAGATTTTTTATTTTTCCTACCATGCAACATATCCCTGGTTTCACCAGATGCCAAGGTGGGGGAAGATGCCTGTGTGGAACAGTATTGCACAGACCCCCCACGGCTCTTTCTAGTCATTTTTCTGGGATGAATGTCATTTGGGTCCTTTCTGGTTTATAGATAGAAGATGAAATGACAAACAGTTTCGGGGCAGCGGAGAAGGGCTGTCAGTTACACTGAAAATTTAGTTGTTTTAAGAATCGTATGAGAGAAGATAAAAATGGTGTTGCTAAGAATCTGGGGGACCCCGCACAAAAAGAAGCAGTAATTTGGTGAGTGATCTCTTTCCTTCTAGCAAAGGTATTAAAGATCCCTTTTAGAAGCACACTGTAGAAGGAACACGATCATCCTGCAGCTGGGATGCTACAAAATGAACATAAAGAAACATGTGTGCTGTACAAGAGAGGTGCTGCATGGAGTGAGAGTCTGGGAGTCTCTCCTGATGCTTTTAACACTTTTAGAAATTGCAGATGAGCATGAAGCCAGCAATGTTTGTATTTCCTTTGATATCCTTATTGCTCTGAGTGAGAACAAGCAAGTCTGGGTGTATCCAGAGTTATTTGCAAGGCTGAGCCAGAGTTTATCTAGTGGCTGCAGGACAGGTCACTTCCATCACTGCAACAGATGGGAGTTAGGGTGCCAGTACCCGTACCTGGTATTCCTACAAATTTTTCAGGTGACTCTATCAGGACTACTTCATGCCTGAGCCAAAGTCCATCGAAGAAAACTGCCATATTCTTTTCAATGGGCTCTGTGTCAGGGTAGGTCCTTTTGTGTCTGAACACCCTCTGCAAGAGCACACGAAGTGCCAGGAAAGCCACGGCGGGTGCCGGGGCTGTAGCTTCCATGTCTGTGGAGGTTTTGTAATGGAACTTGAGGGAACCCTTGCTACACTCCCAAGATGGTGGCCCCAAGGCAAGCTGCCCTGCTGAGCCTTTACTTGAAACGGGGCCAGTGCTACTCTGCTATCCGCTGGGACATGGGGACGCATCTATTAAAGCGTGTGTGGTGCTCTGCTTCTGAGACATGGGCAACAACAGAGAAGTTAATAAATAAACACAATTAAAAAACAAATCAGGTCTCTCATGAATGCATTGTCTTCTCTCTTTGCTCAAATTCTTTACATTCCAAAATCATATTGGAAAATGGGAGGCAAATGCACAATAAATGCTGTGAGCTGCTTTTTGGGCCATGCTGTTTCCATTTCTATGGCTATTTGAAAAGTGCATGAATGCAAAGCACTTTTAAACACTCTAAAAATCAATACAGAAGAAACAATAGAAGCACATTTATTCTTGTTTTATTCAATGTCAGTATTGCTGAGTTTTGCCTGACCAGATGTTGCAGAGTTTCAAATCTGTTCAACCATAGCTGTTAACAAAACCGTCCTTCTTTCACCGAAATTAAAAAAATATACACATTTATTTTAGAAGATGTCTTTGAGTTTGTTTTTTTTTTTTTATAAAATGAAATAAAGATGCGATTTATCCCTTACTAGTGCTAATACTCATCGCGATCTCCGTGAGTAACGCTCACAAGACGTTGCGCGCATGCTGATTGCACAGTTCTTTACAATTTGGAATGCCCAGTTTTAACTCAGCGATACTGCTCCTGCAATTTCAGGGGTTTTTTGGGTTTGGTTTTTGGTTTTTTTTTTGAAAGAACACATGTTCAAGATAAGTAACGATTTTTCAGATAGAGGCTGGAAAAGCTTAAGTCTTTCCTCTCTGTGTGGTAGTTTCCCTTCTCTTTCTTTTCCCCGGACAGAACTGACAAGCAGGCATTGTCCCTCCAGTGAGCTCTGCAGTATTACTTTGACCCTAACCCATCAATCTGCCTCAATTGGATAATGATCTGTAATCACTTTCTTTCAGGGGAGTCTATAAATTTGCCAAGGCCCCATTCTTCTCTGAAGGCCTCCTTATGTTCACTCCCATTTGTGCAAATGCTCTCTCTTTTACAGCACTAAATAGCCATGCACATGGCCCTTTCTGTTCAGAGGCAGCAGGCTGTTCACTGTTGATTTTCCATGGCTCTGCTCTCTAAAAGGAGGCAAAGCTCAACATGCCAGGGCTCGGCGGGGTGCAGGACGAAGCCACACCACTTCAAGAGCAGCCGCTTTTCTCATTAAGACTGACCCGTCATTAGGCTGCTTTGTCCTGGCCCTTGTAATCGATGAGAGGACTGTGTAGTGTGAAAAAGCTAATAAAGATGAGCATGAGGTGGTAGAGAAGGGGGCGGGGGGAGCAAAGACACTAACCCTTGTTAACAGAGAAGCCCTCCTTCCCCAAAGCTTAGCCACATGAGTGAGGGGCAAAGCTCAGGATAGCTGGCAGGGTGCAGACCCTCTTAGTCGTTTCTTTGATTATCTTGCACTTAATTCCCCGAGCATCCTTGTGCTGTCCTCTTTATTGGACCTAAGAAATAGAACGAGCATGAAAGAAAGCTCATATCCTCTTTCCTCAGCCGACTTCCTCCCTCTGATTAAAGAAGATCAAAGGCTGACGAGCATCGAACTGAACTTATGTACAGCGCAAGGGAAGGCCCATGCATGCACATTGGGCGCTGGAAGGTTTTTTTCATATCTTCAAGAGAGTGTCTAAGGTGCCGAGAACACCATGGATGAGGTCGGAGAAGGTGAAAGATATTAAAGTTGCTGATGTGTCCTCTTGGATACACTCTGCAAGCACTGTAGGGAATAGAAGGAGCAAACAAGAAAATAAGTAAGCTGAAACAAGTGTGCAGCATTGAGGGAGCTTTGCGATGGGAGGGGGAAAAGATGATGTTCTCGCTGCCTGTACGGCAGACACAGCCACACATCTGTAGAAGTGCTGTGCATATGGAAAACACACCAGAAATAAGCAGGAGGGATCT
>NW_009259976.1:2638088-2660102 GCF_000687185.1 Egretta garzetta
AGCAGGAATCTGCGGATATGACAATGTGCCTTAGTGAAATGAAAAGATCCTCTTGCTTGGGGGAGGAGGAACGGTGCCTGTAACATCGTGCACACTGGTGAGAAAACATATGTAGAGTGAGGTTGCAAAGGAATAGCATCAGATGTTGTACAAATGTGGGAGACCTCAGCAAGGGACAATTTCTGCCTTCGGAACAGGTGGCCTGCAGAGCCTCTACCAGGCTTCAGAGCAATGCTGTCCATGCCTTCACACATGCTCTGGTTTGCTTTGTGTGCCTCCATGGACAGGAAGCAGAGTCAACACCTCATCTTCTCTCCGCTGTGTCCCTCCCTGCTCCCTTCTCCCAAGGGCAAAGAAGCAGAGAGAGGGCAAAGTAGGTTACCCATCCCCATAGCCTGAGCGCGCATTTGTGGCTGGCTTTTGTGTGAGAAGTGTAAGGAGGAGGTGACCACTTGCACTTTCCCTCAGACCTGTCGCTCAGATGAGTCTTTGGTGAACTGCTCAGATTTTTTTACTGCTAACTTCAGCTTTTCTCTTTTCAGATATATGCAAAATGACATGGACAAGATCTTAAGCTTGTAAATTAACGTTTGGGTGCCAATAAAGCTAAGTTCTGTCCATAGTCTTAACTTACCAGCATTATCCACAATTGTTCTCTCTCATCTTCCTTGTGACTACAGAAAGTCTCAGAAAGGCTCAAAACAGAAGGGAGTTGTTAAAGCTGCTCATGTGCCTCATCAGCACATTGCTGATATTAGTGAATTCCACTGCTCTTTTTTGTTTATTGGTATCATTCTTGTTTAGCGAGTTGAAGCCTCTCTCTCCACTGAACACCTTCATCCCACCCATCCTGCGCCATTTGTCCTTTACTCCAGCTGAGTGCTACAAATATAGTCTATGTGCCAATGCCAGAATTTTAGAATTGCTGTGAACAGGCTGCGCCCAATTGTGAAAATATCATCTGAGTTGAGAAATGTATGGGAATTGTGTTTTTTGTTTGCCGAGGCTTTTATTTTTCTTTCATTCTTTGAAAGAAGCAAATTCTTAGAGAATTGCATAACAGAGGTACCCACTTCAAAAGAAAAGCTGCTTGATGCAGTATCTTCTGCTAGCATTCTGCATCAGCTGTGCCATTCAATGTGTTTCACACAGGATTTTGTGTTGCTGTCAAAGAGAAGCCGCACAGATTTACTTGATTTGAAACAGGGATGCCTGGCAGGTCATTATAGGCAATCTGGATGAGTTGTGTGTTGGTGTTTGCCTTATTTTCATTCTACTCAAGATTCCAAATGATAACCATCTCAATGGTAATTTGTTTCTATTGTGTTAAAAATTCCATTGGAAAGTTGCTTTTTATTGTAACTTGTTAAACACTTAATTGATATCAAGTAATAAAAAGAATAAAAACCCCCTCTGGTCCCTCTCAGGAGCTCAAGTTAGCTCCAGTGGAGCCAGCTCCGTTGCCATTTCCAAGTTCTTCTGTAGTGATCTAGCAATTCATCAGTGTCAATGACACATGGGAACTCTCATGTTTGTAAAAGCCTGCAAGGGATCCATGTCCTACATTTCAACAAAAAATCGTAAAATCACATTTCAAGGTGGTCAAAGTTAGGGAAACATCAGGCAAATAATTGCTAGCCCTTTTCTAAAGTGAATGGTAAAACATGGAGAAACATGCAGAAGCAAGAGGTTAGTGGCTGTAACAGAAAGGTGAATGCTCCTTTGACGTACCTAGAAAATTGGAAATGAAGCGTATTGTCAGGATGCCAGAAGCATTTGGCTACTGCAGGAGGAGGAGTGGTATGAGAACCTACACGGGCAAGTATGTTAATACATACACGTCGCAGAAATCACAGCGGAGCAGTCACGGAGGGACTGATGAAGGTCTATGATTCACTAATTTATCTTCACTGGCCTACATCATGGCAGAGATTTTTCTCCACCCTCTCTCTACTTGTCCCCACCTGACTGTGTATGTTCTTGTCAGAAGTTGCAACAAGACCACAAGGATGTAAGCTTGAGTCTGCCTCATGCCTCGCCACCAGTGTGTAAGAGACACAGTCTAGCCCCTAAAGAACAGCATCCTAAAGGATGAGATTCCTTCCTGATGCATGTTATATGTTATGGCTAATTGCCTCATTCTCCCACCAGTCAAGATGGGGCAGCATGAGAACAAATGCACATATTCAGTGTATTCGGTATTCTCGTTTAGAGCTACCTAGACTTCAGAATACTACAGTAGGTGGTCTGATATTTAGATATGTCAACCCTGTAGCCTCTAAGATGGTTCATATAATTTTTCTTGCTCTTTACTTCATAGGAGATGATAGCCTACATTGTTTCAGGCTGATCAAGCAGTTTTGGGTGGAAAGTGCAGACTCACATTATTTTGTTTTCTAACTTACCATAAAGTTGGTTCTCCAGAGGAGAATAATTAAAGGATGTGAAGTGCTTACAGCTTAGAGAAGACTGGGGACATCACCTGTATGCATGAAGTAATTTTACTTATTGCCATGTCCTTAATACTTAGAAACATGGCAGAAAAAAACCCTTTTTTTTACAACATACTGATCAAAAATGCCATTCGGTAGCACAACTATACATGTTGACTTCTTTCAGGACACAAAATATAGAATGCAGATGACATCAATATGCATTCAAAATAAGGATAGTAATGAGGAAATCCTTCCCTCTGATCTATCAGTGTGATCTATGCACTGAGACTGTATTGACTCCTTGACCGAAATTTTAGTTGGCAATTTGCCGATGATCTCACTGGAACACTGAACCTTTCTGATTTATCTTTTGCTTCCTTTATGCTGCAAAAGTAAAAATGCTGAAAATGTGCTAAGCACTCGAGTGCTAAGATATATCTTAAATGCCCAGCAATTGATTAAGTTGAATAATTGCTACTGTATTCTGACTTAATCAATGTCATAGAGTCAAAATAGCAAGCAGTTACTTGCATTGTGCAAAACAATGTTCATATTAACTTCATAAGGAACTGCTTTGTGTGATCTTGGGTGTCCAGTGA
Organism: Egretta garzetta; assembly: GCF_000687185.1. Lineage (NCBI taxonomy): Eukaryota > Metazoa > Chordata > Aves > Pelecaniformes > Ardeidae > Egretta > Egretta garzetta. Next base: position 2,641,123 of record NW_009259976.1, read on the forward strand.
CATTAATTGCAATTTTCCTGATTTTCTTTATTCCTAATATTATATTGCAAATCTGATTTTTGTTTGTAGCAGTTTGTGTTTCTGCTTTTTGCCTGTTCTTGAAAAGAGTGTATGTGTAATGTACTCCTCTTACTCTGGGGATTTTTACTCACGCTGGTTGTTGTAGACAAATCTCTCCCTGAAGATATGTCAGGCCTTATACATATGTTTGAAGAAATGTATATGCCTCTGCACTCTATATAAATGTCATCTGCTGGTCATTGATTTTTAAAAAATATTTATTTTTATTTTAATACAGTCCTAATAGTAATACAAATTCTCATGTTTATGCTAACACTTCTATTAATAGCGAAATCTTAGAAACCCTAGAGTGGCAAATTTACCTGAACCTGGCATCATTGGTTACAAAGGGTCGGAGGTGTCTGTAGGCTAGGGATGCTATCTTATACTCGTGTCTCAGGATAAATTACTGAAGGTGACTTTTTTTCCTCCTAAAGTTGTCTTCTCCTGTTCTAATAATCTCGGTTAATAAAATGCTGTGTTCTGAAATCTACCTAATTCCCACCAGGAGTTGCATGTTGCTGTTTTCTTTTTAACTGACTAATTATTATTATTGTAGACATTTTATTTACTCCAAAGTGGTTTGGGGATAATTGATTTGGTTGCACCATGTCATGAAAGAACAGATGGCAGGCTAGTCTGTCAGCTCATCTGCACCATATGAGAATGCTAAGAAAATTAAAGGGAGGGGAAAAAAAAAGCAGAAAAAAAAAAAAGAGAAAAGAAAAAAGAAGGTGAACAGGAGGGGGAGAGGAATGAGCTACGCTGTGCTTGCAACACAAAAAACTTCTTGTAGTGGGTGGTCCTTTGGGAAGGTAATCGGAGATCTGCAATATGTCCACTACAATCAACAAAAGGGTACAATACTTCTCTGCAGGGAATTGGGTAGGGAAGAAATTGTTTAAATAAAATTGCAGGGTTGTCAGAATGTTAAACTAATTCTCTAATGTTCTGTGCATTGTCTGGGGAATTTTGGCTTTGCATCATTTGCCATACTGAAGTACTGAAAAAATATTTTAATAGAAGTGTTTTGGAATGTGTTAACATGTATTTTAGCTTTGGAAACCCTGACTGTGTTTAAAGACAACTAAAAATGCTATTAGAAAAGCTGCGCTCTCCTGTGTTCTCTCCCTGCATCCCCTCCCAGATTTTACATTCCTCTTCACTTAGTAGAACTGTTTATCTCAACGCAGAGGGAGTTTAGTTTGCTGTTATTCTGACGTGTTGGCACCTGCATTTTTGTGTGTGTGCGTGCACGTGTGTGTTTGTGAATTATTTATCAGTGATGAATTACCATGGATAAAACTGTATGTGGGTTACTTGCATATAGGGGAATGTAAAGGCTGATCTCCCTTTAGCATTTGTATTTATGTGCGTGGAAAAGGGTGAAACGGTAAGAAAATGGCAAGAAGAGAAACATGCACTGTGCATCCCAGAGCTCTCCAAAAATATTAATCATTATACCTTCAGAATCCAAAGGTCCCAAAAGAAGAGATCCAGAAGAAAGTGAGTGATTTCTACACAGATGTTAATCTTTCTAGACCTGCTTCACCCTTACACTTTAGGAGGTATTTATGCCTTTGCAAAGTAGCATTAAGCATCAGCAAATCCAAAGGCAAGACTTTGGCACCATCATCTCTGTGAGGTGCAAAACAGGGAGCATCTATCTCCCAGTCAAGAGTCACACCGACGAGGTCGCTGCATGGGCTGGAGGGCTGAGCCCAGCAGGACTCTCCTTGTCCCCAGTTTAGCCCATTTTCTTCCCCTCAGCGTCCTACCAGTCACCAAAGGATCTGCTACGAAGCTTCCACAGACTAGCAGGGAGGAAGACTCCTCTCACTGTCCTCTTTCTCTTGTCCCTAAGTAATCGTGTGTGAGGACAGGAGAAAACAGCACTATTACAGGAGTTTCTTGTTAGGCAGCACTACAAGCTTAGATTTATGAGAATGCCCTTCCTGTACCATGACCCCTGTGTTTTAGGTCCTGAACAAATAAGTTTCTTGCCCCTAAAATTTTACAATCCTGGAAGGAAAGGAGGTCACAGGGATTTGTCATTAAATGCAGAAAGGGACACGATTAAACTCTTGCAATCTAAGAGTTCCGGCTTGCCTTGCAGTGCATTGTTTCCCAGCCCAACAACCTTCCCTCCCTCCCTCAAGCGCACAACTGTGCTTTCATGTAAGTAATTCCAGCAGAAACTACCAGTTATGTTTTACTTCCGTGAGGTAATCTTCTCCCACTGGTAACTGTGAACTGGCAAAGTCCTGCTTCTGATTTTTCTGGGTGTGCTGGGTTTTCCACCCATCTGGAACAGCCATTTTCCCAGTGAATGGCTTTTCTGCTGTCTGCACGCCTTCCCCAGCACGGAGCAGCTCCAAAAAGATGTGCCCTCATCACCTTCACAAACCTTTTCTGTCCAAAGGAAGAAAATGACCAGCGTTTGATCGCTGCGTAAGTATTTGAAGCTTCCTCTTCATCAAAAATTATTTCTTAGAAGATTATTTCTTACTGGCTTGCAAGTGAAGGATTAATTACACTGACCACAGATGGGCACGGTGCAAAGAATGTCGGTAAACTCCCCACACAGCTCTCTAAAAGTACTTTAATTATGGCCTGCATAAATTTCTATTCCAGTTTTCGGACTCCCTTAAGCAGAGACTACCAAGTGTCCTAAATTGCTTGGTGGTTTGTTGAGGTGGAAATGTATCCTCTGTGGACTAAACTCATTACTGGGAGGTTTATTAGCGAGACGGTAGTGCAAGTCCATTAATAAATGAGGAGTGAGGCAAAATCAATTATGATTTTAATATGACTGAACCACTAAGCTGCTTTTTTTTTGAATCTATCATTTAAAGGGAAATAAAAGAGTATGGGCAATTAAGAAGCAATGAAGATCATAGCTGGTATGGTTATTGATAAATGCAGGTAAGTAAATACCTGAGAAAATTAAATGCACAAATCAGCAGAACAATAATGTGAGTTCCCTCATTGTAAGGAAATTTGTGAATGTACTGAATCCCTAAGAGGTACCAGCTAAACCACTGGCCCCTGGAATAAAACAGGGGATGCAAAACACACAGTGTAAAGTGCAGGAGGAGTGAGAAGGGGGAAAGAGAAATCTAGTAATTTACCATCTAGTAAATGCAATCTACCTGTCCAGTAAAATGATGGGGGCAGAAAATCTGAAAACTGATAGCAAAGAAGGGTACTATAGAAGTAGCGAGTACCTATTCAAAACTGTGCCAGGGCAACTTGTGTACTGCAGCTGTTCCCAGCTGAATGATGGGGCAGATGAAGGGAAGAGGACAGAGGTGATACTCCTGGGTGTTAAGAAAACACTAGGTCGTGTGCTTCACGAAGTCACCTTTGGAATACAGCACCAATTGGCAGGGACAGGAACACTGTTACAGTGGCTGAAAATGGCCAAGTGTTTCTAAAGGGAAAGCTGGGATGAATGACAACAGGTTTCTGATGTGGAGACTTTGAATCTGAGCTTTTGCAGGAATCGGCATATGGCTTCGTCTTCTCCGGCATCTTTTCTAACAACCTGGAAGATGGAATAGATAATATGTGAATACAACTTGGAAAAGATAGTATGTGGAGAAGACCCAATAATAACAACATTTCAACCATAGAGTATGAGGAGGGTCTAGAGATATTAACAGTGTAAGGAGGAAATTAGTAGTGTGAGGACCATGGATACACTGAAATGGAAGGGAGCTACAGCAGTGAAACGTGCAACTTAGCACTTGGCAGTGCCTACATGGCACAGCGCACTACTTCTGGAGCAAAAACCAAACCAAAATGAAACAAACCGTGAGATGGGAACTAATAGCTAAGGTGGGAGTACAGTGTGGCTACAAGGCACCGGAGCATTGAGGGCACATGGTGGGGCTATCTATCTGTCCAGGCTGAAGGCTTGGCTGGAGATCCACTCTGCTCAGGTATTGAAGGAAAAAAAAACAAGCTCCATGGGTGAGACACAGGTGGGGAGTGGATAAAAGGGATTTAAACACCACCAGGAAAACCAACTGCCCTGTTTCAGCCAGGTCCTGCTCCATTATCATATGCATACAGTGATTTCTTCCTGCTGGGAGTCTTTGTAAGCCCATGTTTGTCATACCCAGTTGTTGCTGAGTGAAGTTTCCTTGCTGTATTTTTGTACCTTCCAAATGTGATAGGTTATTATGAGATGTCAAATACCTTCTTTTTTAATTGCTTCAAGGCCATTTATGGGTTTATAAAGTGAAGAAATTTCCTTCTTTTTAATGAACTTTGAATATTTTCTGTGCACTCTTTTTCAAACTTTATTTCACTCTCACACTCCCCCGTAGTTTAAGACTGCCAGTATGTATTAATGGAAGCATATATTCCCAGTATCGAGCTGATAGCTATAAATTAATTTATTCTATCTATGCCATGGTTGGATTCCTGAGCTGTTTGGAAAACAGACTTGATTAAGTGAGGATTTGATCCGCTACTCACAGATACCAGGGAGAAGGCTCCCAAGGTTTTCAGTCAGTAGGGGTCAGGCTTGAAAGTTTCTGCTTGACTTGAAGAATGGTCATCCAGGGAAATTTTTTGTCGATTTCAGGAAGATCATTGTGGGTAATTCTGTAAAAAACAATGCGTCTTCAATTTCCATCAGTTCTTGTTGCTTTATTAGAAGTCTTCTTGAACTTCAGGGTAAGGTTTTGCCTTTTAGATCTATACTTTGAAATGATGGAATGTGGATTGCTGGCATTCTTGATGGCTTTGTAAAGAAACGTACACAGCTGTAATTGATGGGATGACATGCTATATTAATTTTCGCTACCTTAAATATTAGAAGTACATTTTCTTTGTCTTGGTTGAATGACTTTGTTACACTGGCTGACATGTTTGGTTTTAATGTAATGTTTTCATAAATATTTAGTTTAAAAGATTACTTCCTGGAACAATTTTCACTAAAAAAAAAATGGTAGCATTAGAATTTGCTAAAAGTATATGTATAATTTATGGCTAAACAGAATCTGTTTTAAAAAGTTCTGTTACTGGTTTAGCTATAAAAAGGGGGCAAATTCTTCTGGCTTGAGTTTTGTAGTCTCAGTCTTTTCATATGACAGAGCTTGTTACAGAAATCAGCTGATTGCTCTTCATGTCCATAAACTTAGTCTCTATGGTAAGAACTCGCATGACATTTTGATGTGGCATTTGGCTACTGACTCCTGGTGCCATGGGCTGTGCTCTCGGGCTTGCAGCTCACCAGAGCCCTTTGATTAATCACAGTTGTGCACTCAGGAGGGACAGCACACCTGGCATCGGTGCCATTCTGCCCAGATGTGCTTTCTGCTTGGGAATGAGCTTTGTATCAGGCTTCTCTCCTTTATCAGTCACAACTCTGCCTGGTTGTGCAGAGTAGGGGGTTTGTGGTGTGATAAGTGTGTGTGTAGTTTGTCTGCTGGGAACCTGAAGGCATGAGATACTCTTCATGTGATGATTATCTCTAGACTGGCAGCTGACCTATTAATTTGGAGACTTTGCAGCCTAACGGACCAGTGAAATGCAAGGTAAAGGATGAAACTGTGGAAGGCCCTGAAATATTTGTTTAATTTTAAACAATAGGTTGAGTGAGCTCTGTATAACTTAATCATGGGCTAGAATGAAACATGTGTAGTAGTACTGTCAGAAGCAGGGATGAAAATCAAAGGCAGCACCTTGCTAGCTGTCAATCAGCACTGACCTATTTGCACATAGCGAGGGCTTGGGCTTGCACCATCCAATGTGCCATTGCTGGCTGAGATGGCTGCTTGCTTTCCAGCCTGAGGCTGCTGTCCTCCTGGCAGAGGCATTCCCAGGCCTCAGCATCAGTTCTCAGTCTAATATTTTTGCCCGAGATCACCACGTCTCAGTGTAAAGTGATTGCTGTGAGCTGGTATGTGGCTTGCTGTTTCTTATGTTCTTCCAAGATGTTTCTGTGTTGTTTCCCCAGAGATGTGACATTGCAGCAGGGAAGGGAGTTGGGGATGGGAATTTTTGCTAAGGTAGGAATGAACAAATTTCTTCACATTCAAAGATGCTCTTGATTCTTTTTCTCAAGGTGCATAGAAATAAGTGTGACTAATCCATATCATTAAATAAACAAAACTGAAAGCCCTTTAAACCAAATAAGCAACAAACAGAAGCCTGGAGGACTAAACCATCCACCTTCCCCCCTAAAAGCACTCTGCAGAATCCAAGTGATACCTGGACAGTCTGGGAAACTACAAACCCCACTTCTACCTGAAAACATGGTACTTGCCTTTTTTTTCCCCCCCCCTGAACTGAAGTATATTTGAGAGTTTGCTTATGCTTTCATTGCACTTATTTGTTGACTGTCAATTACAGTGTCTCACAGGCAACTGATGATGCCACCTCTTACAAGGTAGTGCAGGAGCTGATGGTGATCACAGAAATTGAAGCAGAAAGCAAGAAGGGACAAGGAAAGGTCTTCTGAGGTCAAGCCTGAATGACTGTCCTGCTGTCTCCTCAGAAATCCCGTGTACGTTAGCAGGTGAGCAGAGAGACCTTTCCATCTTTTTCACAAGTTGAGAGCAATCTGAGCACGCTGCGTAGGCTTTCTGCATAGAGCACAACGAGGAGGGGCTTGGGACATAACACCAGCCACAGGACATGAAGAACACATCCTTGCTTGAATTAGAGCCTGTATGAGTGGGGGAAAAGGGATCTTAATTTTAAATGTTGGAGTGATAAGCAACAGAAAGATTTCATTTATTTATTTTCTTATTTTATTTTTTTAAGAAAATTTTCCATTTAAAGAAATGAGTGTGGTATCTTTAACAGCATATACAGAAAGCTTGAAAGTATTAAGTGAAGCGATTTATTATTTTCATTCTGATCACCATTAGGATTTATTAGCAGCTTATGCACTCTGTAACAATTTGCCCTGAAAAGTGATGTCGTCCAGCACAATTTACTAAAGTGAGAGCATACGCTGTGATCTCACAGGATGGAATATGTTACAGTTCCCTGGTTTACAGCTAAAGTGTTTACCTCTTTACCCTTTGGTCATTTCTCTTAGCCCTTCATTTAAGTTTTACCTCTTTCTTTTTGAGTAGGTCAGAGTTTTGTGCTGTTTTAAAAAATATGCCTCAAAAAGCGCGCAGCCTGATAGTTCCCATGCTTCCTTCCTGTGTGTCCCAAAGTCACTGCATCTTGCTGGTACAGATGCTTATTATAACTGACACTTAAGCTGTGTATTTGTACTCAGGTGGTGGGTGAAATTGGAGTTGTGTTGATATTAGGAGTTCTCCTGTCTCTTACCTGGACAAGCTGGAGAGGTGGGCCTGTGTGAGCCTCATGAGGTTCAACAAGGCCAAGGAAAGGTCCTGCACCTGGGTCAGGACAACCCCTGGTATCAATCCAGGCTGGGGGATGAAGGGATTGAGAGAAGCCCTGCCAGGAGGGACTTGGGGGTGCTGGTGGATGAGAAGCTGGACATGAGCCAGCAATGTGCGCTGGCAGCCCAGGAGGCCAACCATACTCTGGGCTGCATCAGGAGAAGCGTGGCCAGCAGGTCGAGGGAGGTGATTCTGCCCCTCTACTCTGCTCTGGTGAGACCTCACCTGGAGCCCTGCTCCCAGCTCTGGGGCCCTCAGCACAGGAAGGACCTGGACCTGTTGGAGTGGGTCCAGAGGAGGGCCACAGAGATGATCAGGGGGCTGGAGCACCTCTGCTTTGGAGAGAGGCTGAGGGAGTTGGGGTTATTCAGGCTGGAGAAGAGAAGGCTGTGGGGAGTCCTGATTGCGGCCTTTCCTAAAGGGGGCCTATAGGAAAGATGGGGACAAACTCTTTAGTAGGGCTTGTTGCAATAGGACAAAGGGTAATGGTTTTAAACTAAAAGAGGGTGGATTCAGACTAGAACTAAGGAAGAAATTCTTTACAGTGAGGGTGGTGAAAGACCTGAACAGGTTGTCCAGAAAGGTAGTGGAGGTCCCATCCCTGGTAACAATCAAGGCCAGGTTGGACGGGGCTCTGAGCAACCTGGTCTAGTTAGCGGTGTCCCTGCTCACTTCAGGGGGGTTGGACTAGATGACCTCTAGGGGTCCCTTCCAGCCCAAAACATTCTATGATTCATACTTGGAGACAAGATTTCACTCACTGAATTTCAAGGGAGAAAATACAGCAGAAAATTTTTGTGCATCCATTGAACTTGTTGTTTCCCACTGCTGTGTAGCCGCTCCTGAAATCAGCTGCCACTGGTGTCAAGGCCATCAGAGTCTTCCTTAGGACCCTGATGCAGAGATCACCGAAATCCATGGAAAAGCTCCCAGTGACTTCATAGGGTTTGGCTCAAAGCCTGTTTCTGAAAAGGCTGAGAGACTCTGGCCTTCGTTCTCCTCCTGTCATAAATTAGTCAAAGCACTCTTGTCATCAGTGAACTTGCACTGGTGTAAATGGAAGGTGGATTAGGTCATAGAGGTTTTCTTCCTCTTAGGATGTGACATAGGGGTAAAAACATTATGTTAAACTGAGAGAAAAGCCAGTTTTATGAAATATAAGAAAACAATGTTTTGGGGGAGTAGCAACCTGGAAGCCACAAAAGGAAGAAAGACAGTGTGTTTGTCTGAAGACGCAACATCTGGAAGACCATAATATAGTAAGACATTAGTTACACATCCTGTGTGGACTATATTTATTGCCTAACTATTTTACTGTAGCAGAAATTTTGCTTGCTTCTCAGGCCATGAAATATCATGGACAGTAAAAGAAGAAAAATTATTTTCCTGATGACAACATTATCTGGTGGCTTCAGAATTTTGCAAACCACATCTTTTCCCCGTTTGGACCAACACATGAATTCCAAGGGAAATCTTGCCTAAAATGAAATTAAGGAATTTTCAAGAAACGGACAGTAGCTTGACTGGATCAAAACAACCAGAGGATTGAATTTGATTCATAGTACAGAACAGGATCCATGTTTGTCATTCTTTCAGTCTGTTTTAGAACACCTAAAGGCTGAAAAAAATAACCTGAAATGCCCTTGTGTATGAAAGAGAATGCAGTGATGGAGATTTCTCCGAGTGGGGGACATTTTCTTGGCCTTCATCACCTAGATCGGCCAGTGGAGCTGAGACAAGAGGAGAAGAGGTAATACAAAGAGGAAAACCATTCTTACAAATGATAGATCATTTTTATTCAGACTCCAAAATGCTTTAAAGTTGTCCTAAATGATTGCACTGTGTATAGAAGAATAATTCTTCTTGAGAAAGAAGCACAACTGCTATTGACTGGAGTATGACCTTTCAAAAATTACTGAAATCTCTCTTACGTTTACTCAGACACCAGTCACTAAATTAACCTCTCTGGTAACTAAAATGAGTTCAATGGAGTTGTTATCTCAAGGATAAATTTCCACAATAATTTTCCTAGGTATTGACCAAGCATTCAATATTTGTAAAAGAGGATACAACAAATTAATTAGCAACAATTTGAATAAGCTAGAAAAGAAAGAAAACTAGAAAGAAAAAAATTGTTGAGTATTTATTCTTTTACTGTCCATAAATATATCATATATATTGATTTATATAGTACATAATATGCATATATACATACACATACATATATATGTGAGACATCTCTGTATTTTCTATGGAAGGTCAAACTGTATATTTGATTAAAAACAAATGCAGGTCCTAAGGCATAGTAATACTAGGAAGTTTTAAGCTGGTTGAAAAAGGAGAAGCAAAATGTCCAGTGTTTTAGCCAATTGCTAAACCTGATCTGTGCATTTGTTTTGCAAAGTTTCAAGTGCAGTCAGTCAATTCAATGTTCAGCTTTCTACTTTGCCAGATAACAGAGATTTTACGTCTTGTGCTGTCTAGACACCTTCTGAAATCTAGTCTTAAATTTGGTAAATTTTTTTCCTGAATTTAGGGTCTTGGATAACCTGTTGACTTCTGTGTTTATTTTTAATAGAGTGATTGTCTCTTTTCTTGTTTGTGCCTTCCCCCCACCCCCTCCAAATTGCTCAAAGAAACGTATTCTAGAAACTTCATTGAGATAAACTATAAATTACTACTAGTCAGGCTGGCAGGTGATTCCAGCCAGTATTGTCTTATATTTCATGCTGTGCAGATCCTACCTGGAACGTCAGAATACCCCCTGCAATCACAAACCTGACGATAGATGTTCTCTAGGTCTTTTAGCGACACTTTGTAACACAGGGCAGGACTGTGGGCTTAAGTTTAAAAGGAGCATTGTTAATCTCAAGATAACTCTCTATTTTTTTTTTTTTTTTTTTTTTTTTTTACAGAGGTTTTTCTGCTGGGTGAGTAAAGCAGCAGAACCTGCTCTGAAGCTAGTTCCCTTTCAGGGCTCTAAAGAAACTTCACCACTGAATGAAAATCATTTCAGGAACAATTAGAGAAAAGGTCAGCATAAATTCTTCCTGTATCCACAGCATTAGCATCACCCAAGTGTCTCTTGCTTACAGTACGTTGTGACAAAGTAAAAGCTATTTCAGCTGTTATACTGTGATGGCTGTTATTTATGGAACATAAAAGGATACTGAAATACAAAAGGGTTTGAAAAGACCAGGGTAAGATCAGATAAAAAAAAATGAGAGAGAAACAGGCATCTTGGGATGGTAACTACCCTGCCATGTACTGACAGGGAGGTTGTATATTTTTAGAATATACTGAAAGGAATGGTGCTTTTACTTAGGTTTTTATGGTTTACCATGAGATGCAATTTTCTGGCCTTATATGCAGTTGTAACAAAAGTCAGAGAGATTTTTATGATAGCTGCCAGAGTTCATAAATGATGGCATACACTAAAATATTTATAGAACTGTAAAATCTTGATTTCTCTCTGGTTTAGCAGATGGGGTCCTAAAACTGGTTCCCAGATTGTCACATTTCTTTACCCTTTGATGACAAAGAAGCCTGTTATCACTTTTTTTTTTTTTTTTCCTCTGGAAAGCAAGTTCACTAGTGTAATCAAGTTCATACTTCTATCCAATTATACACACTAGGATCTCATGAATTAAGACGTGTCAGCCATATACGATTTGTAATTATTCAAGGTAAAGGGCCTATCGTTAAACACCAGGATCTGAGCAGCCTTGCCATCTCTCTGACCAGTGGCCATGGACTCAGGTCAGTATAATTGCTTGCCTATATACTGGTGAAAATCTGCTTCCCGATCATTATGCTGCACCCACATGGCCCAGATAAATGCTACTCATACACCAAAAGTGGTGAACATAGGTGCCCGCTTGCTACAAAGCAGCAGTGTAACACAGCGACTTGTTTCTCTTCAGGATGTTTTGTTGTCCTCAACAAAAATGAATCCCTGTAGCACTGCTAAACTCAGCAGCACTTCAGAATTAAAATTGATGGTTGGGGGTAGCAGAAGCAGAATAAATAATCTGTGAAGCAGCATTTTTCAGTTGCCAACCAGGATTTACTCCACGTTAAAAGACTTTTCATTAAAATTGAAAATGCTGAAGAAGAGAAAGCATTAGGTCATGTAACTGTCCTTTCCTGTATTTTCAGGAGAAAGTTTCTAGATTTTAGCAGATAATCAATGAATGAACGTGCAGTACCTACACACCTCTACCATATTTCCAGCATTCGTTAAGCTAGATCATATAGCCACATTTTTTTACAATAATTGTCTAAATATTTATAAGTCAGAAAAGCGAAACAGGGCTTGGGGTGCCATTTTTTCCTGGGACTGCCCAGACAAACTAGAGATACTCCCACTGCCGAGACTGAGTGCATCAGGCAAGACATAAATGAGCAAAACAAGGAATCAAGAAGAGAGGGTCAGTAGAAGGAAAATGGGTTCTTCAAAGTAATTTTTAGAAGCCCAAAGTGGTCTCAATTTATTGTCATTTCTCTGTATTTAAAATAAATACAAAAATCTGAACACCAAAAAAATTATGAATGTAAATGCATTTTGAATTTGGTATAGTGCTTTGGTTTATCGTTAATTAGTAGTATCTCCTGGCATTATGCCTATAGAGGTGGAAGACAGAACAATCAGACACACATAACAGAACGCCATGGTGAATTGCAGCAAATCTGAACATCAAACTTCAGCGTCAGGTCTTCTACTGAGAGATCCCAGCACAAAGCACAGCTTCACCAACAGAACCAAATCCATTTATAATAGCTGAGAATGTGGTCAATGTAATGGGTGGGCTTGTTGTGGGATTTCCTTAGGATGTATTTTTTTTTTTAATACAGAAAAAGCTTTATTACTTAGCTTACAATTCCTAGCTGTCTGACTACCCACCTTTTCTTTCCTCCCTTTCTTTTTTCTATCAGGAGAACAGAAGAACAAATAAATGATATATAAAAAGAAAGAGCAAGGGAAACACAGGAGTTAGAGGAGTATCTCTTATTCAGACTCCGTAGGCAGAGCTTTTATGCAAACTGCAGTGATTAGTATTTTACTTTATATAGGAAATCTTTATTTCTTCAATAAAGTGACTCTCATTTCCAAAAAGGCAGTATTTTCTTTCTTTTTCTCTCTCTCTCCCCCGCCCCTTCTTTTTATGTGTTGTCCCCTAGCACCTTTTTCTCTGAGTGTATCCTGAGATTTTTTAGATGGAAAGAATAGCAATAAATAGCAATCTCTCTTTTTTTTTTTTTTTTTTTTTTTTTTTTAAATGGGCTTTGGGAGAAGTATCTTAATGAGTATTTATAGGGTTTGGTTTATTTGTGTGGATATGAGAATTGCTTTAACCAGCTGGCCTTCATCTAGGCATTGTTTTGCTTTGGTTTTAAGTGAATGCTGGGAGATTATATTATTTGCATCTGAAACAAAGACAGTGTATTGCTAGAACTTCTGCATATGTTACCTCGCCATCTCATTTCATGTTTTCAAGTCAGACATGAAATAGTAATAGAGTATTGAGGAAAGACTTGGATGGAAATTTTTTGATGGCTGCGTTGGTGATGGAGACCTATCCGACTTCAGTATGCTGGTGAGTTTGATTTGGTAGGAAAGACCTGAGGCTGTTAGGTTCATTTCTGTTTGCCTCTGTTTTCTTTTGGAGGTGGAAGAAGAATATTAGATGGTAGGCAGCATTAAATGTATTGCATGGAATATGTAGAGCTGTGTCTTTCTTATGAAAGAGCCATATGACCAAATGAGAACCTGAAATCCCTGAGCATTGGCCCCAAATCCACTTGACAGAGCTTTCCGACATCTGCCAAATGGCACTGTTGGTTTTCTTTTCTTATTTTTATTGGAAAACAGAGTTTGAAGTCGGGTTTATAGCTGTGGAGCTGTTAGAATCATAGAATCCTAGAATGTTTCGGGTTGGAAGGGACCCCTAGAGGTCATCTAGTCCAACCCCTCTGCAGTGAGCAGGGACACTGCTAACTAGTTCAGGTTGCTCAGAGCCCTGTCCAACCTGGCCTTGAATGTTTCCAGGGATGGGGCCTCCACTACCTCTCTGGGCAACCCGTTCCAGTGTTTCACCACCCTCATTGTAAAGAATTTCTTCCTCATATCCAGTCTAAACCTACCCTGTTTTAGTTTAAAACCATTACCCCTTGTCCTGTCACAGCTGGCCCTACTAAAAAGATTTTCCCCATCTTTCCTATAGGCCCCCTTTAAGCACTGCAAGGCCGCAATCAGGTCTCCCTGCAGCCTTCTCTTCTCCAGGCTGAACAAGCCCAACTCCCTCAGCCTGTCCTCATAGGAGAGGTGCTCCAGCCCTCGGATCATTTTTGTGGCCCTTAGTACTGAATACGTTTTTATCCAGTGGCAGATAGGTGAACATACTTGTTATCATCACTTCAGGAAAAGTAGGAAATACATCTTCCTTTGAGAAAAGTTGGGCTGAGACTGGTGCTAGTCGGTCAGGTTCCTGTGATTTGATAAGAGTGAAGACCCACACATCTAGGTACCATTTTCCCGACTGTGCTTACTCAAGTATTGGGCAAGGACTCTGAGTTCATGGACACATGTACCTGGCAGATGTTTTCCTAAAATTATGTTTAATCTGGGAACGTGAATCTGCAAGCCCCAATCTGTATAGTTTGTCACTGGTGAGTAGCCTTTCTGAAAACAGCTTTTTTCATGCTTGGCTGGGTCTCAAGTGAACAGCAAGGTAACTTCTGTAGAACCCTTCACTTATGTCCCCAAATGCATTCTGCCTGCATCCTAGCTGCTTGTCTGAAGTAAAGCTGGTTGTACTAATTCCTAGCCTGAACAGGTTGCTCGGTCCTCCTGAAGAGAAAGACGGCACTGCCAGATGATGACTTGTCCCATCCTGAACTGCACCTTTTGTGACTTGCTTAGGTTCGTTGCTGGGCATTCAAGTAAAATATGTTAAGTAAAAAGGGTATTGTTAGGTCTGAGATGTGTTGGAAAGCCTAAGATTTAACTTCTTGAAATACTAGGTGATCTTTTTATCATTCTGGATACCTGGATTGCTATGCGACTTACTGTGTGGTATTGTTTACTTGAGGCATTAAAAATAAGGATGCTACACATTAGAGTTACACTGGCACTTTTTTTCCTTGTAAAAATAGATTCTGATGTTTGGTTTTGTCTGCTTTTTACCTTGCTTTGTTTGGTCTTTAGTGATCCTCTTCACAGTAAGGTCATGAAATAGTATATAACAATGATATATAATAATGAAATATATTATAATGTAGTATAATAATAATTGTATGTAATGAAGTATATACTAAGGAAGTAATATAAAATATACACTATTCTATGTATATAATTCTGAAAATTTTGTTACCAAACATAGCTGCTATCGCAGGTTTTGTTTGACGTACATTTGACAAAAGCCTTATGATTTTTGTATCATTTGGAATTTTGATCTGGGATGTTACTACCTTCTGCCATGCATATGCATATATTATATACACATATAGTTATGAAGTATCTGGGTCTTTCACAATGAAAGAGTTATATAAATGGAAAAAAATACTGAGACCTAAGAGAAGTTCACAAAATTATCTGGCATACACATAAAAAATACTCTTAAAGTATCCAGACTAATGCTACATTATTGCTTTGAAATACAACATGCTATTTTCTATTTCACAGGTCGTACTTTATACATATATATATATATTTTTTTTTTTTTTTTTTTTTTTTTTACTTCTATTTGCCCTCGAAAACTTTTGTATTGCATGATTTTTCTTACAGTTCTGCTTGTGCTCTGGGGTGCACGGACTGTGAATTCAGTCCCCGGTGTATGGTGACTCACGAAAGGTTTTCAGCTTCAGCAGCACAACTGGAACAGATCTTACGATGAGACATACCAGACGGTGTGTTTGAGTGACTGCGTGTTCAGAATGTATGGGTGCAGAATATAGACAGAAAATGTTGAGAGAGTGGTATTATTATGAAATATCATGTATGTCTAGATAGTAATTGTTAGCATCACGTAACAGTCATATAAGAAAAGCAGTCTGGCAATCTCCCACAAAATCCTGAAACGTTTGTAAAATTGCTTTACATATTTTATTGTGGTCAATACAGTATGGAAAATCAAACAAAGCGTTCTTGCTGGAAGATGATGAGAAGTATGAATTGACTGGCGTGCATTTCATTCCATCAGTCTGGCTTTAAGTTTATACTTCCCTTGTGTGCTAGAATAATTGCGTCCTTTTGGTAATAAATTTGTAGGTGGTGAGAGATTAAACGTGATAGTGAGCTTGTTTAAATAAAAGTTTGAGAGGAAAAAAAAATGCACAAACCCCTGTAAAGTTGGTCATAGGCTTCACAGTTGGAGTCACAAAGTGACATTAGATTTGATGGGTGAAACCTTGGTCCAAGTGAGAGTTTTATCATTGACCTGAGCTAAGTTTTCCTGTTTGGGTTTTAAGGTAGGGAAGGTAAGCAAGCTGTAATCTATTCAGTTTCAATTCTTTAATTGGGAGAATGCTTTTGAAATTTTTGACTATTCACATATTTTGTTGAGTGTCTCAGAATGCCTCAGTTCTGCCTTGGGAACACATGCAGCCAGTGACTTGGGAGGTATCCACAAACCTACATATGAGGTAAAAAATTGCCCTTATGTGCTCACCATGTAACTGATTCAATAATGTCCCTGTACACTTTTATTTGGACATGACCAGAGGTGAAGTAATTACATTTCAACCTGCAATGAGGTGAAGCTCTCACGCTCAGTCTAACAGGAAACAAATTTCATAGACAGAAGCATCTCTGATTATTCCAACCCCTTTTGTGTAGTTCAGCAAATCTGTTCTTTTGCTGGAAGTAGAAACCTTTCTTTGCCAATGCTTCCCATCCGTCCCCGGGAACAGTGCATGGCTGGTAAATCAACACAATATTATTCTATTCCAGAGGACATACAGTGATTTACATGTATATGCCAACATTTTCTTCCTTGTTGCCCCAGCAAGAGCTGGGAAATGATTTATAAGGATGCAGAAGTGCTGGCACAGATGCTATACGGCCTCAGCATGTTTGCATTGCACAGCGTGGCAGACTGTTCTGGAAATGTGGATGCACAGGTAGGGCAAGAGGCAGCGCGTGTGCCAGCGGTGCCCTTCCAGCTCCAGTGTGGGGCAAACCCTGGTCCTGCTGCTGGCAAACGTATTGGGCATCCGTCTTTCTAACAGGTCATTTCTGCATGCTGCACTTGGGGAAGGAGGATTGTTTGGTTCTTGTATCTTGCTTCTGTTGAATTGCTGATGGACTTGTGGATCATAAAAACCTTTTTGTTGTGGAACAGTTGGCAGCTTCATTTTATGTATTTACTTATTTTTCTACCCCTCCCCCCTGCCTGCCACCCCCATAGAGGAGGCTTGGAGGCTGAATGGATACACAGAATAAAAACATACTTTGCAATGGGAACCGTCTTTCTCCTCCTTCTGAGAGGTTGGCATTACTGGGAAGTTTGCCTTTTGCTTTTAATTATTATCAGAGCAATTAAAGACCTCCAAATCATTTGAATCCACATTTCAGATGTTAGCATTCTGGAAGAAAAAGACATTGGAAAGTCAGACTCTGAGTGCCGTATTCCCTCTAAGAGATTCAACTTAAGTAGCTTAAAGGTATTTCATGTTTCATAATGTGGTGAAGGGTGGGAGTCCACCAAGTCTAACTGGTGCAGTACTGATCCAAGTGTCCCCTTCTTCTAAGTGTTGCCACTTCATAAACCTTGAATGTCTGTGGCTGAAAAGGGACAGGTTTTGGGGACAGGTATGACTCCTGCTACTTTTCCTCATTTCACCTAGTATGTATAAGGAAGTGTGATGTGAGACATTATTTGGTATTCTTTTCAAGCATTTCCCAGGGTTGTGAAACCTAAATCAGAGCTCTTGTTTGTGATTCAGCTTGAACATGTGCAAAATCATTCTGGTGTCTGCCTCTCCAGAAGGCCTTCTCCATCAGAGAAGAGCTTTGATTTTACAGGGGCTGGAAACAGTTCACGTCTGTGTTACCTCTTAACCCACCTGGTCCTGCCGCATGTGGAGCTGGCCTTGACCTTATGGGAGGCTGAACTCCACAGCTCCAGTCCATCTGGCAGAATGGGTTTTGAGAGTGGTGAGTAGCACCCTGTTTTGGCCAAAATTGCCAGTAAGGGGAAAGAGAGAAAAAGCTCACATCTTAGTTGCACCAGCAGAAACATGCATGATTAAAAAGATGAACCTGCTCTTGGATATGCTGAAGGATGCAATGGACAAGATGATTTAAAAAAAAAAAAAAAAGTTCTTCACAGGACATAAACCAAGGCAAAACATCATGTTCCTCCCATTAAATGAACAAATAAATAAATAAAACTGAAGCACAAAAGCAAAGTCCTGTAACCTCCCAGTTATCCTGGGAAGAGTACAGGGATGCTGCCCGGTTGTGTAGGAATGGGTCAGGAAGGCCAAGGCGCAGCTGGAGCTAAACTTGGCAAGGGATGCAAAGAATAGTCAGAAGGGCTTCTACAGGTATGTCAGCCAGAAAAGGATGGTTAAAGAAAGCGTACCCCCGTTGAGTGAGACAGGCAAACTGGTAACAGCAGATATGGAGAAGGCTGAGGTACTCAACAATTTTTTTGCCTCAGTCTTCACTGGCAACCTCTCTCCTCACCCCTCCCAAGTCAATGGATGGCATGAGGGGGACCAGGAGGGTAAAATCCCTCCTGCTGTAAGAGAAGATCAGGTTTGTGACCACCTGAGGAACCTGAATGCACAAAAGTCCATGGGACTTGATGAGATGCATCCCAGAGTCCTAAGGGAATTGGCTGATTTTGTTGCCAAGCTACTCTCCATGATATTTGAAAAGTCATGGCAGTCAGGTGAAGTCCCCGGTGACTGGAGAAAGGGAAACATTGTGCCCATTTTCAAAAAGGGAAGAAAGGAAGCCCCTGGGACCTACCAACCTGTCAGCCTCACCTCTGGGAAGACCATGGAACAGATCCTCCTAGAAGCTATGCTAAGGCACATGGAGGCCAGGGAGGTAATTCGAGATGGCCAGCATGGCTTCACCAAGGGCAAGTCCTGCCTGACGAACCTAGTGGCTTTCTATGATGGAGTGTCAACAACAGTGGACAAGGGAAAATCAACGGATGTCATCTATCTGGACTTCTGACGCGGTCCCCCACAACACCCTTCTCTCTAAAGTGGAGAGCTATGGATTTGATGGGTGGACTGTTCGGTGGATAAGGAATTGGTTGGATGGTTGCATCCAGAGGGTAGTGGTCAATGATTCGATGTCCAGATGGACACCGGTGACGAGTGGTGTCCCTCAGGGGTCCATACTGGGACCGATGCTGTTTAATATATTCATCAATAACTTAGACAGCGAGATCGAGTGCACCCTCAGCAAGTTTGCAGATGACACCAAGCTCAGTGGTGCAGTTGACACACCAGAAGCACGGGATGTCATCCAGAGAGACCTGGACAGGCTGGAGAGGTGGGCCTGTGTGAACCTCATGAGGT
>NW_009259976.1:2660159-2669650 GCF_000687185.1 Egretta garzetta
CCTCACCTGGAGTACTGTGTCCAGCTCTGGAGCCCTCAGCACAAGAAGGACATGGAACTGTTGGAGTGGGTCCAGAGGAGGGCCACAAAAATGATCCGGGAGCTGGAGCACCTCTCTTATGAGGACAGGCTGAGAAAGTTGGGCTTGTTCAGCCTGGAGAAGAGAAGGCTGCAGGGAGACCTGATTGCGGCCTTTCAGTACATAAAGGGGACCTATAGGAAAGGTGGGGAAAATCTTTTTAGCAGCTGTGACAGGACAAGGTGTAATGGTTTTAAACTAAAACAGGATATGAGGAAGAAATTCTTTACAATGAGGGTAGTGAAACACTGGAACGGGTTGCCCAGAGAGGTAGTGGAGGTCCCATCCCTGGAAACATTCAAGGCCAGGTTGGACGGGGCTCTGAGCAACCTGATCTAGTTAGCGGTGTCCCTGGTCACTGCGGAGGGATTGGACTAGATGACCTCTAGGGGTCCCTTCCAACCCAAAACATTCTATGATTCTATGACTCAAGGAACATTGGTATAAACTTGAGGAGATTAGTCCTCTGTGGGTTGCAAAAAACAAGGGCCTAGAGTTTGGGGGCACATATTGTTGGAGAAATTGCTGCTTTAATGTACAGGTTCATCCTAGGCTTGGCAGAGTAGATTACAAGAGTGCACATGCCTGTCTTAGGGCTTAAGTCATTTGGTAGTGAAGCAGTGACAATGAAGAAGAAAACAGAGGAAAGGGAATTTTACTTTAGTCATGGAAATTATGCTTTACTCTGCCCAGAGTAAAACTTCTGCAATGTCAGGTTTTGTGGCTTTAACTTAGGGAAGAACTTGGGCCCCTGTGTAGATGAAATTAAATAATGCAACAAAGATGGGCTCATATTTGGGGCAAATCCTCTCCCTTTTGACTATGCACAATCCCATCGCAGGTGGTAGATTGTGCTCACTTATATCAGGGCTAATGTTTTCTATCTGATGGCTGGGTATACTGAGCAAAACAGGCTTTAGTGACTCCTGGTAGTAGTAAACAACCTCCCTGTGGGTCCTCTAAAATACCCCAACTCCTTCATTCAGCACTGAGAGATCTCCAAACACTTAGTTCATAAAAAACCCAAGCATTTTAACACACTTTCCTCCTTCTCCCAGGGGGTGTTCTTGGCTTGTGTTCTCTCCCTTTATTACAGCTTTAATCTTACGATGTGAACTGGGACTTGTTTACATTTTTATTTTTAAAGGCTTTTTTTGTGTGTGTGTGTGTGTGTGTGAGTGCAGCACTAAAGATCTAAATTGACAGATGCCTTTTTGTAGGACTGAAATGACATATCTAAGTTTTACTGCTCTCTTCCCTGTATTTGCATTTTTAATTACTTGCATCATATTTTATTAGTGTGTTACCTGATGAAGAATTCCAACTAATTAATTTCACCTGGAATTATATGCTGGTATATGAAAAATTATACTTGGCCATTTGTGGAGACCAGCTGTGTATTAGGAATATCTGATCCCCATCTGAAAGATTAAAAAAGAAGAAAGCAAGAGAAAACAGCTGATTGTAAAAACTAGTCCCTTTTTTTCTCAAGCCCTAAGGGTATTATTATTGGCAGATATCCTTTATTACTCACCCTATATACTACGCGTTAACTCAGAAGTTTGTTCTAACTGAACATCATTCAGTCAGACGACTTTTTCTTCAACCATTTCAGCTTTAATTCGTAGTAAAGCTAATGTTGTTGAGTTCCACCCATAGGCAAAGACTCATTTGTTTCCATTCCAGCATAGCTCACAGAGATACAACTTCACTTTGACCACGATTTTAATTTTTATTCTCCAATGTAATCTTATTTTCTAGGTGGAATTAAGAGAGGGGAAATATTGATTAGGAACATAGGCGTTTTATGAAAAGCTACCTCTGAAGGAAGAGGAAGGAAGAAAAGAGAATATGAAACGTGACCCGATCCTGCAACGCAGCTGAACATACACACGCGCGCATGCACTCTGTCTCTCTCTCTCCGTGGATATTTCTGGTTTGATTCTTTGTCTGCACTGACAACAGATGGTGTTTTAATAAAGTCCAGTAGGAATATTACTGTGAGTAAACAATCCAGTGCATGCCAATTTCATAATTGCTGGGTACTGATACAGCCTCTTACCTGATGAATCCAAATTGGGAGGAAACCAACTGTGCACACACCTACTGGCAGCAGCCAAATTCGCAGCTGTGGTATGCTCCAGCATTGAGCTTCACCACGGAAGGTAAATTGCAGCTCCAATCATCTTTCTTGGCACTGGGCTTGGGGAACAGCTGCCATCTGGCTTGTCATCAAAGTATGGTCACCGAGTTTCTGGGAGATGAAATAGCTTGCTTTTTTACCTTGACGTGCATGAAGATCGCAATCTTCATCTTTACAGGTATCTCTTAAAATAACATTCTTGGCTTCCTGAGCCAGAGATTTACCAAGTGGGATTTTCTTCTTTAAGTGATTCCCACGCCTATAGGGACTTGAAGTCTAAACCTGTTATATGCTAATTAAAGATTCACACCCACATGACTTGTCAAAGAGATAAATCTTACTCATTTGTTTTCATCATTAACAGGGAAAAAATTGTAAGGAATACCATGCCTTACATTGGCAGATTTGTGTGGAAACGTTTGTTTTTAATAGAAGTGGAGATGCGTTATTCCCACCACTGTTGATACAACCCAGTATGGAAATTACAGCTTGGCAGAGAAGAAGGGGGTGAAAGGCAAAAGAGGGAATTCAAATACCCAGGACCGGCATCCTAGCTAGAAGTGACTGTATAGACTGCACCCTGTAAGTGACTGCCTGTTCAGTGCATTACATGGTCGCTATTTATACAGTCAGTCCTTTAAAGACAACGGCAGATCAAAGCGCAGGAGAGGCAGGTGAGTTCCCCCCTCCAAAGCGACTGATCTACGGCAGCGTTTAGGTGCTTCCTCTCTGTTGGTTTCTAGCAGGCCCCAGCGCTGCACAGCTACACGTAGGAATGACTTCATCTCCATCAGTAGTTCTCAGTGCTGAGAATTTGGTCTGTAAATTCCAAGCAAGAGTCTAATCTTTTGAAATTTTCTTTCAGCTCAGATTGGGACATTGGTTGAAATCCCAGATAAGTCTCAAATAAATTAAAATCCCAGTTTGAAATCTCCGATAAATGCAATTTTGGAAATTTATGTGACTTTACCAAATTGCTTTATGTTGATGAGAGCCAAGTACACTTTTTTTGCATTATTGCCTTGATATAATATATTGTTGTCTTTCAAGACATTTTTACATCAGTGAATCTATCTTTTCAGATGGGAAACTAATAGCCCTGGAAAATTTTCAGCCATGGTGCTATTCACAGGCCTTGGAGGGATCAAGATTTTTCTTTAGTGAAGATTACCAGGCTCTTAGCCCAAGAGCAGAACTACTTTGCCCTGGATTTGGAAATTCTATTGAATTCAGAACTCGCAGTTGCAGCTCACTTTGCCCACAATAATTGTTTTGTGCAAGGAATTAAGTAAGAGAGGCAGAGAAGGCTGCTCCTCCTACTTAAAGGCATGCTTTGGAGTTGCAAAGCATTGCTTGAAAAGGTCCTGCTTCTGTCAAGGATTTACAGTAACAGTTGCTCTGTTTAACTAGAGGGAGTTTTTGAGGGGGGTGAGTAGATTCGGGTATACGCATGGGGAGTCTTGCTGCTCCACCCAGGTTTTTTTTTTGCCAGGCCACTGAAGGTCAGCATGGACATAACTTCTGTAGAACACAGGGTCAAAAAAGTGTGCCTAAATGTTTTATTGACCTATCTACCAAAAGACTTGCATGCTCAATACCTTTATGATGATTATAGTCCAGATGTCAGTGCTGGGCAGGATTAGTTTTGCGTATGCTTTCTGTTTGATGCTGTTCCATCCACAGGTAGACTAGACAACACTTTTAGCCTTTTTAATTCACAGCTGAAAATATATTTCTAAAAAAAAAAAGAGGTGATTTCTGAATAGGTGTGGATAAATGCTAGAGGAATAGACATTTTATACATTGCTAAATAAATGCCCAAGGAAATGTTTTGGCAAGAGCTACTGTGTTGTTCAGTACCTCCAGAAGAACTGAACAGTCTCTCTATGGGAAAAAGCATTGGTGGAGCTCCAAGACGTAGAATCATAGAATCATAGAATGTTTTGGGTTGGAAGGGACCCCTAGAGGTCATCTAGTCCAACCCATGCGTTTATGGTAGCTGCCTGACACAGCAGTCTGACTGCACAGTGCCACTGATGGACAGAAAATGAAGCTGTAAGGAAATGCTTAACATTTGGGAAAACATGTAGGAAAAAAAACATGTAGGAAGAATCTGCTCCCAATAGAAGCTTATGCGGAAGAGGAAAAATTGTTCCCTACGGGTTTCTCTAGCACTGAGATTGGCAGGCCTGGAGATGTTGGAAGGTGCTGACCTCTTCGTCACAGCTTGGTCACACCCACAGCTGGGTGGCATTTCAAGACAGTAGCTGCCTACTGGCTCAGGTTCTCAGCACTGCATGAAATTTCAGGTTATCTGAGGAAGGAAAACACTGCAATACTTTCAAAACTTTATGGGGACTGTGAGATGTGGTGGCTTCAGCTGTGGAACAGAATACGATACCTGTGACAGAACTGCACTTCTCCTCTGTCTTACCTTTCTGTTCCCACAAGTTGGGATGAGGGAAATTAGGAATTAAGAATCAGATCATGTCAACTCCAGAAAATATTCCAGTCAGGGTTATATGTTGCAGTGATCTGTTGTTTGAAAGTCATGAGAACAGGGATTGGACACGTGAATGCAGTACGTGCTGTACACTGACAAACACTGAATTTACAAAATTAGTATTTGCTTTTAATTGAGAGCAGAGGTTGTGAAATCACTTTCTACTCTAGGACCTGGGGCTCTAAGCATTGACTTATAGTAGAACAACTTCATTTGGCCCTGAGCCAAAGCAGAAACAATGAGAGAATCTGAAAATGGATGGGAGAAGCAGTCATAAATCTAGCACTTAACTAAGGATTGATCCAGCATAGAGTTGAGAGGTGTTTATCTCATCCATCAGCTAACCTTGAGATCGCCTGACCTGAAATCCATTCAGTCTTGTACGCTAACAGTTGTCCATGGCTTTACAATATCTAATAACAGTTTTAGGCTTCTATATAGGATGTAATATTCAAAGCAAGCCTTGCTGCTGTGATTTTCTTAAAGAACTGCCTATTGTGTAGGCAGTTATGTGTCCCTATCTCCCCCCACCTTCGTGGCAACTCACAGCAGATCCCTGGCATCAGTAGCTCCTGGAAAAGGGTTAACATTTTTAAGACCAGCAAGTCAGCCTTGGCTTTCCATAAGTCAATGCAATGCTGTCAGATCTGATGACTTTTTTTGTTGGAATGCCATTTACAATTATGGCTAAATTATTCTCTGAAGCTGAATTGATACCTAAAGTAGATAGATATTCCTCTAAAAGAAATAGAAGATATACTACCTTACCCTTCAATGCTCTAACCAACGCTTGGGCTTCAGAGGGAATGGAGGCTGTCCATTTTTAGTGTTCATTAGAACAAATCTCTGAAAAGACTTCACAGCCTGGATAATGTTTTTTTCAGATACAAGTATCCTGTTTCTTTTGGTATAGGTTGATTTCGAGTGGGGAGAGAGAGGGAGGGCAGTGTAGTAATGTGACAAGGGAAAACACACAAATATTGGGCCTTAGTTTCTCTTAATCGGAAATGACACACAGGCCAACTGTCCATCCATTCCTGTGACTTCAGTGGAGCTGTGGAAGGGGAATGCCTGCTTTGAAAAGTGTGCATCCAGGAATGGATCCAACCCTGACCATTCCCACAATGTGGAGGCATTTGGATTTGCTGGGGTGGAGTGTCCCATGGCACAGATCCACAGCTGTGTTGACACAGAAACCTTCTTGAAGCCCTGACTTGGGCTGATATTAACTGGCCTCCACAGGTTAAACAAAAAGAATGTCTAGAACTCACATCACAATATATTCTATTCCAACTATTTTATGATTGTTTTCAGAATAATATATTAAAGTATTAGGTAAAAGTAGTAAGATTTACATCCTCTACTATATAATGAAGTTCTCCTATGGGTAAAATTTTCTGTGTTGAGAAGACCAAGTCATCAGGATACACATTTACCACACATCATTAACAAAAGGATTGCATTCGTCTGCCCGTCTTTAAAAGGGTCTTCCTCTATATTATACAGTACTCTAAATACTCTCTAATCCCAATGTCCTTTGAAGCAGAGCTGTGCTACAGCTGTGCATATGAATTGCTTCCTCAGATTGTGCAAAATACTGTACTTTTCCAACAAGCAATACTAGTCAGAGCCACATAGCTATTCCAAGGAGGTGCAAGGCAAAATGATGAAACTATTTTGGGATGAAACCATCTGGAAGCCTTCTCTAAGCCTCAAAATACAGACTAGAGGGTATGCAGCCTAGCTTGCCACTGAACTCTAATCTCAGGCAATGCTGAGTCTTGTTCAGAAAACCAAAGAACTGCCTGGAGCCTCTGTCCAACCCCACCCCCATGAAATGCTCCCCAAAAGTTTGGAAAATAATGAGCTCAGTAAATCTGAATTTCCATTGCTGGCCTACTTGACTCTTGTTGTCCATGTCGAGAAGAAGCATTGTCAGTACTTTATCTAAAATAACTTTCTCATGTTATTTGTGGCTCAACTGCAATATTTAGAAATTATCAGGCAAGCTTATTGCGAGGACGCTGTCAGAGTTACTCAGCCACAGCCATTGAGATAAGCTTTGCTTTACTGTGACTGGCCACCATTCAATTACACCTCCTCCATGCACGTGGCCTGTTGGTAAAGACAGGATACATTTCACAGCTAGACGGGGTGGGATTTCAAATGGTCAGTTCAGTCTTCAGCCCAGCAAAGAACATGCTTAATTTTAAGCACATCAATATTGCTTAAAGGCAACTGGACTATTTGGATGGCAAAACTGAAATATGTGCTTAGAAGTGAAAAGCTCCACAAAACCAATAAACAACCTAATGACATGCAAGATCAGTTTTCTTTTAAAAACAACAGAAAAAAAAAACCCTAAACAAAACAAAACAAAAAAAATCCTGAAACAAAAACCAATCCCCCCCACCAAAACAACCTCAGACACAGACTTTTTTTTCAAGCCAGCTCAACACCCAGCATGGGGGCTAGATTTTTCCAAAGAGCTCAGCTCCCATTTATGCTCTTAAATACAGGCCAGATTTTTATAAATGCTCACAATCTCATGTTTAGAGCTCTTTGGACATCTGGCCACTTATTTCTATGCCAGAGCTAAAGCCTTCTAGAAATCTGGTCCCAATTGTGGACGCTTGGCTCTTTTGAAAATTTCGCCCCATGGAAACAACTTTTATAACGGCAATTTTTTTTCCCCAAAAGGAAAAGCTATGAAATGTAATTATTTTATGTACAACGTCCACACTTGAAATATAATTGTTTACACTTTTTCTTTTGCCTGTTAAAAGTCCCAGACAACATAATATTTTCCCCTCCTCCTCAAAGTATTTGGGGTCTATATGCACACAGAAAGATGAAAGAAAGTAAGTTTTATTCTATTATTACATGATACTGCTTCGAGATTGAAATTGATGGAGGAGTCACATATAGGAAGAGACAGGGAAAAGCTATTCAGAAGGAATGGATATCATAGCAACTCCTGAAGTTGTTCTATCAGCTGTAACAGAGTCAAGTGTCTTAGAAGTAATAGTAGAAAGGAAAAAATAATTTTATCTGAGAAGGCCTTGAAACTACCAAGCTACAGAATCTTCTTTTCCCTTGCAAAAATGGAACTGACCTGTTATTTTTTACATTTGTCCCTTAAATGCTATCCTGCTGTGAACAAAGACCAGTCAAGCTACCCCGAGAGAAGCATCTTTACTGCTCCCCACAGTACTGCCTGTCATATCGGGGCTACTGATCTCCCCGCATAAACAGAATGCAAGTGCCTAACTGCCAGATATAAACATAATAGCACCATTTAACCGCCACTCACATAAAGTGTGAGGAAGTATGCTTAAGTGTCTAAACAACATATTTTTTACTGAACAATGCGCAATGGATGTCTAGTGGGGAGCTTGCATGGGGATGGTTAAAAGGCCTCATTTTCCAGCTGAAGAGACTTGTAATGAAAATTAAGTAGCATTCTAATCCATCAACTGCCGTCTTCTCCTCTACCTCGTTCCTTACCAATAATCAGGGGGTCATAAATACTGGAGATAGAAAACACCTATTAGATCATGCAATTCATCTCCTTGCCAAGGCATGGCCATTCCCTCCAGTGGCCCTCCTCCTAGACATCTCCCAAAGCTATTTCGGCCATCTCAGATCGCGGTGATTTCATCGCACTCTGTCAGAGACCGCGTCAGACCACAGCAGAAAAATGCCCTTGTTTTCTGGAATTGGGCTGATGAGGCTCTGACGGTGCCCTGCCTACAGGATTGCCATCTCCCCTTCCAGTGCTGGAGCACCAGAGCACGTGGCTGTGGTGCTGGCACCTATCAGCCCTGCTGCCAGTGCCCCATGGAGCCGTGCTGGCAGTGACAGCCCTTTCCTGGAAATCCCTGCCCGCAAGCTGGGCTCTTTCCAGTAACCAGTGTAAAAAAGCAAGTGGGACACAACCCTTCTTCCTCCCTCTTTTTCTCTTCTGGTGTACCACAATTGTCACATGTGCTGGAGTG
Organism: Egretta garzetta; assembly: GCF_000687185.1. NCBI lineage: Eukaryota > Metazoa > Chordata > Aves > Pelecaniformes > Ardeidae > Egretta > Egretta garzetta. Next base: position 2,668,882 of record NW_009259976.1, read on the forward strand.
TGGCCATCACATCCATTTGTGCATGTTGATGGGGAAGAAGGAAATAGGTAGATGTTGGCAGCGCTCTTAACCTCCTCCCCACCCCGATGTAAATCTGCACCTGTCTCCACTCATGCCGTGAATGAGAGAATTTCACCTGTACCTTGTAAATCCTGGATTATAAATTATGGACCACTGCCAGCTGTTGTCCTGCAATGAGGAACTCACCTTTTCCTGAATTTCAAGGCTCCCTTTTATGCTTAAATACTTAGCCAGGATCCAAAGTAGCAGTTTGGTAATTATAATGCACCCTAGGGAGCATATATGCAATTAAATCAAAGACAATGATTAAAAAATAAATAACAATTACCATGCCTAACTATTGAGGGTAGGAAAGACTATCCAGGAACCTATATTTACACCACAAAGCTTATTTATAGCCTTACAGTGATGTTACCACATGCGTGCAGAGTTGCTCTTGCCTTAGTTGGATGGAGCGAAGTCGTGGTGCCTAAGCCCTCTAGGGCTTCGCAGCCTTACCTACCAATATCTGCACCTCGTGATGGGCCCAGGGAGGTAGGTGTGCACCCAGCAGCACTGTCATTAACCCAGTGCAGAGTCACTGTCATTCAGAAACACATTGTGAAGGCCTGAGGGGAAAGGGGTGTGGCGGAGTCAAAAAGGAAAGTCTGCCTGTTGGAAAACAGGATTTGATTAGTACGTTGGAGCTCTTGCACATGACTGGGAAACCTGAGCCTCGCCCCCAGTTTGAAAGTGTTTGAAAATGCTT